>NC_137123.1:5379388-5416888 GCF_949319135.1 Squalius cephalus
TACAATTTATGCATTAAATTATTAGTAGTATTTTTGTATTATTATTATTATTATTAGGGAAGGCCTAGGCTACTTTTATTATTAAACTGATAGGCTATTATAATTAATTTGCCACGCAATAATTTCATAGTGCATCACTGCATAGCCAACACCCTGTGAGGGTGATAAAATATTACATAGAAGCTTCCTCCTTTTTGTCTAAAACATTTAGGTCAATTACAATGAATTATAGGCATATCATTAATTATTAACAGTCTATAATATGTGTGAACACTGCAATAATTAGTCATCAATGAAAAGATGAAATGCAGGAATGCAGATGAAATGGTTAAACTTCTGTTTTCGCGCAGGCACAGTGAGGGAAAAAACACTGAGTTTAGGGCAGTCGGTTCGTAGCTCTGCTTCAACTGTGCGATATAGTCACGAGGAGCGACCAAAATTTCTAACATGCCAGAAATTCATCCGACCATTCCGGTCGGAGAGGTTAATCGCCGACCCGAAAAAGAGTTGCACGAGTCAGAATTTGGCTCAAAATCGGACGAAAATCGCACAGTGTATGCCCGCCTTAAGTAATATGTTACGCTTTCTCTAATGGTAAGAAATACAGACCCTTTCATTTCCATATAATAAGACTGGTTTAGCTCCAACCCTGATAAAACTAACATGTCAGTCATCCTGAAGACAATGATTAGCTTGTTCAGGTGTGTTTGATTAGGGTTGGAGAAAAACTCTGCAGGTCTGTGGCCCTCCAGACCGGAAATTTGCCAATCCCTGCTTTAAAGACATTGAGAGACCATTTAATTTGAAATACTGATGGTTCGTTAGACTTAATCACATCATATATGCTAAATGCTATGTTCTACATACTTTTTACATGAAATAAGATGTGATGAATGTCAATTGAAGACAATATAAAATTGTTCTCTGGTGAAATATGAAACATTTTATGTTGTGTTTTTTTCTTTAAGGACATGGTCCGTTCTCTTACGTGTTTAAGGACAAGTTCATCCGTAAAGTCCGGCCTGGTAAGTTCACAAGTTCACTCAGTGTACAGTTGGGCATAATATATTTGAAAATAAAATGAATCCCCAGTGTTAAATGAACAATATTGTACATATGTGTCCAACTACAGAGTGTTAAAATAACACTGAAGCAGTGTTAAAGTTAATGAGATAATTAAGTGATTAAATCAGCCCGGTCTCACCCCAAAACGTCACATACTGACGGGTCTTGACCATACGGCAACATACGACGAAAAGGGTACCCCTATAACGTCCATATGAGACGCAGACATAAGCGCACCAGCAGCCTCCTAGCGGTACCCTAACGCATACCTAAACCTACCCATAACCCGAATCGTCACACATGGACGTTAAAGGGGTACCCTTTTCGTCGTATGTTGCCGTATGGTCAAGACCCGTCAGTATGTGACGTTTTGGGGTGAGACTGTGTTAATTAAATAAGTGATTGTTGAGCATTATTGATGAACACCTGCTGTTAACAAGCAGAATCACTGAAGGAAAGAGAAACACAAGATCTACAACTGACTTCCAGCCATTAAACATTATTACACTTATTATTAACCAGACTGACTTTATTTCTGTTAGACGTCAACAGAAGTTCTTATTAAGAATTAACGGAGGTTTAGATGCTGATGTTTAATTTAAAATGTTTCATTTGATGTCACCATTATATGATCAGTGTTTGCTTTAGTTGAGCTCTTGACTTTTTAATATTAGTTTTCCTCAGTAATGCTCGATCATCACTTAATTAATAATCACATTAACGTCAACACTTTCAGTGTTATTTTAACACTCTCTGGTGTGGAAATATGCAGCCGGTGCACGGAGGGGTTTTCGTTCAACACTGGGGATTTTGCTGTGTAGTTTAGGATTACATACTTGTCTTGCTAAATTACCACATATCATTTAAAGCAGTAAAAAAAAAAAAAAAAAAAAAATCATATCAGGCCTGAAATACATTTTTCAGTTGGTTTAGTGGAATCATAATAAAATTCGACTGACAGAAAGAAATGTTGAAAATTACTGTAGGCTGACTAGATAAAAAAGCAGTTTTTGGAAGTTACTCATCCAGAAATCAGTATATTTACTCTGTTTTATGTTTTGTTTTGCTTGTTTGTTATTTCGATTTAGTTAGATTTCGTAATGTCTTAATATTGTCATAATAGTTGAAATAATAGTTCTCACTTTATTAATAGTCAAGAATGAAAAATAAATAATATAATAACCCCTGTTTTTTTTTTGTTTTTTTTTCAGGTAAACCATGGAAGGTAAGCACCAAAACTCTCTTGTATAACATACAATTGACCTATCGGTAAACCCCTCCCCTCGAACTCAGATGAGAAAAAAGGCAGTTGATTATCAGTTGCACAGGGACCGGAATTCGGACATCTTTAGGTTTCAGCGCCATAGAGAAACATTGGAAGATCCGAAGCTCTCATCGTTTTGATTGTGTTCAGGGCTCTCAAGTGTCACGCATTGAGCGTGACAGTCACTCATTTCTGTCTTTTGTCACGCACTCCCGCCACACATTGTATTTTTCACGCGGAAAACTATTTATAATGTATTTAATATGCGCAGCGCCCAAAATTTCTCTGGCCGCGCCGCTCCCACTATGGAACCGGCAGGAATCAAGCGCGCCTCCCCTGGAATTCTTAGTCGAGTCTTCGACTTATCAGCCAATCAAAAAAACACAATAGCCAATCAGAAAATAGCACTATTGTATCTGGGTAAGATTTAATGCAACAACCAATGAAAAAAAAAAAGCATATTCTGGAATTGTTCACGTGATTCTGCTTCATCTTCCGAAAGTTTCGAAAGTTCGGGGAGGAATGATACTCTTGCCTGTCTTCAAAACTTGAGAGCCCTGTGTGTTTATGCTACAAAAATGGTAAACAATGTGCCTGGGGTATTTATAACTCTGATTCCAGGTATCCTGAGAGGATGGGCATGGGTATTCATGTAGTCTATTGAATCACCGTACTGTGTGCACGTTCACCAGCACGTTTCAAAAGTCTGATAAGATTTGCGCGAACGGACCAATTATCTGCACAATAAGACTGAAGCCTGGTTTATTTATAATATCAATGATGTGATAGCAGTAACCTGCTTCCCTTAAGGATTCAACCCCAATCCCAATGAAGATGAAAACATTCATTTTCTGGTTGTCATGCTATCAATGTTACCATTAAAGTTAGTGAGTCCATGCTAATGTACAAACCTAAATATTTAGCTGTTCTCACATCATGTACAGTGTAGGTCAAAACACATAAATGAAGGTCTACATTTCAGTTCCTCTCCATATTAAACTGGTTAAATGTAAATTAATTTAATCTTACCATGCGGTACATGAACAGTGTTGATCCTGAATGTTATCATCTGCGATCGTGACGACCGTAACGTGAGGCTTCTCCCACTTGCATTGTGTAAACCCTCGCTTCCAAATTAATCTTGTTACCCACCATATTTATTTTAAAATATTTTATATATATCCCTCCATGGCATATCCCAGACAGCAAACAGTCATTGAAACTATGTTAAATCAACATTCCTTTTTCAACAATAAGTCATTGAATCAACATCGAACTCTGATGTTGATTCTACATCATTTTGGACCCTGTTTTAATATTGAAACAACGTTGAAATCCTGTCCATAGATCAACGGAATTTCAATGGTATTTCAATTATCAGGAATATTGAAACAATGTTGAAATTTCAACTAAACTAAGGATCAACGTGATTTCAATGGAATTTCAATCGTTTTTAAATGTTAATTTTAAATGTAATGCCATAATTTAAATAGCCTGCTTTATCTACAGCCAGTAGTAATAGAACATTTGAAATCTCGTATAAAACACTGAACACACCACACTAAAACAAATTCATTTTTATTAGCCTTTTTATTTAATTATTTGTACTCTTTATTTACACTTCAATGTCCTCTGATGCCGAATATTTTGTCGTCCAGTCCCTCCTGCCCGGTCTGGCGCATAGCGCAGCCACTTTTGCACAGCCTGTGGGTGACGGCGGCTGTCCCCATCTGCTGAGTAGAGCATCTAAAACAGAAAATAAAATCACAATGCAAAAAATTAGCATTCAAGTTAAACAGAACACATATTTAAACACTTGGAACAAATTCAAATTCAATATAGGCTAAATAACTGGATACTTATAACTAAGTAAATAGTAAATGTATTGATTAGAGTTACCAGACAAAAGATTTTTCCGGTCGACTAATTGCACATTTATATTAGGTGCATGGAGGAATATAGCATACGCCCGAGCACATGCGTAAATCTCACCGCAAATCTCAGGCAAAAACAGGCTAATAATAATAAATAGGCTATGTCTTTAAAATTAATGAGGCATTTTAATTGTTTCTATATGAAGTAGGCTATGTGGGGCTAAGCCCCCCTTGACGCCAGGCCTGGTTGTCAGGCGCTGACAGTGCGCGCGCGCTTCCCCGCGCTCAAAAAAGGTGCATGTCAGAACAGAACGCCAATGAAATGTTTTGCTCAAAAGCAGATCTTGGAGAAGATCATCAAAAATCGTGATATCGCATAAGCACTAGTATAAAACGACTGTTATCATTTCTGAAAACAAACACAATGGAGTTACAAAACTGTATCGCACGCATATCGCAGCCCTGCTCGAGGATTAATAATATTTAGTATTTGTATTACGACGAGATGGTCTAATCGGCATTTCGTGGCGGTGCTGTGTTTATAGATTTCACGACACTAGCAATGGGTACAGACATGTATTTTGAGCTATCACAAAAATACACAGCAAAAACTCCAGTGTTAAATTAACACTCCTGGGAGTGTATATGAGTCCACACTCAAGAGTGTAAAGTGTTAAAATATGAGTGTTAAATTAACACTCAAGAGTGTTAAAGTTAATGAGCTAATTAAGTGATTAATTTAGTAATGATTGATCATTATTGAAGACACCTGATGTTAACAAGCAGAATCACTGAAGGAGAAAATCACAAATTGTAAGCCACCGTTATGGTGATGGGTGTTTGCTTTAGTCGGGCTCTTGACCCTTATACATTTACTTTAGATTTTGTTTGGCTGTTGTATCTTATAACTGCCAGATGAACAAAGAAAAAAGTGATCTGATGGTGTTGGTTATATTATGACAATCATCATTTGAAATTGATCACTGAACTCATTAAGATCCTTATTTCTGACTTAGATGTATGTTGTTGATTACAGCATAACTGTGAATCTGCATAAATATCCAGAATTTTAGATATAATACAAAGGATTTCTTAAAAGTTGTTTAAAAAAAAAAAAAAAAAATCTTTCTTTTAGGCACACACAGATGTCAAGATTCAGTCTATGCATCTCAACAATGGTGACGAGCAGAATATTCAATTAGGAAAAGTAAATTACATAGACAATTCAGATCATAATGTATTCATACCGCAATGCATGATGGGAGCCATTAATGAGTTGTGATTGGTGTCAGCCACTGCAACATGCTTTATTATTGTCACCATTGTTGAGATTCACAGGCTGATTATTGATGTCTGTGTTTCTAAATAAATTAATTTGAAAGTCTTTTGATCAGAACAATGGTTATGAAATATTTTTGGATTATATGAAAAAATACTGAAAATCATATGCTGTAGAATCACAGAGCTGCTGTAATTAACAAGTTAAGCCATCTCAATAAGTTTTGTTTTACGGATCACAACATGATTATGTCTAAACATAACCAACACCATCAGATCACATTGTCTCTTTGTTCATTTAACTGTTATAAATCAATAACAGCAGACAAACAAAATCTAAAGTAAACATATAAGTGGCAAGAGCCCAACTAAAGCAAACACCCATCACCTTAATGGTAACTTACAATTAGTGATTTTCTCCTTCAGTGATTCTGCTTGTTAACATCAGGTGTCTTCAATAATGATCAATCATCACTAAATGAATCACTTAATTATCTCATTAACTTTAACACTCTTGAGTGTTCATTTAACACTCATATTTTAACACTTTACACTTTTGAGTGTGGACTCATATACACTCCCAGGAGTGTTAATTTAACACTGGAGTTTTTGCTGTGTAGACTGGACTCGGAGGTTTTGCTAACTTTATAACCTAGTAGAGAACCACAAAGTAGCCTACGTTTGGCAGATTTTGACACATGGTAAAACAAAAATCTATTTCAGTGACCAGCACTGCGTCGGTTACTACACCATCATGTTAACGATCAGCCTAACAGTATTTGATTAGGTACAATTCATTCATATTGAACATTATAAGCAAGCTTACCTGTACGCTTGTGCCAAGGGTCCAGAAATGAGCTGTGTCCGGTGCTGTACGTTGGTGTTGATCTCTCGGTCAACCAAAAATCGATAGATTTTCGATCACATTTCCCGGTCAACTATATGTCGATGACTTTTCAACACATTCAGCGATCGCCCGGTAAACCAAATATCAATGCTTAATCAATCATAAAGATAACTATAGATCAATGTTGTTCCAATATTGTTGCCATCAACATTAATAACATCAGGTTTTCATCGATATGGTAATGGTGATTCAACATTTATTTTACATTGAAATTTCAATATCAACCATAATGATGATTCAGATGGAAAAACAATGTTTATTCAATGTTGGCTTGCTGTCTGGGATTAAAGTCCCACATGAATGCTCCTCGATGAAAGGTGGTCCATGTGTGTCCAAAATTGATCAAAAACATCTCGGGACAAGGTTTTCACACTGACAGCTGTCATTGTAAGACAGTTAGCAACTCTGTTTATTTGTCTGAGTTAGCAACAGTAACTAAGGGGGGCGGGGCATACATATAGGACAATTAATGCAAATGCATTGTATTCAAGATTGAAATGGCTTTATAGATAGATAGATAGATAGATAGATAGATAGATAGACTGAACAAAATTATAAATGCAACACTGTTGTTTTTTCCCCCATTTTTCATGAGCTGAACTCAAAGATCTAAGACTTTTTCTATGTACACAAAAGGCCTTTTTCTCTCAAATATTGTTCACAAATATTTATGGTTGTGTCCAATTTACATTGTTTATTTCTAAGATTTATAGTAAGTGTTGTACTGTTTCTGTAGTCTTTTAACAATATAGATGTTTCAAAACAGCTTTAGGCCGTGTGTCCACCAAAGCATTTTTTCACGCGGCTGGCATGTTTTTTTCAATTGTTTTCAATGGAGCGTCGCGTTTTTAAAACGTTTTTTAAAGCGTTTTTTTCACGCTGAAGCGCTGAGCGCTCGGCATTTTTTACAGGTTGCCGAGAGTTGAAGAATGTTCAACTTTGGGTAAAACGCAGCGCTCATCACTGTCACTTTTACACAGCCGTCCAATCACAGTGGAGGAGGGGCGGGACTAATACCACACCGACCAACTGTCACAACATTCCTTCTGTACAACGACATCAACCAGCAGAGCTAACCGAACAAAATGGATGAAAAATATATTTTTAGTATGAAACATATTATCTGCGTACAAGTAAACTGTGCTGCGGATATTCTGTATCATAGCAACGAAGCGTCTCAACTGAAAAAAAAAAAAAACGCTCTCAAGCGTTTTCAGCAGAGCGTCTAGTGTTTTCAGCTGGCTAAAAACGCTTTGGTGGACACACGGCCTAAGAGTGACAATAGGAAATTACAGTAACAGAGAGTGTTTTGGCTTTACAGCAGCTCTAGAATAAAGTTATTGTCCAGCTAAAGTTAGTTTTGATTGATTCACTTCATTCGCAACTATCATTAGTTATTAACTTAGGGGCCGCTAACACAACACTGTTCTAACAGAAAACCCTTACCGCTCTCCGGCTCATTTGCACAACAGCAGTGTTTAGTGGCACGAGATCACAAAATTTAGAAAAAAGTTATCTCTGCGTAGACTTCAAAAACGTGAATCTGTGATAAACGCAGACGGCGTGCACATGCGTATTACGTGTTTAGTCTATAGGTATGAGCGATTGAATATATATGTGCACAGACTTGTAGTCTTTCTTTACAAATTGACTTCAACAAATTACTTGTCTGGCCTTAAGAATGTATAATACAGCTTTAAAAAAAAAAAAAGAAATTGCTTCCACGTAGCTATTCATACATTTGTGTTTGTGTGTGTTTTTCATATTTTGTATAGCACGAGGAGGCATCAGTTTCTTTGTTTAAGGACATTGTAAAGGAAACAGGACTGAACCCTGATCTGGAGAAATATCTCACCTTTATTGAGGGGGCTGATGCTGCAACTCCAGAGGTAAATAATCCTGTAGTGTCCAACAAGTTATATTGTACTGAAATTAAATAATTTTTATTCTTCCAGTGGACAGCGACGGGGAGGCCTGAGGAGAAAGCTTTCCTGTATGAGATTGTGGCAAATAAATGGAACGAAATAGATGTGCGCAAATGGAACGTTTTTCCATGAACGTCTATATCGGACGTGCAGAACACGTCAAAAAAATACGTCATAAAAACTTTCATTCTGGTTCCTCAGTGGAGTTTTTTCAACGTAAGCTTTTGTGACAAAGACGTTAATTTAACTCTGGGGATCTTGCTGTGCACTCAGGCCTTGTCCACACAGATACACGTTTAGCTGTATATGTAAACATTTTGTATCATATTAGCGTTTCGTCCAGATGGATCCGGCATTTTGGGAGCCTGAAACCGCAATTTTTTTTAAACCCAGGTCTCAGAGTGGATAAATCTGAAACAACACCCTTGCGTTTTCATGTGTACAGCCAATCCGTATATTTTGTGAAACGATGATGTCATCACCCCTCATGTCGACCCTAGTCAGACACTGCTGTCACGAAACAGTAACAACAACTGCGGACTACATGCTTGTGTTCCTGCTGCAGAAGCTACTGAGCCTCTTTTATTTTTCATTAAAGCTATAGTAGGTAATGTTGGAGAGCTAGCAAGATTTGAAAGCGGCACCTCTTCTAAGCTCCACCCCCTCCCGTCAGTACTCTGTCCAAAGCTACGCCCCCACAAACATGAACGCGCATCCACAGTCGGAGTCAGCTGCAGGTCACAGGAAAGCCGAGTATTTTTGTCATGTTGGAATAAATATTTTGAAATGATAAATGCCTTTCCTTTACCATTTCAGCATAAACAAGCTATTACTTTTCTTACCTCCTTACATGCTAAATGAATAATGACAATGAATGTGGTATAACACTTTTTGTTTTATTTAAAAAAAAAAAACGAACAAGAGAGACCTAAGAGAAATACTTTTTACACAAGTATCTGTACTTTCGCTGCTTTTGATTGTCATAAACAATCTGTATTTACATATAATAAATAAGATATATATATATATATATATATATATATATATAAGAAAAGGAGTGTCCAGGGATGACTGACAGGTCAGGCTTTGCATGAGGCGTCGTCTGCTGTGGTGATCTACTCCTTTGGCAGTGATTTACTTTTAGGAAGAATATCACAATTACACATCTGACAATAATTACTGCATCTCAAAGACACACAATGAATGACAACACAACTTTGTTTCCATTTCACACAGTAACAAACATTTCTTCTCGTAGCTAACAAAACACATAACAGTTATGCCACATCACCACAGTTGTCCCGTTTATAAGCAATATATTAACGTAATTTTATCACAATTATAATGCAGACACTTGCGACTATGGCTGTGCAATATGTTCAAAATGTCATGTCCTAAAAGTCAGATAAGCAGACCTGTAACGCAACTGGCTTACACCGACAGAGAAGCTAATGTTAGCATTGGGCTAATACTAGCTACAAAAGTAGCTACGTTGCCTAACGTAACATATATCATGGAAATAACAAATCCCCCCCGAAGCAAAACAAATAATTACCTGTTCAGCAGAAAGAACGCAACCTCGGCATCGCTTTTCAGGCCCTTCAGCTCCCTCAGTTGTCTCCACCGTTCAAATGCTGCAATGTTGACGCGAGTTTGTCCTCTGGCTTTATCCAGTGCCTGTTTCGTTGCAGCCTTTTCTGCCTCCGATTTTCTTTTTTTAGGCTTTTTATCAGGGCGAGCAGTTACCAGCAAAGCTGGCATTGGTAGATTTTGCTGCATTTTCTCTTCCATTGTGCCGCAAACTCCTGCTTACTCGGTGTAGTGAGCTGAATGTTTCCGGGAACGGTGACATGTGATGATGAGTGCACGCAGGGCAGCGCGCGCAGTGGGGCTCGGGCACGAGACATGAAGGCATCTGATTGGTTCTTTACATTCGCACCGAATGGCAGTGAATGGTCAGAGTTTTTACTGTCCTGCAGCTGCTACAGAGGTCTGATTTTTTTCATTCCTTTTTCTGAACACATAATGTATTGACTACTCTCAGGATGGAAGGTCCATTTCACCCAGTATAAAAAAAAGTGTTTCTGAACAGGATTACCTACCCTAGCTTTAATTATTTACCTGAATGTATTTTTATTTAAATTATTTTACTTCTTTATTTCTTTATATTGTCTTTCTTATGCTATGGTGCTTGTCTTTTGTCTGATTAAGACATTTGATATTTTGTACCAGGCCATTTATGGTTGTTTTGTGGTGTTCAATAAAGTTCTTGGTAAAAAAAAAAAAAAAAAAAAAAAAAAAAAGGAGTGATTGAATATGTGTGCAGACGTGTAGTCTTTCTTTACAAATTGACTTCAACAAATTACTTGTCTGGCCTTAAAAATGTATAATACAGCTTTGTCGTTTTTTTGTTTTGTTTAAGGAAAAAAGACTGAAAAATCTCACCTTTATTGAAGAGTTAATTGAGGGGGTTGATACTGCAGATCCAAAGAAGGTAAACAATCCTGTACACTGCCACTTCAGTGAGTGTCCAACAAGTTATATTGTACTGAAGTTATTTGTATTCTTCCAGTGGACAGCGACGGGGAGGCCTGAGAAGAAAGCTTTCCTGTATGAGATTGTGGCAAATAAATGGAACAAAATTGATGTGCGCAAATGGGACTATTTTGCAAGGTAAACTTTTTTTTTTTTTTTTTTTTAATGTTGATTATTTAGTCAAAATGTCATTATTGATATCATAAACTTTTAATTTGTATAATTTCATATAGAGCTACACAATTCTGAGTAATTGACAATTGTTTAGAAGAGAGCAGGGGCGTGTCTAGAGGGGGGGCACGGGGTGGCACCGGCCCCCCCTGGAATATGATTGGCCCCCCCTGGTGCCCCCCCAACATCATTGGGCTAGATTTACTGTCAACATGACAATGCCCAACGCCATTGGATCAGAGCGCTGTCAATCACTGCTTGATTTGCGATTCGCAAAGCAGAATCTCTGGTCCGCGTTTTTCAAACAGGAGTCAGGAGAGAGACACCTCGACATGTCACTGTTTATGGTATGCACACTCAATTACAGTATATTATATTGTTAATTTCGTTGACGAAAAATGTTCGCCATTATTTTCGTCAACGACATTTTTTCACAGACAAACACGAGACGATAACTATATCAAAAACAGTTTTAAATGACGACAACTATGACGAAAATGTATTGACATTTTCGTCAACGAATAAAAAATAGACGAAAATGTTAGGGAGGGACAATTGGGGAAGAGATCCAGTCAGAACTGATTTGCGTTTGTGGTAGATGCGCACATTTGAATTGTAACGTGCTGATCTACCCAGCGGCACACGAGTTGGAATGCGCTTGATGCTGCATGTCTCACAAATCGTTCAAAAATGTAAACGTCTGGGAGAAAGAGAAGGGCAGACATATGGACAGATCTGAATAAGAGTGACGACGCGAAAGAGAGCTTTATTCGGTATGTTTTTCTGTGCGAACACACACACACACGCGACCCGAAGAGTGCAGCCCTGCACATAGACGCGCTGCGCGCAAAGGACTGAATTGAGCTCTCTTTCGCGTCTGAATGGACAAATACACACAACATGTCCGTTTTTGAGAGTATTCACGTAAACACAGTCGGTTAACGTTATGTCTTTACAGAACGTACAGTTGTGAGAATATCGGATGTGCATTAGTGCAATTGGATCTGCACACTCGGTCTTAAAGTGACAGTGCGTAATAAACCTAATGCCTTCTGTACACTTAATATTGTTCAAACAACAAAATAAAAAGAGAAAAGCATTCACTGCTCTTTAATAATAGCTTTAATAAAGATTAATTATATTTAATTCATACAAATAAATATATCTGCTTGAAAGAATAAACAATGATGTATGTAAGTAAAGACTGCATAATCATTAATTGAAAAAAAAAAAAAGACTGTTCTACTTTAGAAGTTTTTCCAGTTGAATTTTCTGATTTCCCATGGGCCCCCCCTCACTGGTTCTTGGTCCCCCCTGTGCCCCCCCATTTATAAAATCCTGAAATCGCCCCTGGAAGAGAGATCACACTATTTACTTGAGTGATTTACAAAATCTGAACAAAATAACGTACTTTAGCCTACTAGAAATTCTTAGAAATGTTGTTTGATTCACTTTATTTATATGTTTTTAAAATCAATAAGACGAAAAGTATGTGAAATCAAACATTTATATGACCATATAATATATTGATCATAAATAAAGAAATATTTTTTTTGTTCCGTAAGGGTAAAGTCAGAGATCAGCGATAGAGTGTGCAATAGAGTGTGCATTTAAATCCTCTCTTATTGTTTCAGAGACTGTCATTACCTCGGCATCCCAAACAGCTTTGACCATCAGCGTCTGCTGAAATCTGCTCGAGTGTGTGTGGTGGGCGGGAGAAATCACATCTGCTTCCGGGACAAGGTACATGATACACTTACCACTGCTTATTTGATGGCTGATCACTTTCTGCCTGTTGGATAACACTGTGAGTGTCTCATACTGTATATAACAGCAGAACGTTGAATTTAGTCTTTCTGTGCAGTATCCTGAAACATTGTCTGACAGTGATCAATTACTGCTCAATCCAAAAGGAATTATTTTTGTAACGTTTAAAAGTTTCCACTTAAGCCAAATTTGAGAATATTTCTGAATGACTATTGAAAACCTGTACATTTCCATATTAACATTTGACTGTTTGTGTTATTCTTTGTCTTTCAAAGGTGGCAGATAATGTTTATGACATGTTTCACACCCGATACACCCTGTATCTCCAGGCCTACCAGCACAAGATCGTCAACATCATTGAACACAAGTTATTATTGTTTTTACTCAGTTATAATCTTTGTTCCCTTTCGAGGGAACTCGCGATGCGTCGATAACGCTTTGGGAACGCCCCCGGCGTGAATGCGTCTGAAGCATCTATGTCAACTAGTCCAATGGAATGAATGAAATGCGCGTCACGGGCGGGTGACGTCATGACCAGGAAGCTATAAAAGCGCATCCGGTGAAACCGGCTTTAGCTTCTGTTGCCTCAGCAAGCGATCTGTGTAACTCTGTCTGTCTTATTTACTGTTGTCTGTCTATTGAAATGGAAAAGCAAATGTTCAAGCTCTGTGTTCCTCCTTGCCCGCGTTATTTAACGGGTGGGGATACACACGAGCTTTGTGTCATTTGTTTGGGAGTGGAGCATGCGGTGTCAGCCTTCGAGGGGGCTGACTGCCAGCATTGCGAGCGGCTTCCTCTCCGCACGCTCCGCTCCCGGCTGTCACTTTTTGAGGAAAGTGGTCGGCCTCGCGATCCTCAGGGTGCGGGACCCGCGTCTGCCGAGGCAGCGCGGAGAATGCATTCCTGGGGATCGCAAAAGGATCTCTCAGAAGGGTTGGAGACGGGTCCGAGGACCTTATCTCCTTCCTGTCCTGGGGGATCCAGCGCTCTCTCCCCGGTGTCGGAAGCCCGCGCTGCGGCTTCTTCCGCCCGGGAAGAGAGCCCAATGCTTCAGTGCTCCAGCTCTGAGGAGTTGGATGTGCTGAGCATTGACAGTGAAAAAAGTAAAAGCACAATAAGGGAAGAGGATTCACAGTCCTCTTCTCCAGCGTATGAGGAGTTGGTGGATGTGATTACTCGTGCTGTTGAAAAGTTGAATATTGAATGGCCAGCCGAGAAAAGGGACGCTCGTCCTAAAAGCAAACTAGATGAGCGTTTCCTTCCATCTATTAAATCACTTCCACCACGAGGCCTTCCATTTTTTCCAGATCTGCACAGTGAGCTGTCCAGATCTTGGAATAAACCATATTCCTCTCGTCTCTATAGTCCCCATGTTCACGTTTATTCAGATATTAGGGGGCTGAGAGAATATGGTTATGGGTCGATGCCACAGGCTGAACAGACGCTCGCGAGCTATCTGTCGCCTGGTTCAGCATCGTCCCTGAAGGCCTCAGCTTTGCCCACAAAGCCTCTGAAAACGACATCATCTCTCGTGGGCAAAGCATATACGGCAGCAGGTCAGGCTGGAGCATGTCTACACACTATGGCAGTGCTCCAGGCTTATCAGGCTGATCTGCTGGGGGATTTGGACAGAAGTGAGGGGGTGGGACCCGATGAGGTTCGAGAACTTCGTCGGGCCACTGATTTGTCTCTCAGGGCTACTAAGGAGACCGCCAGAGCAATTGGGCGGTCTATGGCAGCCCTTGTAGCCACTGAGAGGCATCTTTGGTTAAATCTAGCAGAGATAAAAGAAAAAGATCGTGCTTTTCTGTTAGATGCACCTATTGATCCCTCTGGTCTCTTTGGGGAGGCTGTTAATTCGGTGGTGGAAAGATTCCAGGAGGTCAAAAAACAGTCAGAGGCATTTAAAAAATTTCTCCCTCGCCGTGTCCAACCCCCTGGGGCTGCTGGGCGTGAGCAGTCCCAGCCGTCAAGCTCCTCATACAGAGCACAGCAGAAAGAGAGTGTTGCGTCTCGTGCTCCGCCACAAAAAAACTGGAAGCAGACGCAGCACTCTCAGCCGAAGCCTTCAAAGCAGAAGCCGGATCTGAGGACCGTCCTTCAGGCTAAGAAGGCTTCGGCTCAAAAGAAGAGGTCCTGACTCCTATGGAGTCAGACCCATGAGGGCAGCCCCACCCGGGGTGGAGCGGATCATACCTCAGCATACGGTGTCCGCTCCACCTCGGTGTCCTCAGGGAGTCATTCTGCCAACCCCGCACCCTTGGTCTCGGGGCGCAGTGGTTCCCAGCGATTGTCTGGCGCAATGTCAACTCGACATTGCGTCAGATATGAACCTTCTGAGGGGGGTTCAAGAACATTTAGTTCGGGTGGTTCCTGCCGATATGTTTCAGGCCCCCGGGCCGAGTGTCTCAAATACACCAGAGACCAGCCTCGAGAGGCTGGTTCCCTTAGTAGATTTTCTGACAGAGTGGAAGAATCTGCCAAATATTTCTCAATGGGTCCTGCATATAGTAGAGAAAGGATACAGAATCCAGTTCGGTTCGCATCCTCCTCGCTACAACGGGGTGGTGCCCACGCTGGTACACCCCGAGCAGGCTCTGGTGATGGAACAGGAGGTGAAAGCTCTTCTGGCGAAAGAAGCTATAGAGCAGGTGTTTTCACCCGACAGAGAATCGGGTTTTTACAGCCGCTATTTCATCGTTCCAAAAAAGGATGGGGGGTTGCGTCCCATTTTAGATCTTCGTCTGTTGAATCGTACAGTTCAAAAACTCAAGTTCAAGATGCTGACACTCAAACAGATCGTGACTCAAATCAGATCCGAGGACTGGTTTGTCACAATAGATATGAAAGACGCTTACTTCCATGTCTCCATCCTCCCTCAGCACAGGAAGTTCCTGAGGTTTTCTTTCGGGGGCAAAGAATACCAGTATCGGGTTCTTCCATTCGGTCTAGCTTTATCACCCCGCACATTCACGAAGTGCGTAGATGCAGCTCTGGCCCCGCTCAGGCTGCAGGGCATACGTATTCTGAATTACATAGACGACTGGCTGGTTCTAGCGGAATCAGAACAGTTAGCGGTTCGGCATCGAGATGTCGTCCTCGCACATATGCGGAAATTGGGGTTGAGGCTCAACGCCAAGAAGAGTGTGCTATCTCCATTACAGAGGACCACTTTTCTGGGTGTGGTATGGGATTCAGTCACGATGCGAGCCAATCTATCGCCCGTTCGTGTAGCTGCTATCCTGACAGCCATAAAAGAGCTAAAGCTAGGTCAGTCACGCACTGTGAAGCAGTTCGAGAGACTGTTAGGGCTCATGGCAGCGGCGTCCAACGTGATACCTTTTGGCCTGCTGTACATGAGACCTTTGCAGTGGTGGCTCAGGACCAGAGGGTTTTCCCCGAGGGGAAACCCGCTTCGTATGATCAAGGTCACGCGGCGGTGTCTCCGCGCTTTGGTTATATGGAAGAAACTTTGGTTCCTGTCCCAGGGTCCGGTGTTGGGAGCTCTTTGCCATCGAGTTGCTATCTCGACAGATGCTTCCCTCACCGGCTGGGGAGCGGTAATGGAAGGCCGCTCAGCTCAGGGTCTGTGGAGGAGTCATCATCTCTCTTGGCACATAAATTGCCTGGAGATGTTGGCTGTTTTCAACGCGTTGAGACATTTTCTCCCAGACCTGAGGGATCACCATGTGCTTGTCCGGACAGACAACACATCGGTGGTCTCTTATATAAATCGTCAGGGGGGTCTGCGGTCGCGTCCACTATGCAAGTTGGCACACCAGATCCTCCTATGGTCCCTGGGGAAGATACTCTCTCTGAGGGCAGTGTATATTCCAGGGGGCCAGAATATCGGAGCAGACGTCCTGTCGAGGCAGGAGCTGAGGCCAGGGGACTGGACACTTCACCCCGAGGTGGTGGAGAAGATTTGGGAGTTTTACGGCAAGGCCGAAGTGGATCTGTTCGCGTCTCAGCATACGACGCACTGTCCACTCTGGTTCTCCCTTACCCACCCAGCCCCCCTGGGGCTGGATGCTATGGTGCAGACGTGGCCGAGGCTACGTCTGTACGCCTTTCCCCCTGTTGCTCTGCTCCCAGGAGTTCTGGAGAGAGTTCGTCAGCACGGAATAAGCCTATTGCTAGTAGCACCACGTTGGCCAAGTCGAATCTGGTTTGCGGACCTGATTCATCTACTAGACGGTCCTCCCTTGGAGTTACCGATCAGGAGAGACCTTCTGTCTCAGGCCGGGGGCACAATATTCCACCCCCGACCAGAGATTTGGAAACTTTGGGTTTGGCCTCTGAGGGGGCCCAACTCATAGAGAGTGGTCTTTCAACCGAGGTTGTTGAGACCATTCTAAGCTCCAGAGCTCCCGCTACGAGGAAATTGTACTCTTTGAAATGGAGAGTCTTCACTACTTGGTGTCACCAGCGTCAGTGGGACCCGGTTAACTGTTCAGTAAACACAGTACTGGAGTTTCTGCAGGATCGCTTTGCGCCAGGTTTATGTCCATCCACCTTAAAAGTATACGTGGCAGCCATTGCGGCCTTCCACGTCCCGGTGGGTGGTGTATCGTTGGGTCGAGACCCCCTGATTACTCGTTTCCTTCGTGGCACCCTGAGGCTAAGGCCTGTAACACGCACTAGGATGCCGGCTTGGGACTTGGCGTTGGTACTGGAGGGCCTATCTGGGGCTCCGTTTGAGCCCTTAGAGTCGGTCTCAGAGAAATTTCTGACTTTCAAGACTATTTTTCTTCTAGCCATTTCGTCCCTCAAGAGAGTCGGAGATCTTCAGGCCCTTTCGGTTTCTCCCACCTGCCTTGAATTCGCACCGGGAATGGTCAAGGCATTCTTGTATCCTAAACAGGGTTATGTCCCTAAGGTGCCAACCATTATTCCGAGGCCTATTGTGCTTCAGGCTTTCTGTCCTCCACCTTTTACTTCTCCGGGCCAGGAAAAGCTGAACTTGTTGTGTCCAGTGCGAGCATTGGATACTTATGTTCATCGGTCTTCTCCATGGAGGAAGTCCGATCAATTGTTTGTCTGTTTTGGATCATCCAAGAGAGGTTGTCCGGCTTCTAAGCAGACAGTTAGTAAGTGGATAGTCGAGGCTATTTCTCTTGCCTATGAGTCCTCTGGCCAGCCCTGTCCTTTGGCGGTCAGAGCTCATTCCACTAGAAGTATGGCGGCCTCTAAAGCCTTAATATCTGGAGTGTCCCTCCAAGACGTTTGTGATGCGGCGGGTTGGTCTTCTCCGCTCACATTTGTCAGATTCTATAGCCTGGACCTGGATGCTGCCCCAGGGTCTCAGGTGCTCAGTGCTTAGTGTGGGTTTTTTGACAACAGGCTTACACGCAGGCATTTGGAATTCTGGCGGCTTGGGTATTCTCGTTCCCAAAGCGTTATCGACGCATCGCGAGTTCCCTCGAAAGGGAACGTCTCAGGTTACGACTGTAACCATAGTTCCCTGAGAAAGGGAACGAGACGATGCGTCGCCCTGCCATACTTCCTGCATTCCTGTAATCGACTTGCTTCGGCAAATTTCGAAGCTAAAGCCGGTTTCACCGGATGCGCTTTTATAGCTTCCTGGTCATGACGTCACCCGCCCGTGACGCACATTTCATTCATTCCATTGGACTAGTTGACATAGATGCTTCAGACGCATTCACGCCAGGGGCGTTCCCAAAGCGTTATCGACGCATCGTCTCGTTCCCTTTCTCAGGGAACTATGGTTACAGTCGTAACCTGAGACGTTTTTTATAGTTTATTATTGCTTGAGTTATGTACTGTTTCATACTTCTTTTTTAATTTGTTCATTAGAATCGCAAACGCCTTCTTGGAAGCTAAAGACACACTTGAGATCACACCAATTTCAGAATCCCTTTCTCAAGGTGAAATGACAAAGTTCATTAAACTGACAGGTAAGTTGAAAACACGGGTAGGATTATAAAGATCAAAAGGGGGGGAAAGAGAAGTTGTAAAGTTCAAGTTCAAGGCATCTTACTCTTACTCATACATGGTTTATTCTTATGATTTAAACATGTTTTCATTAGACCAGAAAAGTTTACATTTTATAGATGCAGAGCAACGTTCAGTCGAAATTGTTCTCATTCCATCAGATCACATCTTTGAGGAGATCTTGTACTCCACTGATGACAAGCTGAAAGTTGCCCGAAAAGAGCTTGAGGATGTTGTGAGGAGACGCCTGCCAAAGTGTGTGGGAGAGACCAGAATAACAGAAGATGAAGCTGAAGCTGAAGGGAAAGTCTTTGAGGTGAGTAAAATTCTAGTGTTCATAGAATTATAGAGAAACATACCATTATTTTATTACTAAATTTTAACTTCCCCTTCTAAATGTTAGGGTAAAAATTGTCATTGTCATATTTGCAAATTCGATGTATCCCATTCCCAGATAACACTCATATTTTAACACTTTAACACTCTTGAGTCTGGAGCCATATAAACTCCCAGGAGAGTTCATTTAACACTGGAGTTTTTGCTGTGTGAAACTGGTTTATTTGTTTTGGTTGAATGCAAAAATATTAATTTTAGGATAATTGAACTTAATTAACTTAATTGTTTTGGACAAAATGAAGACTGTTAACCTTATTCAACTAAACGGCATTGGATTAACCTTATGTAATTAACTTAAGTTAATTGAAATAACTAATGTTACATAAATCCAATGTAACCTAGTTACGTTGAACCTGTTGACATAAAAAAGGTAATTAAAGCCAACATAGCATTTTTTAGAGTGGTCTCTTTTTCTGTTCTCTTCTTTTTTTCAGTGATTCTGCTTGTTAACAGGCTTATTAAGGCTGAGATTACTTCATATTTAATATTCACAGATTTTGTGGCTCAGATAAGGTCCAGTTGTGGTTTATTTCTTTGCTCTTGGCTGACATGTGGCATTGCTATGGCCTGCTTGTGGCCCAGATCTGGCAAACAGGAGTGAGCCGCTTAAGGGCCGTCATTCCACACTGCATGTGGGCCAGATCATCTTTCCACAAGTGCCAGATGTGGGCCGAAACAATGTTGCTATCTGGGTTATCACTCCATTAAACTGACTTAAGCCCTATTCGCACGGGATTAGTATTACCCCTGGACCTCTGAAATTAAGAAATTACCCCCTGATCTGTGTTTTTGGTGGCTCATTCACACGGGCAAATAAGCGTGCGCCCACCCATTCACACTTCAGCTGAACGTGCTGAAACGAAGATCGCGCTGCAGTATTCCAATTCAAAAAAAGAACTTATTTAAAACCAATTTATTAGAGAAATATATTATATATATTATAGAATATCATATTATTGTATAAATATCTTCTTTTTCTTTTATTCTTTGTCCATATTTACAACAAGCCTGCCTGAAGAAGGTATTATAAATACCGAAACGTCGCTGTAAAGTATGGACTAGTGGTTCGTTTAGGATGGGAGCACTACAGAAAGATTCCGGCCAGAGAATCCTTTATCAGCTTTATTTTCAAGGTCAGGATGCCAATGTACAAGTTCAAGTGTATGTGGTCTAAACAGAGAGAAAGAAAAAGAAATAATGCAATGGTAATAATAACTGATTAATAAACAAATAAAGAAATACTATACTATGCTCATTGTCATCATTCACAACAGTACAATACATAAAATAATAATTTACGTTAATACAGTGCAACAAAATATGTCACTATATGCCCTTTAATATCTGTACTGCTGCACCTTTAAGTGGCTATGCAAAAATGACACCGTATCACTATAACACTCGATGCAGATAGCACCAAATAAACAGTAAATGCACTGCACTCGAACACAGAAGCAGATCTCTAAATAACTAACACAAATAAGGTCTAAATCGACATATAGAGGGCTAATTATTGCATACAGGAAACATGTCGCATATTACAGCACGATCTGGCGTCATGACTACACTAATTAGTCACGCAGTTCAACAAATAAAACTAGTTCGCGTGAACATACATAAATTTCACAATATTCATCACAACGCAGTACAAACATGCAACAGTAGTAGAAACTTACTTGCTTTTCATAAAACGCACATGAAAGTAAAGAAAAGGGTCTCTGAATCTTCTCTCGTCATCCTTAAACACGAACGACTGAGCAGCGCGCTGCATTTCCTGTCCAGGCGCAGTTCACGTGATGGAGCGTTCAAACGCACGTAGGAAACTCAGCGCTGAACAAATAGGCTTTCAGACAAGGCCGCCCCCAACTGTCCGCATGGCAGTTGAAAGAGTAGGAGAAAGTCTATTTGGTGGTCTCTTCTTCGTCCTTGTCCTCCAGAGCTGGGAGCAGGATGAGCCGGGCGACTGGACGAATGTAGGTGCGGTCCTTCACTTGAACACTGATAGTTCGTATGCGTCCATCTGCTCCTGGATGAGTCTGGGTAATCCGTCCTACGGGCCATGACGCTCTGGGAAGTTGGGGATCCATGATTAAAACAACGTCGCCTATGGAGAGTGCCTTACCGTCTTTCCTCCACTTACTGCGCTCTTGTAGCCCTGGTAGGTAGTGACTGATGAAGGATGACCAGAAACGATCAGCGATGGCTTGGCTGTGCCTCCAACGTCTTCTCCCGAGGTCACTGGGGTCGTAAACTGCTTGAGGAAGCGACGAGTCGTGACGGCCCATGAGGAGGAGGTTAGGCGTGACCGGATCTGGATCAGAGGCATCTGATGACAAGTAGCCTAGGGGTTTAGCATTCATTATGCCCTCGACCTCCACTAGGATTGTCATCAGGACAGGTTCAGGAACAGTCTGATCTTTAAGGACAACGCGAAGTGCAGTCTTGATAGACTTCACTTCCCTCTCCCATGTGCCACCAAAGTGCGGCGCACTTGGAGGATTGAATCGGAAGGATATCTGCTGTTCAGCGAGTTGCTCTCTCCACTGAGGTGCCATGGCAGCAACAGCTTCACGTAACTCTCTCTCTCCACCGACAAAGTTGGTACCATTGTCCATGAGGAGTTCGAATGGTCTGCCACGTCGAGAGATGAATCTTCTCAGTGACAGCAGGAAAGCATCTGTATCGAGGCTTTCTAATAGATCCAGATGCACCGAGCGAGTTGTCATGCATTTGTAGACAATGCCCCACCTTTTTTCGGTGCGGCGACCGATCCTCACTTGGAAAGGTCCAAAACAATCAACTCCGGTTGAATAGAATGGTGGCTTATGGAGTCGTAGCCGAGCTGGTGGGTAATCTGCCATCTTCGGTACGTCGGGTTTTGCTCTCCATCGTCGGCACTCCAGACATGAATGCTGATGCTTTCGAATGGCCTCTCTACCACGGATGATCCAAAACCTGCGTCTGATCTCGGCAAGAACTCGTTCTGGCCCAGGGTGCAGTAGTGACTCATCAAAATCCTTGATGATAAGCTTCGTCACGGGATGGCTTGGGTCCAGGATAACTGGGTGGATAGTATCCAGGTCTAGTCCTTCAGCATGCCTTAACCTGCCACCGACTCTGAGTAGCTCCATGGCTCCTTCATATTCTGGTGACAGAGATGCAAGACGACTGTCTGAAGGAAGAGTACGTCCAGCTTTGAGAGCTCTCAATTCTTCAGCAAAGCAATCCTCTTGAGCCCTTTGTAACATCAGCTTCTCTGCTTGCAGAAAATCGGCAGCGGGAAAGTGTACTGTAGTATTAGCATCAGCCGCCCCGTGAAAGGAGCTAGCAGTTTCCTTAAGAAGCTCTTTCCAGTTGGAGAACTTACTGGGGTCCGGAAGTTGTGTTGGCAAGATGCTGGACACAGTTCCCACAAAGGCAGACTTCCTTAACTCTGTGGTGTCTGGTTCTACCTCAGATGAGGGCATGTTGGGCCACTCCCTCTCAGACAAATGGAGGAAATGTGGACCTTTGTTCCAGCGATGATCCTGTACCATCTCTTGCAGAGTAAGTCCGCGGGTTATATCATCAGCTGGATTGCTTAGAGTGTCAACATACCGCCATTGAACAGGGTTGGTCAGGTTCTGGATTTCTGCGATGCGTGTTCCCACGAACACTTTATAACGGCATGATTCTGATTTGATCCAGTGCAGCACAATTGTGGAGTCTGACCAAAGAGTGATGTGCTCAGGTGGTACTGCAAGCTCTGTCTCGATCACTCTAGCCAGCTGTGCACCTGTAAGCGCGGCACTGAGCTCGAGACGCGGAATAGACAGCTGCTTACGGGGCGCGACTCTCGATCTGGCAAACACGAAGGAGACATAGACTTGTTGACTGTCATCTGTCGTCTGCATGTAGGCTACTGCTCCATAGGCGCGCTCCGATGCATCACAGAAAATGTGGATGTGACGGGTTGCGTTGGCAGTATCGGCGGTGGCTGGTGCATAGGGACGAGGCAGATTGAGATGTTGCAAAGTGGGAATTTCCTGCACCCAACTCGACCATTTCTCCAGAAGGTCAGCGGGTTGGATCTTGTCGTCCCAGCCAATGTTGGCCTTCCACATGTCCTGAACAAGCACTTTACATCTTGTTGTAAATGGCACTATGTAGCCCAATGGGTCGTAAAGCTTGGCAAGGACACTGTAGACGTTACGAAGAGTGGCATCTGAAGATTCAGTATGGCGACGTTTGTAATTCAGGGTGTCGTTCAAACAATCCCAGCAGAGTCCAAGCGTGGGCTCTTGGAGGTTGTCACTGGCCTTGGATAGCCATAGCTCACTGCTAGCCGACTGCGCTTCCGGAGGTAGATGTGCTACAACTTCAGGCATGTTACTAGCCCATTGCCGGATCTCGAAACCTCCCTTGTTCAGAAGTGCTCGCAGATCATTCACTAGAACCTTGGCATACTCAGCTTTACTCACACTGTGGAGGCAATTGTCGACATAGAACGAGTGCTCGATCACGTGCATGAGAGGAGAGTCTGGTGGTTCGTGGTCTCTGACGTGCTGCTGCAGGGCAAAGACCGCACAGCAGGGGCTGCACGTTGTTCCAAATGGTAACACCTCCCATTGGAAGATGCGTGGTTCAGATGTCCTCTGCATGTCACGCCACAGGAATCGTAGGAGTGGTTTATCACTGGGCAACAAGCGGATCTGGTGGAACATCGATTTAATATCTCCACTGATGGCCACAGCATGACATCGGAACCGCATCAGGACTCCAATCATGGTCGGACCGAGCGTTGGTCCCGGTAGGAGTTGGTCATTCAGGGACAGGCCGTTAAAGGAGAAGGAACAGTTAAAGACTACTCTATCCTTTCCATTGTGGTGCACCATATGATGAGGTACATACCATGACTCTGTGGACTTTGCTGCCTCTTCTGTAAAGATTTCCGCGACATAACCAGACTGAACAAGTTTATCCATCTCCTTGCAATATGAGGCTGCTCGAACGGTGTCCTTGGCCAACCGGCGCTCAGTGCTGCGTAGGTTAGGGATCACGGCATCTTGCTGAGCACAGAGTTGGATGACTGGCTGACGACGCAACAGTGGAGTAGCGTAACGCTGGATACCGTTGACAGATACACGTTCGGAGGCTGTCTGTAAGAGGAGGAGCGCCTGCTGGTCTTGCTTGGAACGCGTTGCAGTCTTCTCACTGACATAGGGGACTGTGTCAATGTGCCAAAGGCGTTCCACATTCCTGAGGAGTTCAGTATATGAAGACTCGGTGGCGATGTGCAGACAGGAAGACTGGTGAGAAGAGACTGGCATAATGTCAGAAGGACCTTGCAAGGACCAGCCTAGCCTTGTGCAGATGGCTATAGGACCGCCAGATGGACCTGCTCTGACTGGCTGTGTAGGAGTGAGAAGCTGAGGCATATCAGATCCGATGAGGAGCAGAGGTTGAGCTCTGTGGATGGGCGTCAAAGGAAGTCCTTTGAGATGCTCATAGCGCTTCTGGAGAGCTGCTACTGGGTACGTGTGCTCAGATAAACTCAGACTGCTTGCAGTGAACGCATGTTGAATCCAAAACTTCTTGTTTGGCTTGAAGATGGGGGATACATGAAAGCTAACTGAGGAACCTTTCAGTTCCTTCACCTCTTGCTGGACTGTCCTCAGATGAAGCGTCTCTGGATGCTGAGAGAGTTGTAGTTGCTCTACAGCTTGTGGGAGGATAATCGTTCTCTCCGAACCATCATCGAGCACTGCAAATGTCTCAAGAATGTGATCTCCATGATGCAGAAGCACTTTGACAACCTTCAGCAACACTCTCTGAGGGCTTCTGGGCTGCTCAATGTAGACAATGGGCTTCGGATTACTGACCATCAGCACTTTCTGGGATGACTCTTGGATGGCGTCATGCAAAACTGTAAGGTGTTTCTCTTTGCAAATCTTACATGGGCGCTTAAGCGTGCAGGCTGTAGCTTTGTGGCCGCGGCCGCATTTCCAACATCTGTCGCCTTCCTGGATCCACTTCTTAATCTCAGCAGTAGACAGTTTCTTGAAGTCGGGGCATGAGTTAAGGTAGTGCTCCTTATTGTTGCAGAACGGACAATAAGGACTGAGTTTGAAAGCTTGGGACTTCGAATGAAAGGTCTCCTTGTCGGCTGTCTCCCCAGAGCAGAGGAAGACTGACGCTGTTTTATCTTTGGGCTTTGAACTACGTTGATCTCTCTTTGGAAAGGTAGGCCCTGTAGAGTTGTAGAGAAGAGTAGCTCGACTGGCAAGACGCTTGGCTTGAGCCTTCATCTGGAGCCACGCAGCGAGGTCGGGCAGGGAGTAGGTGAGCTCTGAACCTGGCTGCAGGATGCCGCGAACGAGACAATATTCCACAAATCCATCTCTGTGGGAAGGAGACATTTTGCTTAAGAGACGGTCAACATGGGAACCACACCTGAGCTCGTATCCAACAGGTCCCTCTAAAGTGCGTAGCATACCGACCAGCGACTGGACTGAGAGAGCGAAGGAGTCAAATGCCTCTGCGTCTCCTGACTTAATGGCTGGGGAGTTGAGTATTGCTCCAAGTTCACTTTGAACCAGTTGTCTTGGCTGGCCATATTTGTCTTGCAGAGCTCCCAATGCAGCTGTATACGGTGCGGGGTCATACATATATGATTTGGCCAGCTGCAGAGCACTCTGAAGCTTGAGCTGACTCAGGAGAACTTGATATTTATAGTGCTCGCTGAGATGAGGGTGACTATTCATCAAGTTGTCGAGCGCCATCTTCAAAAGTGCGAAATCACTTTCTTTGCCACTCTCGAAGAAGGGAAGTGTCGGTTTGGGAATGCCGTAAGACGTAGCAATCAGGGTCTCCATACCCGGGTAAGTCCAGGGTGGTGCCGTCTGAACTGGTGTTGCAGTTGGTATACTGCAGTGAGCATACTGCACTGCGGGAGGTGGCGGTGCCACTGTAACTGCTCGTGATGGCATTGTGAAGCTTGTACTGGTAGCTGGAGCCCCTAGGTACTGAGACGGGAGACTAGTTGTGACAGAAGACCTTGCCATCGGTGACGCTCCACCTGCTTGGGTAGTTACCGTGGAGAGGACGGGAACGAATGAGACAGGTGCAGATGGAAGTACAGAGACTGGTACTGCAATCGGTGCTGCGCTGACAGGAACACTGATCTGGGCACTCGTGACGGGATTAGCAGGTGGTGCTAATATCTGAGTAGGAACAGTGGAGAGAGGTGCTGCCTGAACTGGCGCTGGATTTGGCTGCTGCACAGGTGGATGCTGCACGGGAACCAATGGCACCAGAGGTGACTGTTGAGCCAATTGTGATGGCAGAGGTAGTTTGGAGAACGTAGCGGGAGCTGACGACGTAGACAAGGAATCATCATTCGTCCCTGTCAGGTAGGTCTTTACAAGACTGGCAATATGTACCTCCTTCTCGAGTTTCTTCAAGCGCCTGCGTCTTCCCATCTCTCTAGCTATTCTCTCTTTAGCCAGATGTGCTTCCTCTTGTAGCCGCTGTCCTTCTCTGGCTTGTGCATCCAATGCTGCAGCTTCTAAGTCAGCTTTCCTTTCCTCTTCTATTTCCTGTTGTAGGTCAGCTAGCTCCAATCCTTTGATCTCCTCCTCTAAAGCAGCTTCTTGTATATCAGACGTACTTCGAAACAAATGGAGTCCGTAAGATAACTGAGAAGACCGCCGTGAATGTGCAGTTGACCGGTAACTTGTCAAACTTCTAGCTCTGGTTGACTGAGCCTGGTCTGGTTGTCCTACAGGGGTAGAGGAGGCTTGGACCACAGGCTGTTGAGAGGGCAGAAAAGTGACTTCGTACTGGGCCAAATGTGCAGGTGGACGAGGGTCTCTCTTGGGTCGGTCTGATGACTCCTGCTGCTGACCATCAATAGCTGACTCCATAGTGTCGGTGGAACCCTAATCCGGCTCGAAGGACCAATGTAAAGTATGGACTAGTGGTTCGTTTAGGATGGGAGCACTACAGAAAGATTCCGGCCAGAGAATCCTTTATCAGCTTTATTTTCAAGGTCAGGATGCCAATGTACAAGTTCAAGTGTATGTGGTCTAAACAGAGAGAAAGAAAAAGAAATAATGCAATGGTAATAATAACTGATTAATAAACAAATAAAGAAATACTATACTATGCTCATTGTCATCATTCACAACAGTACAATACATAAAATAATAATTTACGTTAATACAGTGCAACAAAATATGTCACTATATGCCCTTTAATATCTGTACTGCTGCACCTTTAAGTGGCTATGCAAAAATGACACCGTATCACTATAACACTCGATGCAGATAGCACCAAATAAACAGTAAATGCACTGCACTCGAACACAGAAGCAGATCTCTAAATAACTAACACAAATAAGGTCTAAATCGACATATAGAGGGCTAATTATTGCATACAGGAAACATGTCGCATATTACAGCACGATCTGGCGTCATGACTACACTAATTAGTCACGCAGTTCAACAAATAAAACTAGTTCGCGTGAACATACATAAATTTCACAATATTCATCACAACGCAGTACAAACATGCAACAGTAGTAGAAACTTACTTGCTTTTCATAAAACGCACATGAAAGTAAAGAAAAGGGTCTCTGAATCTTCTCTCGTCATCCTTAAACACGAACGACTGAGCAGCGCGCTGCATTTCCTGTCCAGGCGCAGTTCACGTGATGGAGCGTTCAAACGCACGTAGGAAACTCAGCGCTGAACAAATAGGCTTTCAGACAGTCGCGATAGGCTTGTTTTTATATTCATTTTATTTGGTTTATTTCATTTTATATCATTTTTACTCTTTCACACTTTGATTTCTTGACATACTTACAGGATGGACGTCTTTAGAGGCCGTGTGAGACAAAGAAATGCTCCACGATACAGACTACTAAGTTACACTACCACAAAAAGCGTCCAAACTTTCCAAAAGAGCTTCCATGCTGCGCCAAAATGCTTAATTTGACGTTTCCATGACAACGGACCGAGTTGAGCTTCCGGATCACGTCTTTACTGTAGTTTATTTTCTCTTTTGCAGCACTTCATAGTTTTAATTGGAGAAAAACTATAATCGGATTGGAGTAGAGCATATCGAGAGATTTTATTGTTAATATAGTTTTAATACAGACGTAAAATGGACTGTTAAACTGCCCATAATGGTTATTACGTTCTTTAGGAAACGATAGGCTCACAGAAAAACAGCCCAAATCACAGACATGGGGATTCGCACGGGACTGCATAGTTCGAATTAGGGACAGAAATATCAGTTTTGGGGGGGGGTCAGATAATTTTTCTGATATTGTGAAAAAATATAATTACAGTTACAATACAAGTCAACTCCTATTTTCACTGTAGGAACATTTTAATGTAAAGCGATTTCAGACACCCCTATTGTGGACCATACCATTTTTAACCACCGTGGCTAGAAGCAACGGAGATAGAGAACGACTTCAACTTCTCAAGTGAGTGTCAACGTTGAATGACAGAACGCTAGTTTCATAAAGTATCATTCTTTTCAACATTCCTTGTTTGTATATTCAAAAATATTTAAAATAATCTAATTTAATACAGTTATAATTTTCAATGTAAATTATTTAATTTTATTGGTAACAGCCTAATGTCTAATTATTTTAATTGAATATATTGATCAAATTTAAGAATTTGAAATGAAAGATGGAGCATACATTTAATACAATTAGGGGAAAATGCCCTTTATAAAGGTACAAACAATTATTCTGAGTGTTTTCAAACAGTGATGTAATGAAACATTGACAATTTAAGCTTGAAGGGAGTAAAGCCCCTGTTTAGGCTATTAAGGAAATGTAATTTTGCCAAAAGAAGAACTTTTATTTTAAATAAATGTTCATTTTAAATCAGCCTACTTCAGTGTGATATGTTACCATATCATCATGCTTAATACTGAGAATGTGAATAATTGTAATGTGATGATCAGATGCAGATATCTAAATCAAAGAATATGGGCAGTTTGCGGGTGGATTATTTATTTTTAACAGTGAATTCGGGTGACTCAAAGTGCACCAGATTAATGAATTTATCTTTAAAATGTACAAAATTTTCTTACGGGGGGGCATGCCCCCGGACCCCCCTAGGGATACCAAGCTCCACCAACAAAACAATGTGGGAAACACATTAGGCTATGATGATCTACAAAAAAATACACATTTAATTATCTTATTATTAAAATACATTAGGGCTGTCAATCTTCCTCTATAATACTATTCGAATTCCATTCCTTATTTTATTTAATATTCGAATAATATTCGAATATTAAATGCTCAAATTCATCCTATTATTAATATTTACGACATTACAGTCTTATGGATCGCCAATGCCAATGCGTGATGTTGGTCGGTCTCATATCTTCACAGATAAACCGTTTCAGTTTGTCTGTTATCGCCTGTTGGCGGACAGCTGGTAAGCCCCGTGATGAGGAGAGAGGCAGAAAAGAAGTAATTATTGCCTGTTTTAGCGGCGGTTCCTCGGACAGATCGCCTAGCTTGTCAGGGTGTAACGTTGTGATAAAAAATAACGTAACGTTATACGTTTTGGCCTTCCGTCCACACTGAGACGCCGTTTTTATTAATGAAAACGCACTTCAAAGTGGATACATTTGAAAACGCCGTTTTCACGTTGTAGTGTGGACTGTGAATCAAATAGGGCTTGGGCGTCGTGACGTCATACTTGGCGTGGCGGCCATGTTGATGGCCTCGCGAATGTAAACATACAGCAAGTCGAACGAGGAGAAGCAGAGTTGGGAGAAAGAAAAAAGATGTTAAAATCCCGAAAAGGATGTGGAATTTACTGGGATACGTTAAATAGGGAAGCCAGGGACCAGTATGTGGACAAAATCGGCAAAAAAAGTGTAGTTAGTAGCTGTCAACCCTCCCGTTTTTTCCGGGTTCCTCACGTATTTGAGCTCGTTTCCCGCTGTCTTCCCGTTTTAGTATTTTCCTATAAAATATCCCGAAAAATGACAATTTCAACATTCATCTTTTTGTTGCTATCCCTCTGCAAAACTGCAGCATTAACTAAGCGAGTTGTGAAGCTAGGTCTAACGTGACTTTGCTTACAGATTGGCGTGAAATCGTGCTCTCACAACAACCACGCTGTTATCTTAAAAAGGCCAATATCACGCTAAGGTTGCCTTCAAGTAAGCAAAACGATGCTTTGAAAACATCTGTTTTTCTGGAAGGGCAAGGGGGTAGCAACAGGACAACAGTACAGAGACTGACAGGTCCGATGGAAGGGCTAACATTAATGTTATGATAGTAAGTTATTAAAATACGGGATATTTTACAGGAAAATTTGTCCACATAACTTACTGGTCCCTGGTTTCCCTATTTAACGTATCCCGGTAAATTCCACATCCTTTTCGGGATTTTAACATCTTTTTTCTTTCTCCCAACTCTGCTTCTCCTCGTTTCGACTTGCTGTATGTTTACATTCGCGAGGCCATCAACATGGCCGCCACTCCAAGTATGACGTCACGACGCCCAAGCCCTATTGTCAGGAGTGGTGATCTCCGTTTCCGTGGAGACATTGCTCTCCGCGATTTTTGACAGTAGCCTATTGTTATGATGATGCGTGGATAACGTGCAATTGTGTTACGATTCAAAAACTTTATTGTTCATCAGACGAAACAAAAGCATTTAATTTTCACATGCGTGTAAGCCAAGGCGGCGAGAAAGGCAAGATTTCACAATTTAAAAAAAATATATACATAAAGCAATATTCGAATAGGAACTTCAGCATTCGAATAGTATTGATTTTTTTAATATTCGAATTATATTCGAATTTCGGAATTCGTTCCAACAGCCCTAAAATACATTATTATGATTTTACCACCTCCGCCTCATTTTGAGCAAGGAAAAACCCTGAAGTAGGCAATAGGCTTCTTGTAAATGTATTACTTTTTACTAGTAATTAGAATGGTTTTTCAGTGCACTTAACTTCTAACTTTTGGGAGTTGATCAAAACAGTTCTCTTTTGGATATATAATAACAATGAGATATTCTGTAGACTACTGATTATCAGTTTGTCGCATGTTTAGACCTTGTATGTGTGTTGCACAACACACGTTGCACTTGGCAATCATGGTGGGGATTGATATGGTAGTGGACCATGATGGTCATAGAAGAAGTGAAGGAGCAGTACCCCCCAATTATGGTGGGGTAATTCGCACTCTGCGGGACTGGTATTATCAGAGGACCCCTGTGTTGGCCGAAATACAGTAGGTAATTTTTGGGGGAATTTTTACAGACATGGCAGATTCGCACGGGATAAAAATCACAGACGACCTCTGCGATTATTAGAAATTACCGGAGGTCCCAAGGTAATACTAATCCCGTGCGAATAGGGCTTTAAATGGCTGTTCCAATTTGCTAATAATATACTGATCCAGCTGGTAGATGTGTAGCCGGCGCGGTCTGTACTTCGCCGACTACTGCGTTGTGTTCTGGTGCACTGATGAAAGGACACTGATGTTCCTCAAGGCACTTTTTTCTGTTCAATTTCAAAGAGAGCAAAAGTTCAGGATTCTATCCTCGATCAGAATCAGCCTCTCTCAGTCAAGTAGAATGCAGACTCCACATTTAATCACATTCAAAAATCAGAAAATAAAATACAAAAGAATAATTAGAGAAAATATTCACGTTAGGCCTATATACATATTATGTGTTTGTGTCATATTGCGTGTTATATCTGTTCTCAACTCTGGGCTTTTAGCACTTACATTAACATTATGCAACATGAAATAAACTTTTCAATAGTTAATACATAAAGTAACATGCGCGAAGCAACATGTACATGCTTTACATCTGGGCTTTTCAGTGCCATTGAACATTAATCAATACAAGAAAACTTTTTAAATGAGCACATTATTCTTAACCTGATATTGGGAGTACATACCTGTTCAATTTCAAAGAGAGCAAAAGTTCAGGATTCGATCCTCGATCAGAATCAGCCTAACATAAGAAAAAGGACAAACATGTGGGCTACGACACAAGAGGATAGAATGACGATCGCTAACATACAGCTAAACGAAACAGGAGGTTAGCTATGTTAGCAATTTCTCAAACTCTCAAAACAGCAAAGTTCTCGACACATCTCGATTAAATGTAAGTGCACTCATCATAAATTACACATACAAGTTATCATGTGCATTGAAACTAAAATTTTAACAGGTATACATCTTAAGTTTGCATTGTGCTGACGCGAACACATACCTCTCTCAGTCAAGTAGAATGCAGACTGAGAAAAGAATGCGAAAATTCAGTATATGACCACCACTCTAGCTCCTATCCAATAGAGGGCGCACTTACACAACAAATAACTCTCCCAATACCTATAAGCTACCATGACATGACTGAACTGAACAATACAATATTTTGGTGAAATAAACTCACAAACAATAGAAAATAGAAGATGAAAGGTTGCAAAAATATTTGTCATTCTTTGACCTGTTACAGATGCACCAACAAATCATATTGCATTTGATTTGCCATTTCATAATTTCATAACCTGTACAATCAATGAAAACGTGCAGGTAAAAGAACAATACGAAATTTCTGTTTTGTTTATTTGCTGAAGGACATGCACAGATAATGATATACTCTCACGTAGATCATTTTTTCTTATTTGTTTGACTTTAATGCTCAATTCTCCAGCGTAACTGGAACGAAGCAGTGGATGAATGGAACAAACTTCACCCGACTGTGTTCTTGGATAAGAAGGATTTCCGCACTGAAGTATGTTGTGTTCAGAATTTCCTAAATTTCCACTCTTTTGATTTTTCTTCAACACTTTTTAGTGGCTGTAACACTGTAATCTCCTCTCACACAGGTAATTCAACTGGATTATAATAAGAAAAATAAAAACCCCAATGATGAAAACCCCATCAACAATGTCTACTTCTACAAGAAGAAGAAACCCACTAATGGTATAACGATTAAGAAATACGAGGTACTCATACCAACTGGCATTTCAAAATATTACAGAATTACATATAATATTCATTAACATATCATTAGAATTACAAATTAATTTCTCTTGTATTGGCAGGTATCCAGTCTTCTGCCGGAGAAGTTCACTGAACATGTTGGCAGGGTTAACTACACAAAGAACTCTGATGAGGAGGAGAAGGACGCTAAGGAGTGCTTCAAATGGTGGCGCGAGGTGTGTGTTTATAGTTTATTCATCATTCATGCAGAATTTCCACACACAGACAAGTCACACAAAAACTCTGCATAATAACCATGTAAATAGTCAAGATTTTTTAATAATGCACAACAAAATCACCGTTGTTAAATGAACACTCCGTGTAAATATGCCACATGTGTTTAAAACTAACACTGAAGCTGTGTAGAATCTTCACAGCAAAAACTCCAGTGTTAAATTAACACTCCTGGGAGTGTATATGAGTCCACATATAAATCAATAACAGCAGACAAGCAAAATTTAAAGTAAACATATAAGGGTCAAGAGCCCAACTAAAGCAAACACTGATCACCATAATGGTAACTTACAATTTGTGATTTTCTTCTTCAGTGATTCTGCTTGTTAACATCAGGTGTCTTCAATAATGCTCAATCATCACTCATTTAATCACTTAATTATCTCATTAACTTTAACACTCTTGAGTGTTAATTTAACACTCATATTTTAACACTTTACACTCTTGAGTGTGGACTCATATACACTACCAGGAGTGTTAATTTAACACTGGAGTTTTTGCTGTGTACTCTTCATAGTGTTAAATGTGTCGATTGTTCACGCAGTTAATTAAATTAATTAGGTTCACTTTACAACTGATGCTTGGTCATCCTTTAGTGGTGACACTTGTTGTTAATAAGCTATTTAGACAACTTTTATGATTTCTTTGGGTGTGTGTGCAGAGATTTGATAACCTTCTCTGATTCAACAAGGAAAAAAAGTTTATCTCAACCTCTCTTTTCTCTCTCCTTCAAGTGTGTGATTCAGGTCTACGATAAAGAAGAGTTTAAAGGGAACAACTACTTTATCACAGGGGACTGTCCATCTTTGGTCCGCTGCGATATAAAAGTGGTTCACTCCTGTAGGGTGATCAAAGGCGTCTGGAAGCTCTATGAGGGTCGTGACTACAATGAGCCCCATTACCTACTGAAGGAGGGGGAGTATCGCAATCCTGCAGCGTGGGATGCCACCAACCCTGCGCAGTCTCTGAAACATGTGACATCATTTAAGATCCAGCTCTATCAACAGGAGGATTTTGCAGACCCAATGCATGAGACCACAGTTGACTGTTCTTCTGTAGAGGACCAGTTTTCTATGAATGCGGTTCGCTCCTGTAAGGTGATCGGAGGTGTCTGGAAGCTCTATAGGGGTCGTGACTACAGTGAGCCCCATTACCTACTGAATCGGGGGGAATATCGCAATCCTGCAGCGTGGGGCTCCACCAACATGGTTCCTGCTCAGTCTCTTAATCGTGTGACATCATTTAAGATCCAGGTCTACGAGCAGGAGGATTTTGAAGATCCAATGCATGAGACCATGGTTGACTGTACTTCTGTTGAGGTCCAGTTTGGTATAAAAGTGGTTCGCTCCTGTAGGGTGATCGGAGGTGTCTGGAAGCTCTATGAGGGTCGTGACTACAATGAGCCCCATTACCTACTGAAGGAGGGGGAGTACCGCAATCCTGCAGCGTGGAAAGCCACCAGCCCTGCGCAGTCTCTGAAACGTGTGACAGAGTAAAGTCTGACCCTTATTAATCTTTAAAGTAGGGCTGTCAATTTCAAGCATTAACTTACTATAATTATCATTTTAACAACACAACCAATTATTTACTTTGTGGCAGTTAGAAGAGGTTTTTTTTTTTTTTTTTTTTTTGAGGTTTCAATTTTCCTAATTTAGATGAAAAAAGTGTGTCAGGATAAAATCTAAAGTTATACGGGGTTGGAATGACATGAGGGTGAATAAATTGTTAATTACTTGGCATATCATGCAATCAATTTGGTTAAAATGGACTGACAACTGTACTCTTAACTGCTGAAGCCATGGCACATGTCTATGTCAGCTTATTTTGTGAATAGACCTTATTACACAGATGCTAAAAAAAAAGCAAGGAAAAGAAAAATCTGAAAATATTTTATTAGTTTCTTTACATATACAGTAGGATATTTAGGCATAATGGCTGATTTATATTATTGTCCGAGTAGCTACATTTACTGGTTGTTGTTATTTCACACAGTGTGGTGTTGTTGCATATAGGCAGCACTAGTTAGGGGTTAACAGTAGGTGATGTTTAAGAGCTATGCTATGACACGTTTGTTTGATGATTGATTAATCAGTCCATATTATATGATTTATTTGATGTGTGGGGAGAGATTTGATGATTGATTAATCAGTCCATATTATATGATTTATTTGGTGTGTGAGCAGAGATTTGATGATTGATTAATCAGTCCATATTATATGATTTATTTGGTGTGTGAGCAGAGATTTGATGATTGATTAATCAGTCCATATTATATGATTTATTTGGTGTGTGGGGAGAGATTTGATGATTGATTAATCAGTCCATATTATATGATTTATTTGGTGTGTGGGCAGAGATTTGATGATTGATTAATCAGTCCATATTATATGATGTATTTGGTGTGTGGGGAGAGATTTGATGATTGATTAATCAGTCCATATTATATGATTTATTTGGTATGTGGGCAGAGATTTGATGATTGATTAATCAGTCCATATTATATGATTTATTTGGTATGTGGGCAGAGATTTGATGATTGATTAATCAGTCCATATTATATGATTTATTTGATGTGTGGGGAGAGATTTGATGATTGATTAATCAGTCCATATTATATGATTTATTTGATGTGTGGGCAGAGATTTGATGATTGATTAATCAGTCCATATTATATGATTTATTTGGTATGTGGGCAGAGATTTTCTTTTCTTATGGGTAATTTTGGGTGTTACACAGTTCAAGAGAATAGTTAATCTGGATTTTATCTTTCTACTTTCTGTTAATCTTTTAACCTTTTTAAAGATGTCGGAGTTCATATCTGTGATTTTGGGGAAAGCATTAAACTGATATGAAAAAAAAAAAAGTTTTGCTTTTTCAAAGTGACTCATCTTATCAAATGAATGTGATTGTTTCTGTTATTTTTGTAGATGAAGATAAACCAAAATAATATAACTCGTATTAGTTGGCTTAATTTGTTCATCAAATATTTCCTTCAGTTATTTTCATGCTTAATAAAGCCTGCTAAAATGCTCTGTGTATGAGATTCTGTTACTTTCACTGTTCATTCTGTTGCTCTATCATATTTTATCTTTAATTTAAAAGCACAGCACATATTTAGAGCAGCTCCAGAAGGGCTCAGTGCTGAGGATTGGGGCAGTGGGACACAGTAAGGCCACATATACACATAGCCGGGTATTTAGAAAAACGAATATCTAAATAGATAGACTAGATAGAGTTCTCCTTTCTCATTTTGAGAATTTATGTGTTAATACATTTATTTAGAGGCTTTTCTTTGCCAATATTAATATATACACTGACCTGGGAATAACATGATTAGCATAACATGCAGTTGATGTAATTTTATTTTATTCATTTAGCAGATGCTTTTATCCAAAGTGACTTGCAAATGAGAAACTGCGTGATTAAGTAAAGATAACTGATTGAGAGCCATTCAAGCCACATGTGTCCATATTAGTTTTTTTTGTGAATACAACTAATGGTAAAAATCTGATTAAACTATAAACGTATTTAAATTAATTCAAAGTATCAGAATTACACAACTCAAGTAGAGAAATATTCCAGTTTGTAACCTATAATGTAGAATATGTGTTTATTTATTTATTTATTTTCATTTAGACACAAAGACATCAATAATCAGCCTGTGAATCTCAACAATGGTGACAATTATAAAGCATGTTGCAGTGCATTCTGGGTATCACCAATCAAAACTCATTCATGGCTCCCATCATGCATTGCTGCATGAATAAATAATGAGGTTAATATTCTTGTTAATTTCCTTTATTCTTACTATTTTATTTCTGCTGTTTTTATGTGACTTTTTAGTCGCTTGTTTTCTAATGTTCAGAGTTGATCTGGTTATCTGAATATGCTGTTTATCACCATTGCTGAGATTCTTCTTCATTCTGATTCTTGATGTCTGTCTGCCTTTATCAGGGATGGGCAAACTCAGTCCTGGAGGGCCACTGTCCTGCAGAGTTTAGCTCCAACCCTGATAAACTCTCCTGTCTGTAGCTTTCTAGTAATCCTGAAGACATTGATTAGCTGGTTCAGGTGTGTTTGATTAGGGTCCCAGATAGACAG
>NC_137123.1:5421888-5786888 GCF_949319135.1 Squalius cephalus
ACAAGAACTACAACTGACTTCAGCCACAGCCTTAGATGAAATCTACTGAAGATAAAAAACATTAAATCTGTGAAGATCTCAGCAGAGGAGGATTAAACAACTCCACAAACAGCATTACCAGCTTCACTTATTACTAACCATGCGTCTACAGAAGTTCTTATTGAGAATTAACAGAGGTTTAGATGTTGATGATTTATTGTTTCATTTGAAGTCACCATGATGGTGATCAGTGACTGCTTTAGTTGGGCTCTTGACTCTTGACTTTCTAACATTAGTTTTTACTCTGGCTGTTGTAAATCTGTGTTTATAAGACTCATTGATTATAGACAGAAAGAAACAGAGAGAAAACAAGTCTGGTGATATTGTCTATGTATTGGTGATGATCATCTAGTGGCCAGATTCACTGAACTCATTTAGAGTCTTATTCATGAATACATGGTTCATTAATTTTATATTAATTTACAGAATGTGATCCATCAGTGTTGTGATAAGCGGAAGAATTTTGAATACATTGTGCACAATAAAGGTTTGAACTACTGTATCTTCAGACACACACAGACATCAAGAATCAGCGTATGAATCTCAACAACGGTGATGATAACAGTATATTGTATGATGGGAGCCATCAATCAAAACTTATCAATATCATTGCACCAGGATTAAATTATGATGAATTGCCGTAATATTTTCTTTTATTATTACTATCTGCTTTTATTTTTGCTGTTGTTTTTGTTGCAATTTTTTAGTAGCTTGTTTTGTGATGTTCAGAGTTTTATCTGATTATTTTGTTGATTGTCACCGTTGTTGAGATTCATACGCTGATTCTTGATTTCTGTGTTGGTCTAAATCATACAAAAATTCAAAATTATTTTTGTACACTATGTGTTTTTCAGGTTCTTCAGATTTTCTGTTTGTCACTGCTGGCTTGCTTACTGGATCACATAGCTATTATACTCATAAACATGATATGTGACATTCCTCAGACAATGAAAGATAAGACTCTTTATGAGATCAGTGATTCAAGTCACTTCATGATGATTATGTCAACATCAATAAATTGAAAACATCACTTGACTACATTTTCTCTCTGACTTTCGTGCCATGATAAATGTGTATTATAACACACAGTTGAAGCAGTCAGAGAAAATCTAAAGTTTGAAAGTCAAGGGTCAAGAGCCCAATCAAATATTGAAAACCTCAAATATTTCTACTGGATTTTTTTACGGTAAAGCACTTGAAACCACAGTTGCCAGTTTTTTTTACCATAAATTTAAATTCAGTGCCGTAAAACATAAAAATTGCCACTGTATTTTTTACGGTAAAGTACTGGCAACCACAGTTGCCAGTTTTTTTTACCATAAATTTAAATTCAGTGCCGTAAAACATAAAAATTGCCACTGTATTTTTTACGGTAAAGTATGGAAAATGCAATGGTATGTTTTTTTTTTTTTACAGTGTACATTCAAAATCCTTACATTTAACAGTATTTTACTGTAAAATTACTTGAAATGTCCCATGAGAGCTATTACAGTTTTTCATTGTATATAGTAAGGGTACATACTGTTCAGCAATTAACATGTCTTTTCCGTTGCTTTTTTTACAGTTTTTTACTGTTAAAATTATGAACATTTTTTACAGTGACCCAATTATGGAACTGAATTGGGATATGTTATGCAGCCGAGCCCAGGACTCTGATAGTGGGGGACTCCATAATCAGAAACATTAGCGGCAGGGATACAACTACATGCTGCCTTCCACAAGCAACAACTTCTGATGTAAACAGGGAACTTCAGAACATTCTGATGAAACATAAGACTGCAAATCGACTCATCATACATGTGGGGAAGAATGATATTCATAAAGAGCAGTCAGAACTCCTTAAGAAGGATTTCAATGAACTTTTTGAAACACTTAAAAGACTGAAAGTTCAAACATTCATCAGTGGACCTCTCCCAGCAAGAGGAACAAACAGGTTTTCACGGTTGCTTGGGCTAAATACATGGCTGCAAAAAACCTGCAATATAAAAGGAGTAAACTTCATTGACAATTTCAATCTTTTCTGGAGTCAGAGACAACTTTTTCATCGGGATGGCCATCACCCAAACAAACTTGGTTCAAGAGTGTTAAAGGACAATTTCTACTTCTCCCTCATACATCCTTCTGCAGTTTGTGCCAATCCAGTCAATCTGAACGGCACACACACACCTGGACACAGTATGAATGACCACGGGACTTCACTTCAGCAGCAAAATGGACATGCGGTTGACATATCACACAAGGACAATGATAACACCACTCCGCCACAACAACCTCTGCTCACGGACACAATCTCAGCTGAGCCCTGCCCACAGAGAGACATATCAGAACTGCTTGAAGATTCAGCACCCAATGACGACTTCCGGGAAAACAGCCAGGGAAGCCAGGACAGCATATCACAACCTCCTATAACACCAGAGCAACAGCCCCTTTCACCAGACACGCTATCCCTCTCTCCAGCATCGCCTCTTCTGTGTTTCTCACAGAAAATGGAAGAACTGGTGCATGCTGGAACCAGACTATCCCACTCTTTTGCTGCGAGCCCCCAGATACCAACCAAAAAACGACAGGCACCATTACCACCCAAGCCTGCGGGCCCAGCTCGCCCTCCCCCTCCTGTGAGAGCTCTTCGGCCTCTGCCACAACGCCAGGGCCCACACCCTCCTCCATCTGCTCGAGGTGAACTAAAAACAACTGATACCAGCTCTCAGTGATGTGTTTTGGGTCCCCGCTCTGATAACAGTAACTTTCTCAAATGTTTACAGAACAAGCGGGAACCCAGTGTGCCTGTATCTTTCTCTATTGCTGTTTTATTACAAGATAGAAAATCTAAGGCCTTCAATAGCCGTGCAGCAAACCTAACTAATCTGGTGCCTATTACACGTCAAAGTAAGATTGATGTGGGGACAAAAAGTAAGACTGTTAAGTTAGCACTTTTAAACATTCGTTCACTTAAAAATAAATCACTTCTAGTCAACGACTTAATAACCACAAACAACCTGGATTTTATGCTTCTAAATGAAACCTGGCTAGAAGCCAGCTGCAGTGCAACAGTCCTCAATGAAGCAGCCCCTCCTAACTTTACTTTTATGAGTGTCTGCAGAGCTGTTAAGAGAGGTGGGGGTGTAGCTGCTCTTTTTAAAGATATCTATCAATGTAAGCAAATATCATTTGGGAATTACCCTTCTTTCGAATATCTGGGTATTGTGTTGAAAGGTGCTCCACGCATTTTACTTATCATTATTTACAGGCCTCCAAAATACTCTCCAGCCTTCACTGAGGACTTTACAGAACTGTTATCAACAATTACCTCAGAGTTTGACTGTTTTGCCATTGCAGGAGATTTTAACATTCACATAGATTGTGCAGAGAACAATATGGCAGAAGAAATCAAAACTGTTTTAAAAACTTTTGATCTGACTCAGCATATACATGGACCCACACACAATCGTGGACACACTCTAGATTTACTTATCAGTAAGGGTCTAAACATTTCATTAATTGTTATTAAGGATGTAGCACTGTCTGATCATTTCTGTATTTTCTTTGATATATTGATCTCTCCTGCCACTGAAGCTAGATCTGTGTCTGTCAAGAAGAGATGCTTAAATGAGAACACTAGTGTACTATTTATGAAGGCTATATCCTTAACACCAAGCATATCTGCAGACTCTGTTGATTTTCTCCTTGATTCTTTTAACTCAAAAGTTAAAGGTATAATTGATGATATTGCTCCTGTGAAAGTCAGGAAGAAGAGTGGCAGACAAAAAGCACCTTGGAGAAACTCAACAGCAGTGCAAAATATGAAAAGACAATGCAGAAAAGTAGAGCGCATGTGGCGGAAGACTAAACTTGTAGTCCATTATAACATCTACAAAGACAGCCTTCATGCTTTTAATATGGAACTAGGCAAAGCTAGACAGACTTTCTTCTCAAATATTATAAACAGCAATTTAAACAACACACGCACTCTTTTTGCTACTGTAGAGAGACTGACAAACCCTCCAAGCCAGATTCCCAGTGAAATGCTCTCAGACAACAAGTGCAGTGAGTTTGCTTCTTTCTTCTCTGAGAAAATCAGTAATATCAGAAAGGTGATCAGCACATCCTTGAGTTGCACTGGGGTCAGACAGATCAAACCGCCTGAGAAAGTAGTTACTATGTCTGATTTCAAAGAAATTGATGGCAAAATTTTGGAAGAAACTGTACAGCACCTTAAAACATCAACCTGTGCTCTTGACACACTTCCCACATCATTTTTCAAAAGTGTGTTAAACAGTTTAGAAGCAGATCTTCTAGAAGTGGTAAATGTCTCACTTCGCTCTGGGAGTTTTCCAAACTCCCTGAAAACTGCAATTGTCAAGCCCCTCCTGAAAAAGAGCAATCTGGATAAGACCATATTAAGCAACTATAGACCGATCTCAAATCTTCCTTTCATAGGCAAGATCATTGAAAAAGTTGTCTTCAATCAGCTGAACAAATTCTTGAGCTTGAATGGATCCTTTGACAATTTTCAGTCTGGTTTCCGACCGCACCACAGCACAGAGACAGCGCTCATAAAGATAATAAACGATATTCGCTTAAATACTGATTCAGGCAAATTATCAGTGCTGGTACTACTCGACCTCAGTGCTGCATTTGACACTGTCGATCATAACATACTTCTTGACAGGCTGGAAAACTGGGTGGGGCTTTCTGGGATAGTCCTAAAATGGTTCAGGTCATACTTAGATGGGAGAGGTTATTATGTGAGTATAGGAGATCATAAGTCTGAGTGGACATCCATGACATGCGGAGTCCCTCAAGGCTCGATTCTTGCGCCACTCCTGTTCAACCTGTATATGCTCCCAATGAGCCAAATAATGAGAAAGAACCAAATTGCTTACCACAGCTATGCAGACGACACACAGATCTACTTAGCCCTATCGCCTAACGATTATAGCCCAATTGACTCCCTGTGCCAATGCATTGACGAAGTCAACAGTTGGATGTGTCAAAACTTTCTTCAGTTAAACAAAGACAAAACTGAAGTCATTGCGTTCGGAAACAAAGATGAAGTTCTCAAGGTGAACGCATACCTTCACTCTAGGGGTCAAACAACTAAAAATCAAGTCAGGAATCTCGGTGTGTCACTAGAGTCAGACCTTAGTTTCAGTAGTCATGTCAAAGCAATAACTAAATCAGCATACTATCATCTGAAAAATATTGCAAGAATTAGATGCTTTGTTTCCAGACAAGACTTAGAGAAACTTGTTCATGCTTTCATCACCAGCAGGGTGGATTATTGTAATGGACTCCTCACTGGCCTTCCCAAAAAGACCATAAGACAGTTGCAGCTCATACAGAACGCTGCCGCCCGGATTCTGAGCAGAACTAGAAAATATGAACATATCACACCAGTCCTCAGGTCTTTACACTGGCTCCCAGTTAAATTTAGGATTGATTTTAAAGTATTATTACTGGTATATAAATCATTTAATGGCCTAGGACCTCAATACATTGCAGATATGCTCACAGAATATAAACCCAACAGATCACTCAGATCATTAGGATCATATCAGCTAGAAATACCAAGGGTTCACTCTAAGCATGGCGAGTCCGCTTTTAGCTATTATGCCAGCCGCAGCTGGAACCAGCTTCCAGAGGAGATCAGACGTGCTCCTACTGTAGTCACTTTCAAATCCAGACTCAAAACACATCTGTTTAGCTATGCATTTACTGAATGAGCACTGTGCCACTGTTCGTCCGAATGTTTGTACTGTATTTTATTATATTTTTCTAAACTGTTTTAATTATTCTTATTTCTTTTATTATTTTAATTTCTTCTATGTAAAGCACTTTGAATTGCCATTGTGTATGAAATGTGCTATATAAATAAACTTGCCTTGCCTTGCCTTGCCATATGTATTATTTAAATATCCATAAGACATTGTTTTGGTCACTACTGATTATATACTATTATATTTAGGCACTGATTAAAGTTCATCATAATCATATTTACTAATTAACTAAATATATATATATATTTGATGCCGTTTTCATAAGCCCAGTAACAAACTTGAACGTATGTGGTTTTTTTTAAATAGTCAGGGGGCCAAAACTGATATTAAAACTTTGTTGGACACTTTTTGGTACAAGTATACAACCTATCCAGTATTAATATTTAACCCCTCAACATGTGTTCTAGCCAGGTTGTCAGCTTAGAAAATGTTTTTTTGTCCATTTTAACACTATATTCTTAAAAGTGGTAAAAGTGGATTTTTTTTCCCAAAGTGCTTCCATTTTCTTCCATGTTACCTATTGTAATTTTGGGCAAATGTGCAATATAATCCAACTTATGTGCAAGCATGATCATTTTGATAGTATAGCATCTTGCAGTTGATGGAGATTTGTGGGATGCACATCCAGGGCACGAAGCTCCCGTTCCACCACATCCCAAAGATGCTCTATTGGGTTGAGATCTGGTGACTGTGGGGGCCATTTTAGTACAGTGAACTCATTGTCATGTTCAAGAAACCAATTTGAAATGATTCGAGCTTTGTGACATGGTGCATTATCCTGCTGGAAGCAGCCATCAGAGGATGGGTACATGGTGGTCATAAAGGGATGGACATGGTCAGAAACAATGCTCAGGTAGGCCGTGGCATTTAAACGATGCCCAATTGGCACTAAGGGGCCTAAAGTGTGCCAAGAAAACATCCCCCACACCATTACACCACCACCACCAGCCTGCACAGTGGTAACAAGGCATGATGGATCCATGTTCTCATTCTGTTTACGCCAAATTCTGACTCTACCATCTGAATGTCTCAACAGAAATCGAGACTCATCAGACCAGGCGACATTTTTCCAGTCTTCAACTGTCCAATTTTGGTGAGCTCGTGCAAATTGTAGCCTCTTTTTCCAATTTGTAGTGGAGATGAGTGGTACCCGGTGGGGTCTTCTGCTGTTGTAGCCCATCCACCTCAAGGTTGTGCGTGTTGTGGCTTCACAAATGCTTTGCTGCATACCTCGGTTGTAACGAGTGGTTATTTCAGCCAAAGTTGCTCTTCTATCAGCTTGAATCAGTCGGCCCATTCTCCTCTGACCTCTAGCATCAACAAGGCATTTTCGCCCAGGACTGCCGCATACTGGATGTTTTTCCCTTTTCACACCATTCTTTGTAAACCCTAGAAATGGTTGTGCGTGAAAATCCAAGTAACTGAGCAGATTGTGAAATACTCAGACCGTCCCGTCTGGCACCAACAACCATGCCACATTCAAAATTGCTTAAATCACCTTTCTTTCCCATTCTGACATTCAGTTTAGAGTTCAGGAGATTGTCTTGACCAGGACGACACTCCTAAATGCATTGAAGCAACTGCCATGTGATTGGTTGATTAGATAATTGCATTAATGAGAAATTGAACAGGTGTTCCTAATAATCCTTTAGGTGAGTGTATAGCTAGGCTAATTTACTTTCATAATTACTAGCTTACTTACTAATAGGTAAATTAAGTTTTGTGCAGATGTGTAATGGAAATATTATGTTTTTAATTTATTTGCTGCACAGCAGCCTATTTTACAGTCTGCTATAGCTAAAAGTGTTAATAAGTTTGTTAGATAGCAAAGCCCTCAGCTTATGTCAGAGGACATTGTAGTGATCCACTCAGAAACCAATCAGACTAGTGTAGTGAAAAATGTCTTTGCCTTCAGATGAGATAACATGGATCCAGAGGGAGCTGTAAGCCTAGCCTCCAAAGAAAAACAAATAGGAAGAGATATTGATTGGGAAAAATGTTTCATTTGTCAAGACAAATATGGAAAATACAGCCAAGATAAAGCCCTTTGATTGAAGTGATTTTTCAGGAAGTGGTGTATTTGTGCTCTTTCTAGAGATTATTGTAGTATAATATTGTGCAATATTTTTGCAATATAATAGACACACACCATTATTTGCATTGTGCTTAGCTTGACCTTGCTTATTCAATCCATTCAGTCTCAAAGGGATGAGACTGACAACCTGAGAGCCAACCTCTGCCAACCTGAGAGCCACTGCTTTGATGGGGAAAAACATACCTTTGCCATAGGACTATTACATAGTTATTACTACTAACTAATTACTAACCCCTAACCCTAAAGAAGTGAGAGAGCAGTTTTGTTAGGATGGAATTAATAACTATAGTGATATGTGAATTAAATATAATTTGTGTTACAACCTGGTACACTAATTAAGTCAAATAGCACCATAGACCATCATCTACAGCTCTAAATTTCCGCCTTGACATTAAAGTATTATAACTTGTGCAGAATTGCACTGTCTCTCCCTACAAGCTTTAAACTTGGCTTGACTCATTCCCATAGATATGGGTACTGATTGATAGAGGTTTTGGGATACTAGGTTATGTTTCCAAGCTGATATTCACTTTGAAAACTGGTTCTCTTTAGGCGGAGATTGTTTTTTTCATGTTCTAATTCTGTTGTCTCTTACACTGTACAATAAATGTTCATTCTGACACTTCAGCAGACATCCCATGAGTGTTGGCTTTCATTTGATACCATTTTTATGAATATGGTCCTTGTGGTTGTGGAGATATTCAACATTTACTGTTGGCATGTCGTGTTGAGCAGGAAACCAAAAAATTGGCCTGAAATTGCTTGTACAAGTCACAAAAAAAAAAAAAATTCAGCTTGACAACCACCCTAATATCTTACCTATGGGTGTCTTCTAACTAAAAAAAATAGGGTGACAGCTTGTACCAAAGCATGTCCGCAAAAGTCTTAATGGAAGCCCTTTTCAGAATTGGCCCCCTGACTAAAAGCCTTAATGTTTGTGAATGTAGCCTTTGCCTTTAAAACATGAATTAAGATGTAATTTGCAAAGGTTGTTGCTTTTTTAACATATGTGCCCCTTAAAACTGCATAAACATCTTTGCTTTAGAATATTTCTCATCTAATTTTTGACATATTTGTTTAGATTAAAAAGAGATGAAAAAGTGAGTACTCTAGGGATCTTATAAGATCAACAGCCCCGCTTTGGTGGAATATGGACAAAGGAAATAATTCAGAGCAGAAGTGTAAAGTCCAGGTTCAGAAAGAAAAGTCCTCCTCAGTATTTTGTTCCAATCACCTGGACTTGCTAATTCAGCAGGAGAGAGAACTAATTAGTGAAATCAGATGACTGAGGTCATGGGTGGAATAAACATATGGCAGGACTTCTACTTTCTGACCCCTGGACTATACTCCTCTAAGTATCAGAAAATGAGTTGATAATGACAAACTAATCGAGGAGGAAGAGATTAAATGATCATTTCGCACAACCTATGATCAACTTGTTGCCCAGTTAACTCATAAAAAAACTTATATGATTGGCCTGATACTTTTATAAGTCCAAAGTCTCTGATCTAAAAATACAAACACATTTTACATATGGCAAGAGACAACACATAATTATGTTTCAGACCTCTGTGGACAAAACGTACAGTGATGTGTGTCCCTGATGTATCTGTAACTATAACCTACTCTAGTGTTGTATCTGTAACTATGACTGCAGGCAAAATCAGCATGAGGATTGGGCTTATACATGATAACCTAGTCTAGTGGAAAATCTCCACATTTCTACAGGTCTTTATTACTGTCCTCCTCGCCACATGAGCAAGACGACAGCAGATCATTGAGCAAAAGAGAAGATATCTGGACCTGACAACTGAAAATACAGAGAGAAAATTCTTTATGTAAAAAAGTTGAATGAGCAAAGTGAAGGTAAGACTTTATTATTGAAATATTAAGTTTAATAAATACTTTCTGATTTAGCTATATTAGGATCTATTGTCTCCCTTTGTTTTTTGAGTTCATCCTGCATTACAGCTAAACAGTCTCCTCTACCAAAGTTGTAAGACAAATATATATATATATATATATATATATATATATATATACACACACACACACACACACACACACACACAAGAACTATACAGTAAATATTGTCTGATCTGCACTTCCTGAATGTGTTTCCAGCAGTAGTCGCTCTGATCCGACTCATTCCCTTTCACTTCAGTTCAATGTTTGTCTGAGACACACCCTCATAGTTTAATGACAACTTTCCTCATGTATTCCAGTGGGTTGAGCTACTGGATCTATAAAATCTGTATGCAGTTCTACAGATCTTTATTGCCTCCTCATCTGAGCTTTTAACAACCCACAAAAAGAAGACAAAGGAGAAGATGCCACGATCCGAAAAAAACAAAAAAACTCTCTTTGATCTCAGGAAAAATCTTCAAGATCTAAAAAAGTCATATGAAGAAATTGAAGGTAAGGGAAGACATGTAGACAACTCACTGTCATATGATAATGTGTATATATAATTTACTGAAGTTCATGTGATGCATCTATCTCCTGCTCCTATATTTGTGCTTAGAGTAAAATTAATCTGTTACCAGGGCCGTACAGAGACCTTTTGAGGGGCATGTGTTGAAATTGAAAAAGGGCACCCCCCTCTCTTTTTTTTTATTTTTATTTTTTATATTAAGATTATTTAGTAAGCCTACATAAAATGAACAAATGGTCAGATCTTCATGACAAATTCAATAACACAAAATAATAGTCTCAAAAGCTTTAGATTTATTCACTATTAATAACAACAATAATAATAATATACACTGTTAGACCTTACCGGGTTTTTTTTACAGTAAAATACTGGCAACACTGTTGCCAGTAATATACTGTTAATTGTACAGTTCTTTACTGTAATCTACAGTTTGTTTCTGTAAAAATGCACTAAATTAAAATTCAAGTTAACTGATTACACTTGCAGAAACCGACTGCCTTAAATTGACCAACTGTCATTTAAATGTATTGACTAAATTTTATAATGCATAAATAATGTGAGCAAAGTATTACTGTGAACTTCTTTCATTTGAGACCACTAAAAACTAAATACAGAGTCACCGCCTGTTAAATAAAGCAACATGCAGCATATCATCAATGTTTGTAGATCTTCTCCTGGACTGAAGCACAGGCTCTACTCTTCTGCACAATGGTGACCCAAAAAATACATTTTACAGTAAACTACTGGCAACAGTGTTGCCAGTATATACCTGTTTTATAACTTACAGTTTATTACTGTTAAAATACATTTTGTGGGTGTGTATTTTTATCTTACACTGTTAACCCTTTCAACCCCACAGGGAAATCCACACTACAAAGAGTAAAAAGTAACATTGACGGAGTGTTGCAGTGAGATAATTAAGAGAATATGTTGAATAATAAGTGAATAAGTGAAATAAGTTATTGTTGAGCATTAGTGATGAACACCTGCTGTTAACAAGCAGAATCACTGAAGGAAAGAGAAACACAAGAACAGAAAATAGAGAAACACAAGAACTACAACTGACTTCCAGCCATTACACATTTTTACACTTATTATTAATCAGTATGACTTTATTTCTGTCATACATCTACAGAAGTTGTTATTAAGATGTTTAATTGAAAATGTTTGGTTTGAAGTTACCATTATAGAGATCAGTGCTTGCTTTAGTTGGGATGCTGACCCTTGAATTGTTAACATTAGTTTTTCACTGGCTGATTGAACTGTGTCTTTGCACTAGTGCACACACATGGTTTGTGAATGATTGTGGCTATGTTGATTATAATAATAAAAAATAAAAAAAATCATTGTATAACCTGTTCATACACAAAATCTCTTTCAGCATTTAATCCTGTATCAAAAGTGTTATACTATCACCACTGTAAAACCATAGTAATAAATTACAATGATAATTTTTTTAACACATAATGCACAGCCTAAAAAAGAAACAGAGCTACAATGTCTTGTAGAAAAACAGAAATATCAAAAATCTGCATATGTCTCTCATCAATGGTGGCAATAATTTATTTGTATTTATTTATTCATGCAGTAGTGCATGCTGGGAGTTTTATACAATCCTGGAACCCAGCATGCATTGCGACATGAAAGTTTTTATTGTCACCATTGTTGAGAATCATGTGCTGATTGTTGATGTCTGTTTGTGTCTAAGACAAGCAGGAGTTCAAAAAGTTTTAAAACACTTCAGCATTATTTCAATTTTCTTCAGAATAACTGATTACAGAAACATTGCTGTATTTCACATTGTAGATTTACAGATATGATTAATATGAAATACCCATAAATACAAAGCTTATACACAGGTTAAGATCAGAGAATCAGACATGTTCAGGATGATTATGTAATCATCACAACAGTCATAAACACCTTATCATCTTTCTCTTGACTTTTTCTTGCCATAACAAATGTGTTTTATAAACTCATAGTTAAAGCAGTCAGAGACAAACTGATATAATAAAGTCAATGGTTCAAGAGCCCAACTAAAACAAATACTGATCTCCATCATGGTGATAATAACTTTATTATTTTCAATAAAACATCAACAATTAAATCTCTGTTAATTCTCAAAAATAACTTTTGTACAAAAGAAATAATGTTAAACTGGTTTGTAAACTGGTTTCACACTCAGTGTTGCTGAAAGTCAGTTGTAGTTCTTGTGTTTCTCTTTTTTCTGTTCTTGTTTCTCTGTCCTTCAGTGATTCTGCTTATCAGGTGTTCATCAGTTTCTCAATTCACTCACTTATTTTCATTCACTCTGTCAAGGGGACTATATTAGTGAACTAATGTAGGGAATAGTGAATGAGGGTATAGGGTGTGATTGTGAAAACAGCCTCTGAGTGTCGATTTTGAGCGCTGTTAATTTACAGTATATTCCTGTAGGCTATTTTTGTTTTCTACGGTATATTACTGTTTTAATGGAAAATGGTATGATACTGTCTGAATTAGGCCTTTTTTTACAGCAAGGGTTAACAGTGTAGATGATATAGATATACAGGGTTTCAGGGCTTTTTTAGCCCTAAAGGGCTAAAGCACTGAAAAAAACATGTTTTACTACATTTATACATGTGAAGACGAGCAGAGAGTATTGAATTCATACTATAGATTCAAAAATTAGCTAGATAGCGAATATATGCATATTAACAGCCTTGAATTAACCATAATTTAATATTATTACCATAACATTAAATTAACATTTTAACAAATTAAATGCATCAGCAATCATAAATCAAAGAAGAAATATGTCACTATATGCTAGGTGACGAGGATCAGTCAGTCGCTTTGTGTAAGTTTCCAGTACGAAACAGCGCGGTGGCGCACCGCTTATGATTTTCCGATGGTAAAAACAAATTATAGGTTGCTGAATTACTTATCAATATATTGTTAACATTTTTAAAAAGTCAAACTCAAATGCAGTTACAGGGTTTTTTGACCAGCAAATGTGTGCAAATGTGCATTTTGTCCATCATTAAAAAGGCGCCGGCGGCATCACATTACATTTTCATCAACAGGTTACAAACTAGTTTGTTGTAGCTATATGGGCGCTCAGTTTTTCCTGAAAATTTTGGAAAATGGCCAAAATCTCATTTTATAAAAGATGAAATGCTACTCTATGCACAGGCTATTTAAGTGTAGGCTATGTTTTGGCTATGACTAGATGGCAAATGCTAGACCTCTTTCTCAGGTCCCTCATGTGTCAGTCAGACATGAAATAAATAAAATATGAGCCTTTATAGACACACACATTTATAGACATATTTAATATACACAGATTTTGTGGCTCAGATAAGGTCCAGTTGTGGTTTATTTCTTTGTTCTTGACATGTGGCATTGCTGTGGCATTGCTGTGGCATTGCTATGGCCTGCGTGTGGCCCAGATCTGGCAAACAAGAGTGAGCCACCCAAGGGCCATCATTCCACACTGCATGTGGGCCAGATCATCATTTCACATGTGCCAGATGTGGGCCGGATCTTTGACGTAGGAATGGAAACAGGAATTGAAGCAAGATCATACTCTTACTAACTAAAGACTACTGTCACTAATAAACAAGTCCTGTATGGATTCTGTTTTCCATGTGCTCACATAGCTTATAGCTTACAGTTAAAATATTAAAGGGATACTTCAGGATTTAGCATTAAGCTTTGTATTAGTAGAAATCCTGTAGTATTTTCGAATTACCATGCTTTCCACCCTCATATCCCCCTGAGACGAGAGATTTATGTATTTTTTGTCTGGAAAAAATCGTCATTTTGCATCATCAGACGATTTTTTGGTCAGAGGCTAAAGACTACAGCCAGTAGTAGGGGCTGTGTTTTTTTGGAAGCTAAGCTAGCAGGCTCTTATTCTGTGGAGAAAGCTGAGTAAGTAGGGGTTACCATCCTCTTTTTCCCGGACATGTCCGGCCGTCGAGATCGTCCAAAAAGTCCGGGATTCGGCTTTTGCTTTCTCTGCAGTCGCCATTCATTGTTTACATGCACACCTTTTGTTTCAATCTAACTGAATTCAATCCGATTGGTGAATCTGAATGTAGTGTTTACATGAACGCTAAACAAGTGATCGGTTGATGTGCATTTTAACATTGCTAAGAAAATTCCCGCTCCTTTGTTAGAGATACGAGACCGGTGTGTCTCAAAGGTGTCACACATCAGTAATCACGCTACCGGCCTCGCGCAGTTCTCCCACGGCCCTCAGCCTCGTCCTGCTCGCCAAAGTAAACATAATGAATGGCGACTGTAGAATGCAAAAGCCGAATCCCGGACATTTCGGGCAATCTCGAAATCCCGGGCAGACTCGTCACGGAGACTCACTAGTAGCCTAGTCTTGTTGTTTAACTGCGCGCTCTTACCGGTAGGAATGGCTTGGGAGTGACCTCGTAGAGCAGGGTTTCTCAACCGGTGGGTCGCGACCCACAAGTGGGTCGTTGATAATTCTATAGGGGGTCGCAAGACTTCTGTGTTCACTAGCACAGCTAATAAATGGGCTTCACAATAGTCTCATTGCAAGTTTACATGCAACAAAATAATCCGTTAGTAAACGCATTGGCGGCTCAATCGGACTAAAAAGTCATTATTGCCGTGGCTTCTAACGCTGTATTCAGGGTGCGATTTGTGAGAAAAAAAGGATGGATGTTTTGAAACATTTTTATTCATAAAAATAAATCATGAGAACATGAACTTCATCACTGCATTTGCAGGAATTGTAAAATATTTTTTTCTTATTAACTCATGAAGTAGCCTAACGCAATATTTTTACTTAAAAACTTTTACTTTAAAAAACATGCAAGAATTAAATCTCCCTCCCAGTACCATGGATAGTGCCACTCGGCTAGACATGTCAAAACACTTATTTATGAATGGCAAAATTAAATGGCCCAGTTTTACTGCTGCTGTTAAAGTAATAATGTTAACTTTACATCGCGATGCTGAGCTACAGTAAAATGATAGAAAAGACAGATGCATTATCTCGTGTTTCGCCCATAGACTGTAAAAAAAAAGGTTTCGCCTCATTCGCGCGAACTGGACGCGCCCGCGCCGCGCTAAACTAGGCTTCATTCACGCCGCAGGACCTCTAGACGCGCGTAAACGCGTCTTTACATTGAATTGAAATCACTCGCGCCAGACGCTCAAGAGTGAGTGAGAGAGTAATCAAATAACATTTGCTTTAGCCTCAATTGAGTGAAATACCGTATGTGTAACTTCTCAGTGGTGTTACTGGGACACTAACTCTGCTTGTCATCATAGAAGCAGATAATCAGATTGTGATGTTTATTCCCGCTTCAGTAATATGCTGAATATGCTGCCTTCCAGCTATGTCAGAGCCACAGATTGCGCATTTTAAAATAAAATTGACTTTAATCAAACCACGGATCCGTGATAAGTTTTGTGATCCGACTCGCCACTAGTGTCTCAAGTGTCACGTTAACGTGAGTAAAAAATAAATCAGTTTGCCTCATAGTCTGTCTATTGAAAATGTTTATGTGTTTTTGTGAAATTAATTAAAATAAACATATAGGCCTATGTAGTAGTAGGAGTAGTAGCCTATAGATCTAAGAGGCATTTCAGTTATTGAATTATTTCCAGCCTTAGTGGGTCGTATGACTGGCATACAAAAAAAAGTGGGTCGCAGTAGGCAAAAGGTTGAGAACCCCTGTCGTAGAGCAACGAAGCAAGTGCATTCTGGGAGTTGTTGTCTTTCATCCACATAAGCCAAAAATACATTTTCTGGCTTTTCTCAGTCTAGAAAGCTCCAAATTCAAAAATAATTTCACATTTCTTCTACATAAATGACCCATTTTAAATACACATTCATCTTTCCAGAGGTGAAGTATCTCTTTAAATTAGAAAACCTTACTGCTCATTGTTTAAATGGAAACAAGTACCATATCGAAAGGGACATACTGTAAACGCAAGAAAACATTTCAGCATTGCATTTATAGTGAATGTGTATAGGCAAGACTTTCCAGAAAGGTGCAGCTTATATTTGTGTTCATTTTAACTCGTACTGCATCAGTGTTTTCTGAGGCTTATGGGGAGAACATAGGTTCCCTTTCAGTCGAGAACATCAGACGTAGTCGACTAAATGGGGATCACGCTTAGGGAGTCTGTCTTCTTCGTACTACTATTTAATCAAGCCAATTCAACATTGGCGTGCGTGATTACACGCTCCGCCCCGAAGCGCGGGTATAAACATGGGAGTGGACGCACGCACCAGTTGCCTTTCACTTCGGAGCCAATCGGATGTCTCTGAAGAGTTACTACTGTTTATACAGCAAGCGAGTGTGTCGGTGTTCTTGCGGGAAGACGATATTCAGCCGATATGAAACACCAACTGGTGCGTGCGTCCACTTACGTGTTTATACCCGCGCTGCGGGGCTGAGCGTGTAATCACACACACCAATGTTGAATTGGCTTGATTAAATAGTAGTACGAAGAAGACGCGCCCTAAGCGTGATACCCATTCAGTTAAGAAGGGACCTCCTTTCCCAGGCTTTCCCATTTGTCTGTGCAGGTGCAAAGACATGAACCAATCAGGCTTCAGTATTCTGAGAAAAACGGGAGCTTTCCCCATAAGCGTCAGAAAACACTGATGCAATGCTCAATCCTGTCATCTCAGGGAACCGAGATTACAGTATGTTAGTAACCGAAGCGATTTTACACTGAGGATATAAAATGTCATGCTTTTCCAGAGCCTGAGAAACAACAGTCATGGGAGATTATTACGGATGAATTGAAAGACATCCTGAAGAAATACTCCTTAGACTTTTCAAAAGAACAAATGAAGGTAAATTAACTACTCATTTAACATTTTTGCTTATAATGTCTTTTCACATTTCACTTCCTCCCTAAAGGAACATACAAGCAGTTCTGCTGATATGTATTAAATTGGTGAATTGCAATTGTCTACCATCAAATTTAAATGTAACGCCTCACATGGTGTCTGTGTGTAAAAGTTTCTTCCATTTCAATGGATAACAAAGAGCACCTTTCATGGAGAAATTGCACAAATGCGTGCTTTACTTATCTATTTTTGCAACAAAACAAACTCAAATAAACATCACTTTGTTCCTAAATGAATCATTGCTTGGAACAAATAGGTTGAGTAAATGATTCAATTACTCACGTGTCGCCTGTGAATTCACCCGTGAAATGATTTTTGTAGGACACAAAATCACTTGTCAACAACATGGTTTTTGTACATGTTGAGTCATGAAATGCATCAAATGTTAGTGCGTTTTGTATCCTGTAGATCTTCAACGACCCCATTCATGGTCACATTGCGCTGCACCCCCTGCTGGTGAAGATCACAGATACACCTCAGTTTCAGAGACTCCGTCACATCAAACAACTCGGAGGAACATATCTGGTGTATCCGGGAGCTTCTCACAATCGCTTCGAACACTCACTTGGGTGAAATATTATTATATTCAGATCAATTTTTTTTAGGTTGTTTAATTAATTATATTTAATTTAACAATTTGAGAGATTTAAAGTTAATATTTCAAATATTTTACTACATTTACACGTTCACAATTCTCTGATGTTGTTGATGTTTTTACAAAGCATACAAGTAAACAAATAAAAATATTTTTGCTATTCAGTGTTTTTGGTAGCAAACTGTGGTGTTGTGTGTGTGTGTATGTGTGTGTGTGTGTGTGTGTGTGTGTGTGTGTGTGTGTGTGTGTTAAGAGTGGCGTATTTAGCTGGGTGTCTGGTCAAGATTCTTCATGATAATCAGCCAGAGCTCAAAATCACCAAACAGGATTTCCTGTGTGTTCAGATCGCTGGACTGTGTCACGACTTGGGTGAGTAGCACTAATGCACATGGAAAGTGAAAATAATCCACTATTCAGTGTTTTGCGTTTTTTGTATTTGTCATGGAGTCTAAACTCACCCAAACCCTTGTCAAATTGAGCATTGATTTAGGATAACCATACCTAGAATTATCCAGTTTCTCTTTATTTTTTAGGTCATGGTCCATTTTCCCATGTATTTGATGGTCTGGTTATTCCTAAAGCAAAAACAATGAAAAAAACAAGAGGTAAGTGTCTGTGGACATGCACATTTCTTACTCATGTTATTGTTACATTTGGACATGGAGAACTCAAGCCATGTATGTCTGGGAAATTAACCTGAAAGAGTTTGTTAATGTGCATAACATGACTTACAATCCACATGAGACCTGCATTTTTTTCTTAGGCTTGCCTGATGACATCCCTGAGAAGTGGAAGGTGAGAATGAACACTTTGCTCTCACACACTCGGAGCTGTTGGTTTCTGTAATATATGTATTTATGATTTCATCTGTCTTTGTGTCTTTACTGTAGCATGAGCAGATGTCAGTGCTGATGTTTGATGACATTGTGAAGAGTTTGAAGACTGAGAATGAGAATGTGTTGAAAGAGCACGGACTGGATGATAAAGACGTAAAATTCATTAAAGAGTTAATCGAAGGGGCAAAAGATCCATCTGATAAGGTTCATACTGATACTTCATCTGTTATTGATGTGTTAGCATGAATGAAGCCTCATTTACATAAAGCCTTTGCTTCTTTTTTCAGTGGACATATGAGGGCAGAGCTGAACACAAATCCTTCCTGTATGAGATTGTGGCAAACAAACAGAACGGCATTGATGTGGACAAATGGGACTATTTCGCACGGTACATATTATTAGGCATTTTGCACAGATGGTACTATGATGTAGAATCTATTATAACTTTGAGCCAAATTATCCTCTCATTTATATATCCTTTTTATATTTATATTTAATGTTTATTTCTCAGAGACTGTCATCACCTCGGCATTCGAAACAGCTTTGACCATCAGCGTCTGCTGAAGTTCGCTCGAGTGTGTGAAGTGAACGGGAGAAATCACATCTGCTTTAGAGACAAGGTGCATGATTCAATTATCACACACTATGATTATTAATCAAAGACACACACATATTGAATGTATGACGTACTGAATATATTCAAGATTCATCTACTCTGTTTTATATTTATATTCTCTGCTTAAAACTTCAGAAGTGACATTAGCTCTTGAATGTGAACACTGCATTATGGGAACTGGATCTGTGACTCTGGTGTTTGTATGTCTAACAGGAGGCAGATAATGTTTATGACATGTTTCGCACTCGATACACTCTCCATCGCCAGGCCTACCAGCACAAGATCGGCTACATAACTGAAGAGATGTGAGTCTCTCTGTTTGCAGTGAATATGAGATTTCACAATATTTAACCTGCTGCATGACTTATTCTTCTTACACAAATTCAGCATTGGACTGTGATTCTTCAAATGTTGGAAACACTAACTCAAATGTGTTAGGTTTGCAGATGCGCTCGTACTAGCTGATCGTGATCTTCATGAAGGGAAACCTGAAGATATGCTGAAGATTTCTGAAGCCATAAAGACAGCAGAGGAATACAGCAAACTCACAGGTCAGCTCAAAGAACAGGTGAAAAACATGTAAACTCAAAGCTAAAAGATCTACAGATATACCGGATTACCATAAACCAGGATAAACATATTCTCTTTTGAGACATGTGGTTATGTGTCTCAGGACATGTGAAATAACATGTATAACAATGAATCTTCTGTTGTTGTGTCAGATGAGATCTTTGAGCAGATCTCGTCCTCCACTGCTGATAATCTAAAGAAATCCAGAAACATCCTGGACAAGATCGTCAGGAGAGAACTGCCAAAGTTTGTGGGAGAAGCTCGTCTGACTGAGGAACACAAGTCAAAGGTTGGAGAGAAACTGAAAAACACTGATGTACTGTTTGATTAACCCTATACAACTGACAAACCCTCTCAAATCTGAAAATTCAGGAACAGCTGACAGAATCATGGAAAGCTGCAGTGCAGAAGTACAAACCCACTGACCCGACTGTTTCTCTGAACGCCGAAGAATTACCAGTTTATGTAAGTTATTTCAGAGCTGATTTACATACTTAAACCAGATAACATGTGTTTAGTGACTTAGATGCATGTTTTTACACTGAAATAAAACAGAATTGTTTAGTGAATCTCATGTTCTCACAAGCTCAGGTGGTTGATCTGGATCACGGCATGAAGGACAAAAACCCCATTGAATCCGTTTATTTCTACAGCAAGAGGAATCCCAACCAAGCTTCAACCATTAAAGATTATCAGGTACTCATGACTCAAACTGTTTTATTTCAGATCATTGCATAATCTTTCTAAATGGGTGCCATTTATTCACTTACAATGTTCTTTTGTTAAACCAATCAGACTGGAGCTTGAAATGTGTCTTGTTCGGCTCAGTGAAGTTTGCAGTGTACTTCATTTACTCAATGATTGAGTCTCTTTATAAAACTCATTGAGTGTGATATTTGTCTTGTATTGACAGTTGTCCAGTTTCCTACCAAAGAAGTTCAATGAAGAGCTTGTCAGAGTGTATTACAGAAGAACTGATGATCAGACAGCTGAAGATAAGATGGAGGAGAAGAAGGTGGAAGAGATTCATGAGTGCTTTAAGAAGTGGTGTAAAGACAATTTTGGACTCCGTGTATGATTTATAATATCTAAAGTTTATGGCTGCAGAGTCAGTTTGTTTAATGAATGCACTTCTGAGACACTTTATCATCAAGGAGGTGAAAGATCATTCATGTCTGTGCCATTGAAGAACCATACAGATTATGAAAGTATAATGGAAAATATTTTAAAATCAAAGAGTGTTAATTATATAATGGGAATTGCATTTTTATTCAGTCAGAGGAAGAACTTGTCATTGATGTATAGTGTGAAGCAAAGCCAATCGCTGCTTTTAAAAGGAGTTGACCTTGGGTAAAACTGAAGTGCTGCCTGTTGGGATATTTCAGTTCTTCACATATACAGAAGAATATTTGGCCATAACTACCCAGTGGGCATTTGATGTCAATTTAACATCAATATGACATCAAATTGATGTCAAAATTACGTCAAGAAATAGGTCAAAAATGAAAGTCAAATTGACGTCAAAGTGTTGATGTCAATTTGATGTCAAGATTTTGACCTCTGCTGATGTCATTTTGCCAAACAAAAAGGTGAAATGCATGACCGTACACTTATTACCAGCTTCACTTACACTAACCAGATTTACTTTATTTAATTTCCAGTTTAATGAAATCATATTTTGTATTTTAAAGTCACCATGATGGTGGTTAGCGTTTGCTTTAGTTGTGCTCTTGACCCTTGACTCTTTAATATAAAAATTTCTCTGGCTGTTTTAACTGTGTGTTAAAAAAGCCATCAGAAACTGAGATCAGGAGATGTTGGCTGTTTATTGACGAAATCATCATGTAACTGCCTGAATCCCTGAGCTTATTCAGTGTCTAATGCTTTGATTATATAGGACTTATGGTATAAAAGTGATTTTATTCATGATAAAAGTAATTTGATTCTACAGCATGTCTAGCAATGTTATCAAATAATACTTGGTTTTTAATAACTATTTAGTGCACAAAAACGTTTCATCTATGGCATTACTGAGACACACACAGACATCAAGAAACAGCATATGAATCTCAACAATGGTGACAATCAAACAAAATATCCAGATAATCAGATCAACTCCAGCTGCATAATTTATTAAAGCCGCAATGCATGCTGGGAGATATGGGTGAGTTTTGATTGGTGGTTCCCAGCATGCACTGCAGCTGAAGCATTTCACTGATTGTCACCATTGTTGAGAGTCATACACTGATTCTTGATAGCTAAGTAATAATGTTGAGTTTAATGCATTAAATGTTTTTAAAATCCTTTATTAATTAAAAAAATTATTCTCATGCTGTAAAATTAAATGGCTTCTATTATAATACAACATTAAAATCACAAGTCCTATATAATCAAACATCAGACACTGAATAAGATCAGCGATTCAGGCAATTACATGATGATATTGTCATCATCTTCAATAAACCGCCAACATCTCCTGATCTCATGGCTTTTTTAACTACAATAGTTGTGCTTTATAAACACACAGTTATAGCAGCCAGAGAAATTTTATTTTAAAGAGTCAAGGGTCAAGAGCACAACTAAAGCAAACGCTAACCACCATCATGGTGTCATCAAAATATGTTTAATATATTTTAAACTATTTAAATATTATATTTATTTAAACTGGAAATTAAATAAAGTAAATCTGGTTAGTTTTAAGTGAAGCTGGTGATAAGTGTACGGCCATGCATTTCACCTTTTTGTTTGGCAAAATGACATCAGCAGAGGTCAAATCTTGACATCAAATTGACATCAACACTTTGACGTCAATTTGACTTTCATTTTTGACCTATTTCTTGACGTAATTTTGACATCAAGATGCCCGCTGGGTACTGATATAAATTGTTTGAGCAGCTCTATTTGCTTATTCACAAAAATGTGGTGTTGGATGCTGGTTATAGACTCTGTTAGCAACTAAACGTAGAGGATGGTGAAGGGTTATGCTTTGACAGGTTTGTTGGGTGATTTATAGATATAGGTAATTGATGGATTATTGGGTGGCTTACTCCTGTTTGCCAGATCTGGGCCACAAGCAGGCCATGGCAATGCCACATGTCAGCCAAGAGCAAAATAAATAAACCAGAACTGGACCTTATCTGAGCCACAAAACCTGTGTATATTAAATATGGAGTCATCTCAGCCTTAATAAGCCTGTTAACAAGCAGAATCACTGAAGGAAAGCCTGGCCATCATTCTACGCCGCATGTGGACCAGATCGTCTTTCCACATGTGCCAGATGTGGGCCAGATCTGGGCCGCCAGCTATTTTACTTTGAAATGTGTGTTCTGTGTCAGAATGTCTGTTTTTGTTTTGGTCTGTGGATATCGCATGTGCCAATTTAGCCAATAGTATTTCACTATCACAGGTTGCCAGTTGGCAGAAAACACAGCATATTGCAGCCATAGAAGCTAGCGAACAAACTGGGTCAGAGATCACAGATTCTACTCTACCTAAAAGCCTCCGCACTCATCTAAAAATGATAAAGATGATATCACTCATCATAAATCAATAAATCAATTCATCAACTTACAGTGTGTATACCTCCTCGCCTTTCATTGTCAATAGCGCTTGTTCCTGTTGCATGTCCTCAATCTGAGGTGAAGGGGGGCGGGAAACAACTCTCTCCAATATTTAGAATTTGGACTGCAATACCCATTTCAACCGCTAGCTGTCAGTCACACACACTGCACCTTTAACCAAAACTCGCATCAAAATATAATTATCCAGATTAAAAATCTCATGTAAGGAAGAAAAGCAAAACTAGAAAAACATTTTTATATGACTGGTTTAATGGAAGAATACGTTTAGGACTAATCAAAATATGCTGCCGTTTAAATATCCAGTTTTAACAGGTTTAAAGCCTTGGAATAGTGTATCTTTTGTCCTCTTTGACTTTCACTTCTAGCCATTTGAAAAGCAATCATACTCCATCTAGTGGTGCAGAGCTTCATCACATTCTCAAAGCAGTTGTGCTTTAAGATGGTTTAGGTGATTGAATACACACACGGTATGAACTTAAGTTTTATTGTATTACTATAAATATTATCTAATAATAGCTTTTTTGCTGTCGGTTACCAGTACTATATGTTACACCTGACCTACCTATAGTTAAAACTGTCTAAAATTAAATCATGAGCACATTGTGTGAGGCAGAGAGAATAACCTGTCGAGATGTACTACTACTGCAGTAAAAATATTAAAAACATAATAAGTGGAGCTGGAGAAGGTGTAGGGTTTCTGAAAGCACACTGCAAACTGCTACAGCAAACAATAGGCAAGTTTTTGAATGTTGAACATCGAGGTCATTGGCACTGATACAGCAGGAACAAATAAGCGGTGTCCTATAAAGAATGATGTAATTGCAAGAAGATTGGGTTAAGCACTTATCAGCCTGTGCCATCTAGAGTTTCAAGTTTCATGCATGGTAATGAATATGACATTGTTGATGTGTTTGGTCTTGCCGTTATTGCTGCTGTTAATTATAGCTACACTGTAAAAAATGTTCGTAATTTTAACAGTAAAAAACTGTAAAAAAGCAACGGAAAAAAAATGTTAATTCCTTAACGGTATGTACCCTTACTATATACAGTGAAAAACTGTAATAGCTCTCACGGGACATTTCATGTAATTTTACATTAATATACTGTTAAATGTACGGATTTTGGAAGTACACTGTAAAAAAAAAAACATACCGTTGCATTTACCGTACCTTTCCGTAAAAAATACGGTAGCATTTTACATCATCGAACTAAAAATTACGGTGAAAAACTGCCAGCTGGTTGCCAGTACTTTACCGTAAAAAATACGGTATAAATATTTATGTTTTACGGCATTGAACTAAAGTTTACGGTAAAAAACTGGCAGCTGGTTGAAAGCGATTTACCGTAAAAAATACGGTAGTAATATTTTAGGTTTTACGGCAGTGATCTAAATATTACGGAAAAAAACTGGCAGCTGTGGTTGCCATTACTTTACCGTAAAAAATACGGTAGAATTGTTTTTGCTTTTACGGCACTGAACTAAAGTTTATACGGTAAAATACGGTAGTAATTTTTTAGGTTTTATGGCATTGAACATTGAACTGAACTTTTATATAAAAAATAAAAAATAAAAACCTGCCAGCTGTGGTTTCCTGTAATCTAATTATTGAGAATTACCAGAGGTTTAGACGTTGATGTTTTATTGAAAATAATAAAGTTTGAAGTTACCATTATGGAGATGAGTGTTTGCTTTAGTTGGGCTCTTGACCGTTGACTTTTTAACTTTAGATTTACTCTGACTGCCTGAACTGTGTGGTTATAAAACACAAATGTTATGGTATGAAAATCAGAGAGAAAATGTGACCAGGTGATGATGGCAGGTTAAAGATGAGAAAATCGTCATATTGTGGCCTGATTCACTGACCTCATAAAGAGTCTTATCTCTCACTTTGAGCGAAGTGATAATATTGATTATAATATTACAAATAAATATTTCATATTATTGAGTATAATATTTCTGTAAATGAGCAACAGATAATCTGAAGAACTTTAAAAATACATGGTGTAGAAAAAAGGATTTAAACTACTGCTTGATTTAAACCAACACACAAATCAAGATTCAGCGTATGAATCTCAACAACGGTGACAATCAACACAATAATCAGATAAAACTCTGACCATCACAAAACAAGCTACTAAAAAGCTGCAACAAAAACAACATAAAAAATAAAAGCAGATATAATAATAAAAGAAAATACTAAGGCAATTCAGCATAACGTATTCCTGCTGCAATGCATGCTGGGAGATACTGATGAGTTTTGATTGGAGGCTCAATTAGGGCTGGGCGATTTAAATCGCGATATTGTTATGCGCATCTCGTCAGTAAAGCCGGTTCCTTGATTAGTAGTAAATCACCATCACCTGCTTTCAGATGAAGCGGCATTTAGGGCTGAGGAGATAATTAAGTGATTAATTTAGTGATGATTGAGCATTATTGAAGACACCTGATGTTAACAAGCAGAATCACTGAAGAAGAAAATCACAAATTGTAAGTTACCATTAAGGTGATGGGTGTTTGCTTTAGTTGGGCTCTAGACCATTATATATTTACTTTAATATTTACTGTTGTTTGTCTGCTGTTATTGATTTATAATAGTTAATTGAACAAAGTAAAATGTTATCTTATAGTGTTGGTTATGTTTTGACATAATCATGCTGTGATCTGAAAAAGGAAACTTATTGAGATAGTTTGGTTTAACTTGTTAGCTGCAGTTTAGTGATTCTTCAGCCTATGATTATCAGTACTTTACTTATAATTCAAAATATTTAATAAACATTGTTCTGATCAAAAGACATTCAGATAAGTTAATTTAAAACACAGACATCAATAATCAGCCTGTGAATCTCAACAATGGTGACAATAATAAAGCATGTTGCAGTGGCTGCCACCAATCACAACTCATTAATGGCTCCCATCATGCATTGCGGTATGAATAAATTATGATCTGAGTTGTCTATGTAATTTACTTTTCCTAATTGAATATTCTGCTCGTCGCCATTGTTGAGATGCATAGACTGAATCTTGACATCTGTGTGTGCCTAAAATAATGATTTTTTATTTTTAAACAACTTTTAAGAAATCCTTTATATTATATCAAAAAGTTATTCACTAATCAACAACATAAACCAAAGTCAGAAAGAAGGATATCTGTGTGTACCATCATTGATTCACAACTGCCATCACACGATTCATTTTCTCTCTGATTTCCTAGCCATACTCAACATGTCTTATAAACACAGAGTTACAGCAGGCAGAGAAAAACTAAAGTTAGAAAGTCAAGGATCAAGAGCTCAACTAAAGCAGTCACTGATCTCCATCATGGTGACTTCAAATGAAACAATAAATCATCAACATCTAAACCTCTGTTAATTCTCAAACAGAACTGTAGACGTCTGTCAGAAATAAAGTCAGTCTGGTTAGTAATAAGTGAAGCTGGTAATGCTGTTTGTGGAGTTGTTTAATCCTCCTCTGCTGAGATCTTCACAGATTTAATGTTTTTTATCTTCAGTTGATTTCATCTGAGGCTGTGGCTGAAGTCAGTTGTAGTTCTTGTTGTTTCTCTAAATGGACATTCCCAGAATTCCCTGTGTGACACTTCACATTTGATGCTATTTCATTTAAATAATTATGTTTCTTCTTGGTTTTTGTTATCAGTTTTATACATTTTGGGTTTATATTACATCATATATTGTTTAATGAATGTTTATGGCATTATTTGGAGTCATGTGTGTGTCACCATGATGGTGTTTTGTGTTTGTGTGTATGAGACTGTGCACTTTCTCAATACTACCATGTACCTCAGTTTGTGAAAAACTAATGATATACTTAATTCATCGTGTTTTTTTCTTTTTTGCCACTTGTGTAATTATGATGGTTATCAGTATATTACAAAGATATAAAGCAGACTTTAATACTTCAGTGAAATTTAATGATAACATTTATCGGTGTATGTAATATAACGGTTGTCCTGTGAAAACTAAAAGGTTCCTACTGTAGTTTTTATGGTAAAGTACTGGGAACCACAGCTGAAGGTTTTTTTTTTTTTTTTTTTTTTCAAAGTAAGGTTGCTACCATATTTTTTACGGTAAAATGCTGGCAACCAAGCTAACGTTTTTTACCGTAAATTTCACAGGGTTTTTTTTACATTGTGTTTTTTTGCCCATAAATTTAAATCCCGTAAAACATAAAAGGTTGCTACCTTATTTTTTACGGTAAAATACTGGCAACCACAGCTGCCGGTTTTTTACCGTAAATTTCACGGGTTTTTTTAACAGTGTACTGCAGAGCAAGTACGTAACTTTCCACTGCCGATACACACACAACACGCTGCTGTGAGTAACAATGAAGATTGACAATACATGCTAAGTATACATCAAGCAAAATCCCCCCAACATGGAGAAACAAGGGAGACGTGTCTGATAACTTAGTAAAATAGCAGTACACTTTTCAACAACACACATCGTTTGAGGACGTGGACCACAATCAATATTTTGTGCTAGAGGTTTCATCACAAAACTATCATTAAATGTTTGACAACCCTTATGGAAAGAAAATATATTTCTGTATATTTATGATCAATATAAAGCATACTTGAGAAATTTAAAGCAATCAGTTTCCACACACTGTAAAAAAAATACTGAAAACTCACTTCAAAAAATTATTTGTGTTATATAGTAGCCTAAATATATTGTAATTTTTTTTCAAAATATGAAAAGCGGCAATTCCCTATGTATTATACGAAGAGTTCAGATGCAAAAGCCCTGGGGCTGTTTACACCTGTCCACTTCATGCGTTTTCTCAGATCGGATAGCTATCCGATCGTGAAAAGACCAGGTGTAAATGCCCTCCGAAACGCATTCGAGACGGATTTGAATCCGATCGCTCAAACCACTTCAGGAGGTGGTCTGGGTCGCATTCCAGACGAAACTGGACAAGTGTAAAATAAATGCATCTGGTTGTTGAAACCACATATGTAAATTGTACTCCTCCCAAAAATGCTAAAAAATAAACGTGTGAGAGCGTGTTATACTATGTAATGTTATAGCCAGATATGACGACGCTACTGGAACACGCGCGTCACCGCAGATGAGAAGCAGAGCATCTATTCATTAATCCAACGTGCAAACTATCGCAAATCAAAGTGAAAGTAAGTCGCAGATGCTTAACACACAATCATCATCATTAAAATTAAAGAAACTAAATGATCTTACCAGGGCTTACTGCTCTCTCTTATTGCGGTCTTTGATTTTTAAATTTTAGCTGATGATCAAAAAAATGCAGCTCATATCTGTTGCTTTCGTGACGTGCACTCCATTAAGTAAGGAATAATTGACGACAGGCCGTTGAATTATGTAAGGGATAATCCACGGCTAGCCATGCATTAAAGGATTTTAATGCACGACGTAGAGGCGAAGAACCACCCGACGCGAAGCGGAGAAAAAATTCTTTAATGCATGGCTAGCCGTGGATTATCCCGCTTATACCTTGGTTATTTGCCAAGTTAAAAATAAGTTAAAGCTGTAACTGATGTTTACAGTGTAATTTTTTAACAGACGTGTAAAAATGACGGTTATTTCTTAAGTTAAGGCTCGTCAGTTCTTGCACTCCGTCCGCTTTAAATAAAGTAGAGCCATCGGATTGCTTTTATTTGAATGAATTCACATTTATTTAAATTCATTATTAAAAGAGAGAGACAGAGAACTGAAGGAGAAGGAACAGAGAGAGAGAGAGAGAGATGCGTGCGCGAGTTACCTGTGTGCGTCGATCTCTTCTTTAAAGTCTAGCAGCTACAGTCCCCTCGTTGCTTAAGCATATAGCTAACTTAATGATTCTTTAATGGATTTATTACAATTATTTATGAATGACAGGCAACACTGAAACAAATTAAACGATATTCAAAAATCATCCATTTAGCCTACCTAAACGTTTGCGTCTCTCACTCTGCTTGCAAGTGTATCTGTGTTACTATGGTTACCAATGTAGCGGATTAATTTCGAACTGTAATCAAACTGACTGGAACTACCTGTGCATTAAACGGTTTTACTGCACACCTTCCAGCCAATCAGAATCGAGTATTTAAACAGCCCATGGTATAATAGAAAAATAATGCACACCCGAGGTGGTAATGCGGTCACGACGCGAAGCGGAGTGGCCGTTCACCTCGGGTGTGCATTATTTTTCTAATAATTCAACGGTCTGAAGTCAATTATTCCGCTTATACTACAGTTACCACACCTCGAAACATTGTTCAGATTATATTTCAAGACGTTTGTAAAGTTTTTGTCATTAAAACGCTCTTGTATGTAGGACTAATTTCTTACGCATCTAATCCAATGCCTCCGTTGCTAATTCCAAAACGTCATTTTAGAGTTAGTAACGGAGGTTTGAGCCACTGATAGCAGACTAATGCTGGACACATGACTAGCTGACACATTCTCTGACTGTTTTCATCGCAGCAGATTTTAAACACCGACTTTGAACACAGACTGAACGCGCTGAACACGCGTTTGGGCATGATCATGATCAGTCATACGTATCAAATTACATTCATAACCGCCTTAAAGTGTGTCCCCAGTTATTAATGCAGTTATTAGAGAGAGATGTTGCAATAATGAGACAGAAAAGCATTTGCGTCAATATTATTCACTGTTAGCCCTTGCTGTAAAAAAAGGCGTAATTCAGACAGTATCATACCATTTTCCATTAAAACAGTAATATACTGTAGAAAACAAAAATAGCCTACAGGAATATACTGTGAATTAACAGTGCTCAAAATCGACACTCAGAGGCTGTTTTCCCAATCACACCCTATAACCTTATTCACTATTCCCTACATTAGTTCACTAATATAGTCCTCTTGACAGAGTGAATGAAAATAAGTGAGTGAATTGAGACACTGATGAACAACTGATAAGCAGAATCACTGAAGGACAGAGAAACAAGAACAGAAAAAAGAGAAACACAAAAACTACAATTGACTTCCAGCAACACTGAGTGTGAAACCAGTTTACAAACCAGTTTACGATTATTTCTTTCATACATGTACAAAAGTTCTTGTTGAGAATTAACAGAGATTTAGTTAATAATAAAGTTTGTTGTCACCATGATGGAGATCAGTATTTGCTTTAGTTGGTCTCTTGTACCTTGACTTCTTACTATTCATCTCTCTCTGACTGCTGTAACAGTGAGTTTATAAAACACATTTGTTATTGCAAGAAATAGTCAAGAGGAAGATGATCAGGTGTTTTTGACTTTTGTGATCATGTCACAGTCATCTTGCATTATCTGATTTTCAGATTTTTCATGTATATATTGATTGTAATTATGGGTATGTCATATTTAGCATAAATCTGTGTATCTACAAAATGAAATCAAAATTTCTGTAATCATGTCTTCTGAAAAATAACAATCATACAGTGCATTCAATTTTATTTTACTCCTGCTTGACTCAGACACACACAGACATCAACAATCAACATATGAATCTCAACAATGGTGAAAAGTTTCATGTCGCAATGCATGCTGGGTTCCAGGATAATATAAAACTCCCAGCATGCACTGCTGCATGAAAAAAAAAAATAAAAAATATTGCCACCATTGTTGAGATTAATGTGCTAAATTGTGTTATCTCTGTGTTTCTAAAACATAGTGTAGCTTTTTTTTTGGTTTATGCATGATGTGTTAAAAAAAATGAGTCATAGTAATTTATTGCTGTAGTTTCACAGTAGTGCTAATGTAACACTTTTGATCGAGGATAAAACTCTGAATGAATAAGAATTAATTCCTTAGTGAATGAACCGGCAATATGATGAATTTGTCACCATAAGCATTACAACCGCAATCAATCATAAACTGTGCACACAAGTGTGACTTGCAACAACACAGCTCAAGCAGCAAAAGAAAAACTAATGGTTTAGCATCAGCATCCCAACTAAAGCAAACACTGATCTCTATAATGGTAACTTCAAACAAACATTTTCAATTAAACATCTTAATAACAACTTTTGTAGATGTATGACAGAAATAAAGTCATACTGGTTAATAATAAGTGAAATGTGTAATGGCTGGAAGTCAGTCGTAGTTATTGTGTTTCTCTATTTTCTGTTCTAACAGCAGGTGTTCATCACTAATGCTCAACAATCACTTACATATTCCCTTAATTATCTCACTGCAACACTGTCTCAATGTTACTTTTACTCTTTGTAGTGTGGATTTCCCTGTGGGGTTGAAAGGGTTAACAGTGTAAGATAAAAAGTCACACCCACAAAATGTATTTTAACAGTAATAAACTGTAAGTTATAAAACAGGTATATACTGGCAACACTGTTGCCAGTAGTTTACTGTAAAATTAATTTTTGGGTCACCATTGTGCAGAAGAGTAGAGCCTGTGCTTCAGTCCAGGAGAAGATCTACAAACACTGATGATATGCTGCATGTTGCTTTATTTAACAGGCGGTGACTGTGTAGTTGCTGGTCCAGTGGAAATCTCTTTATGTTCAATAGTTTTTTAGTGGTCTAAAATGAAAGAAGTTCACAGTAATACTTTGCTCACATTATTAATGCATTATAAATTTTAGTTAATACATTTAAATGACAGTTGGTCAATTTAAGGCAGTCGGTTTCTGCAAGTGTAATTAGAATTTAGTGCATTTTTACAGAAACAAACTAGATTACAGTAAAGAACTGTACAATTAACAGTATTTTACTGGCAACAGTGTTGCCAGTATTTTACTGTAAAAAAAACCCGGTAAGGTCTAACAGTGTTATTTATTTATTAATTCGTTTTAATTAATTCGTTCATTCTTCTTTTTTTTCATTGAGAGATCGTAGCCTAGACAAATAAATGAAACACAAAGCCATTTTAACAAGTATGCCTATCAATAATTATTTATTTGTTAGTATCTGCAATAAAAATCCGTACTGCAGGACTATCCATTTATTTAGCCTATATTCAGTTGAATTTTCTATTGATTATAATATAGATAGGACTATATACTTTATTTATTAAAATTAAACTGCATGTTTCTATTGATTGTGAAGCTAGACATTGAAAATTCCAGATCAAGCGCATGGGGCTGCATGTTTTTTTCTTGTTATGAATTGTATCCTATTTTCCGTTATTACAGTTAACTACGCGAATTAAGTGATATGGAACTGTAATGCTGTCAAGACCTGCCTGGAACTACTTTAGCCGTGCGTTTCCCTGAAAATAATGCACACCTTAGAACGTTTGTCAACCAATCAGATTCAAGCATTCAACGGCCCTGTAGTATAAATCTGCATATAGCGCGGGAATTATCCGTTATATATATATCCGTTTCGCAAAAACACATTTATGTGACCAGGTGTAAATGGAATCGTTTTGATAAATCAGATAGCTATCCGATCTGAGAAAACACATGAAGTGGCCAGGTGTAAATAGCCCCTAAGTGCCATCTGAAATTTTCTTCTAGAATGATCATTTTTATCAAGCTCGTATATTTAAGTTCAATAATTTCACTTAAATGGCAATGAAAATTGCCCATTAATTGTCATTTAAGTGAAATTACTTAACTTAAATATACAAGCTTTATAAAAATGATCATTCTAGAAGAAAATTTCAGATGGCACTTAGAGGCTTTTGCATCTGAACTCTTCATACAATATATTGTAAAATTATTGCATATATTTTTTGCATATATTTAATATATTGATCATAAATATATTTTCTTTCCATAAGGGAAAATCTCTATGAATTCAGCAAATTATTCCTTTTACAAGAAACAGATGAACCGGGACGTGAACGGGACGTTCACAAGCATTGTTAGCAAACTATGATCGCAAGTTCTGTTGTGTTGGTATCAAGGGAATTTGCGACCATGCTTGTCTTTGGGAAACTCTCCCTAGAACAGCAGATCATACCTCATGAACATTAACACCATCCATCTTCATCTCTTCCTCAGTCACTCTCATGGCACTGTAAATTAAATTAATCACTTCATCCATGTTTTCAAACTAGAGAACTGAACTCCAAGAACTGATGAAGTATATAGATTTATGGATATAATATGATGCATGGATTGACTTCTGAACTCACCAGTTCGTGTTCAACAGCGGTTTTACGTGTTTGTTTCATGAGGTCACAGTTCCAGCACATTGACTGAAGCCTCCAGCCTCTCCTGCAGAAAACATGACACAACTACACACTTATTAATCTAATGAGAACCTGCAGCTCACATGAACAAACACAAGTGATGACAGGCTCCATATGTACAGTATATACACAGGAGTATATATATATTAATGTGCGTGTGTGTGCATGTCATAACTGGGATGAAATATGTCTTGTCTGGTCAGGTGACACTTGATGAACCAAGCAATGACCTCAATCTGGATCTCTCACTCTGAATTAAAAAAAAAAAGCAATGTGACAGACAGAGAATGTGATTCACCATGTGCAAAGATTTATTGAAGAAAACCAGTCACCCAGTGTTACACAGTGCAGCTGTTACTTTACAGAGACATTTTAACCTGATCTGACAATTTAAAGTTGTGTTCAATGCTGCAACCTAATTGATTGATTCAGTCGCATAAAATATTAGATCATCTCACATTAAGAACAGTACAAAAAACAATAAAAATGCAACCACTGCAAAATTGAGAAAAATTTGAGAATAATGACACTATTAAATGTTACCATATATTAGTAGCCCAAAACAGAACCATACTTTTTAAAGAAGGGCATTTACATTTATGCATTTGGCAGACACTTTTATCCAAAATACACTGCATCCAAAATATACATATGCTAGACTGGAACATTAAAACAAAATGTTTAACACTTTACAATAAGGTTCATTAGTTAACTACCTTAGTTAACATGAACTACGCATGAACAACACTTCTACAGCATTTATCTTAGTTAATATTAATTTCAACATTTACTAATACTGTTACAATCACGCCAGACTCCACCCTCACCCAATCACGGCGCACATCCTCTCCCGAATACTGATCACACACACCTGCACATCATCAGTTCATCATTCACCTCCTGCACTTAAACCCCGCTCTCACTCTCACTCATTGTCCGGTATCGTTTGCACCAAGACGTTTCTCTGAATGCTTACCTCCAGGACTCCTCATACTACTTACCTGTTCCGTGGCTTCCTCTCCCAGTCTCCCAGTCTACCTCGTGGGTCTTCGTCTCCTGTGTTCCCCAGTGTCTCCTCCGGTTCTGGTAATCCCTCTCCGCTCTCCATCTGCAAGAAAGACATACAGTATCATTCAAGTCATCATCATCGGGACTATATTCAGATCTACTCACCTTCATCTGCACTCCGTTCACTCTTCTGGTTGATTACAATAAACTCTCATTACCTCATCCTTGTGTCTGCCCCTTCTGTGTTGTAACAAATACATTATTAAAATCAAAGGTTGCATTTCTTAACATGATTTAATGCACTGTGAATTAACATGAACAAACAATGAACAGCTGTATTTTTATTAACTAACATTAACAAAAATTAATAAATACTGTAACAAATGTATTGCTCATTCATGTTAGTTAATACATTAAGTAAGATAATGTACATCCAGCCGGTTGTTATCTGAGAATAAACCCCCGACAGGGTGATGAGGACCCACACTAGTCACAAAATGGCAGCATATGCGTTTGTATGAAACAATAGAGAGCGAGTCCACGATACTGGATGGCATAATTAAATAACTGTACACAAAATATTGATTCGACTGAGTTTTAAATATTTTATTAGCTCAACAAAGGCAAAACTTCCATGAAGAAAAACGTTCCTAGCAAGCGTATAGCGAATATACAGTGCTATGCATAAGTTTAGACACCCATGCTAAAGTTGACTAAAAAGAGGAATAAAAAAATCATCTTTTGGAAATTGAACTTAATGCCTTAATTAAAAAAAATTGGAAAAATCCAACCTTTAAGGACACCAATTTCCTTTGTGAATGAATAATGTATTGTAAATAAATAAATGTTCTTCCTTAAAATACAGGGTGCATAAGTTTGGACACCCCTATGTTAAATTCCCATAGAGGCAGGCAGATTTTTATTTTTAAAGGCCAGTTACTTCATGGATCCAGGACACTATGCATCCTGATAAAGTTCCCTTGGCCTTTGAAATTAAAATAGCCCCACATCATCACATAGCCTTCACCATACCTAGAGATTGGCATGGTAAGTACTTTCCATAAGATCATCTCTCAATGCAAATCAAACCAGCTATTAGGCTAACTGAAATAAAACCATGCCAATCTCTAGCCTTCATTACAATATTTTACATCTTCCTTGTGTGTTTTTTTAATGTATTTATTTATTTACAATATTGATTTATCAAAAATGTATTCAGCTTGTATGTGTAATCCCTATATGGAGGCTATTAGGTATTGTAAAACGAGGTATAGAGGGATTAAAAACATGAATACAATTAAACTTAATTAAACTAAAACATGTGGAAAATTAAAATTAAAATGTAAAGAAAGCTAACATTTATTGTGCCATTAAGTTCTATATAGAAATTTCATGTAAGCTTTATGTAAGCTTCTTTTATGAAAAGGGTTGAGCTCTTGTTACAAGCCAAATAATCCTTATCTGGTACTCCTTTTCTTAGCAGTTCATTTAAGTGCAATAAACTCAGGTATAGTCATATATCAATTTATTATTGTCTATTTCGCTTTTAATGTTTTCCCACAACAGTGTGTGAATACAGGAACTTGAAGTCTATACACGGTTTGAAACGCTTTTTGTGGTAATACATGTTGATTTAAAACAAGTGTTAGTAGCTACTAGTAGTTTAATACAAGTGTCTATGATGTAGCCTAGTAGAAGTACAGTAGGCTATTCAACATTGACTTTGTACTGTGCCAAGTTTACCACAACAGAAGCAGTTTTTGTCTTGTAAAATCGCGTCATGACATGACAAACATTGTGCGTCTCATTTTATGGCGTTTTTACAATAGAGGCAACATTGACAATCACTGGTTCATTGATTTTGGTCAAAATGTGCGAAGGCTACACAATTATGGCTTTATGCATTAAAATGTCCTGGTAGAGAAATATCTTCAAACACAGTACTTTCTTAATTTTTGTTTTTATTATAATTTTTTCGCTCTCAGGTCAGGTGTGATCCAAACGGCCACTTCAGATTGGAACTTTAGCTAGTAGTCACTCGTTGCATGAAGCTAGTTAAACAAACTCTGAGATTCAGTGTAGGTTTAAAGTAGCCAAAATCAGACAAATCCAACATGGTTTCGATCAAGTTCAGCGGGCTCGGTAAAAGTTCTCTGTCAACTCATGTTTTATTATCCAGAGTTTGTGATTAACTCAAGTGTGCGCCTGAAAATGTGTCACGTGCAGCGAACAGCCAATCACACGGAACATAGAGAGCGTCAGTTTGATTCACTTAACTTCTCAAATAAAGATGAAAAATATCCTGAATTTAAACACTTCTGCTGCAGCGAGAGCTTGAGATGGCAGCTGAAAGAAAATATCTGACTATATCAATGCATGTGAATCAGCTGAATTTAAATAAGAGCTCAAAAAAATACACGTTTGATTAATCAGTTTCAAAGCTTAATATTAAAGCTTATATGTATAAATATAATTATATATATATGTATTATGTGCATTATACATAATTATAAATATAATAAATAATAAACATGTTGGGTGTAATGCATTAATAAGGAATTAATTACTGTAATTGAATTACCTTTCCCTTGACAAAATAAAGTAAGGGATTACTATTATTATTATTTTGTATTTATTTTTTTATTTAATTACAGTTACTTCTGATGTAGTTGCATTAATACGGTATAGACTATTGAACAATTATATATAAGACAATAGTGAATATAACATGATATGTAGCTAATTTATGTGTTTAATGTAACCTTCTCCCTTTAAATTAATTGGTATACAAGAAAAATTGATGCAATTTTATATTTTTTAAAGAACTGTATAGAGACTCTCTGACGACTCTGACTCTCTTTCCATTAGTCCATGACTGCTAAACTTTATAGATGTAACATGACAGACAGTGAATGTGATTAACTCATGTGCAAACTGCAAAGAAAACCAGTAACCCAGTGATACATTGTGCAACTGTTACATTAGAGACATTTTCACCTGTTACTCTCACTGCTGCAACCTAATGAAGACAGTCATATTAATTAATAATTGGAATTTATGTTCATTGGAAAAATAAAAGTTGTAATCGATCATTTGTTTTCAATCAAATAAAACATGTTAGCGCAAGACAGTAAATTATTTAGGTTACCTGACCAAATGTTTAGGTAGCTACAATATATATATATATATATATATATATATATATATATATATATATATATATATATATATATATATATATATATATATATATATATATAAAAAAAAAAATTCTATATATATATATATATATATATATATATATTAACTTTTATGCTTGCATGCTTTAGATTTATAAAGACTTCGCAAAAAAAAAAAAAATATATATATATATTAATAATAATAATAATAATAATAATTGTGTTAAACAGAGGGAGCCAAGATCATTTTACAACAAAACACAGAATACATCATTTCCCTGTGGCAGAAGATGATCTTATTTAAGTTATGCTAATATCGATAATTTTAGCCATAGCAATAAGTGGTGATTGATTGATTAATCTATTTTTGTCCAAAAAAGGAAGACTGATTTCTGAACTAACAGTTTGTGACAATCCAGCAGGATGAAACTGAGTTACCCTCTTTTGATAAAACATTTGCATTTAATAAATAAAATATAAAACATCTCAATTGCCTCAAATGAATTAGCATAATCTCTCCTGTCTATCATAGAGTGGAAGAAGCATTATTCTGTGAGTTCATCATTACTGTGTGTGCCTTCACTAAATATTCTCAAGTGTAACCAGTGGATCACGACGCCAAGCGTGACTGATGTTGCTGGAGTTCACAAAACCAGTTAGATGAAACCACAACTTCTGCGTTGTGTAGATATTGAGTAACATTGGACACTCAAACACGGGCAACAGGCTTTCGTTCATCTGGATCTTTATTTTCACTTCTGATAAACACACATGAATCACTCTTAAATGTCCCGTCTTTCCCACGCAATCATGGTGCAAAGGAGTCCAAAAGGGCAAAAAAACAAACACAAATGAAGTGAAAAAAATAATGCTTTACACAAGAAAATTGTATAAAACAGAAAGCATACTTGATTTAAACACACAAACAAGCATCCTCTATGGGTGAAATTATAAAAATAAAAGAGTAAAATTACAAAAAATAATAACACAGTTAATTGAAATAACATTATAAACATGATTTAAGATATATAAGATATATATATATATATATATATAAAAGACTTAAGAGCTCAAATGAACTCTACCTCTCCCATGCAATTATGGTACAAAAGGGAAGAATAAGAGCAAACTCTGAAAATAAGACATCATGACTCAATAAAAGGGAAAAACCCTCACACAGAGACAGCTATACCAGGTATGCAGATATGAACAATTTTGTGTTCGTCCTACTTAATATATTTAGCAGTATAATTTCTATATCGATAACATTAGGAATATGACAGAAAGCCTGAATGATCCATCTCATATTTGCACTTGTGGAAGTTACCTTGTTGTGGTAATTGCGACTTTATATCAATGTGACTTTAAATCTCGGAATTGCAACTATTTCTCATAACTGTAACTTTATATCTCACACTGCAAATTTATATTACAATATGACTTGTTTTTTACAAAGCAACCTCATACATTGTGACTATAGCTCACAATTGCTGCTCTATTTCTGACAATTGTGACTATTAATTGATTTCACAATTGTGAGACAATTGCATGAAATCGTAATTACCTGTTCGTTGTTTTGCTCTGAGGTGGAAATGTGTCTCTGTGGTTTCTCGCAGGAGGTTCTTAAATCTGACACAGAGACACTGAAGATTCGGGATAAACCCCAAATCCAGCATAGAGGGGTTCAGTGAATGTGGTGTTGAATGTGTATATGTGTGTGAGTGTGTGTGTGTCAGAGACGCTGTAGAAGGACAGAGTGCCGGCAGACCAGTCCAGATAGACACCTACTCTATTAGAGCGGGCTGAAGGGCCAGATACTTCAGTGCTTTCATTATTGAACCAGACTGTGTAATTCATATCAGAACAGTACATACTCCAGGATTTATCATTCAGCCCAAACCAACAGTCAGTCCCACTTTTCCTGTCGATTCCTTTATAGGCCACTGCAACATGACCCGAGCCACTCCATTCAACCTCCCAGTAACAGCGTTCAGTCAGACTCTCTCGACACAGAACATGCTCCTGGAGCTCAAATCTGTCTGGATGATCAGGATACGGCTGTTTCTCTTTCACACATGTTGCCTTTCTGTTGTCCTCAGACAGGATGAGCTGAGTGTGTGCTGTGTTTATATCCAGTGTGAGATCACAGGCATCTGAACACAACAAGAGAGATCAGCACATCTTTGACATTGTTAAATATGCACTGGTGTGTGTTTGTATGTGTGTGTATGTTATGAGGACCAAATGTCTCCACAGTGTAGATAATAACTGTAATTTTTGACATTTTTTGGTCCCCATGAGGAAAACAGCTTATAATTTTAGGGGTAAGGTTAGTGTAAAGCAGGGGTCGGCAAATAACTTTGGCCGCGGGCCAATATTTTTTTTTAGCCAGTAGATGGCGGGCCAGCTATACACGGAGTAGGGATACAAATTAAACCGCTTAAAATACACTGTATTCACCCGCTTTATATCCGGACCTGACGGGTCCGCAAAATTTAGATCTCATTTCCAGAATCTCACATTCAAATGTCTCTAACGGAAAGAGAGAGATTAAGTAGCCTATAACAATTATAAATGCTATGCAAAAATTGTGTTCGTGTCAATCTAAATATTATTTTAACATTGCACTGACAGCAGAGAAAAAATGTCACAGAAAAAAAAAATGAAATATAAATAACAAATAAATATCAAATCACTCAATCAACATAAATGAAAACCATATTGCCCAACTGACAAATGAAGTAGGCTATTTTCTGCCAAACTATTTCAAACATCCTTGCAAAAAAAAAGAATGTTGTTGACTGACAATGGTTTCAGTACCAAACAGCTCCTCGGAGGTGTACAGGTGGTCAGAATGAAGTGCGGATACGCTGTCAAAAGATGTCGGGAGTGGGCTATTGTCAGTCAGACCGTCCGCTCTGTCCAAACTAGGTACACCAGAGTTCTGACCGCTACCGTCTTTCCCAGCAAACACAGAACGTTGGCACAACGTAGCCAACCTTCTAACAACGTTTTAACAACATCGCCAAAAGGTTGCTATAACTACGTTGTGTGGTGAATGTTGTTACAGCGTTGTCACAATGTTGACATTAAACCATCGTTCAGGGCCATTGCTTAAGGTTGTGCCTATAGGGTGTCTTGACAACCACTGGACTACATAATGTACTCGTCACTGCCCTGAAGCGGGAAAATCAGCCTTTTAAATTCCAACCACCTGTTGGGCTCATTGTGTTCTCATTCATCATCGAGCAAGGATACGTGAGTATTGCGATTAGCCTACCTCAGCTATCAAACACAACCTACAACTTTAATTTCTAATAATGTTGCATCGCTCGCACTGTTTAGTTTTTCGTTAGATTTTTCCGCTATTTAGTCTCATTCGTTTCTTTGCTCCTCTGGATTTGTGGATGTTTCCCCGGTGACACCTGCTTTCGGCTACTGCTGCCAAACAGACCCGGTTTTGTTCATTAAATGTTCTGATCTGCCTTTGCTTTTTATGGTTTATTTATTATACTTAAAATAAATTTGTATATTCGTTTATTTCTTTTTTTTTTCCACAAATGTATGACTTTTGGAAGTGCAATTTGATTATATGCAGTTTTAATAAAGTTGAATTAATGAAACCTTCTGTAATTTTTACTCTTCAAAGTGTAGGCTACACTTGCAGGTGTTGATAGCCCCATTAAATAATAATATAGATAAACAATAAACGATAAAAAGTATAGAATTATCTAACAAAATACACCATATACAAATATTGTCAGAACGTCATCTCTCAGTTGCTGAATGTCGCGCAACAACGTTGCTACAACCCCGTCACGTCTTACAATTCTACGTTGTTACAATGTTGCGAGCACGTAGACAGCGACGTTGCCATAGCAGAAATGCAACGTGCCAGAGACGTTGCCACAACGTAAATGTGTTTGCTGGGTTTATACTTTAAAATAGAGTCCTGCACGGGTTCGGGTACTAGACGGGTCACCCGCAAATTTTGCTCAAACGGGTGAAAAATATCCAACTGTGTCGGATACCGGCACTTGTCGAGATGGATGGTGAGGAATTGAAGAAAAGAATAGCTAGTGGAGATTGTAAAGTTGTCGACAATAGTCATCAAAAATCAAGTCCAGTGTGTGGGAGAAATTTGGAGTTAGGTTATCTGAAGAAAATATTGTGAAAGGCTTTGCTGCATGCATTTTCGTGTTGGATTATAGCCGCAGATGTGGAACTTCATCGCAGGAAGCACGCAGATAACTGTGGTAACAAAGCAGTTCTATCGAACAGTATTTTTCAAATTTAACACTGTTAAGTAGCCTACGTGTGGTGTGCAGCGTGTGTTTGAACCCAAAATTGTCAGATGTAGGCGCGTGGCCACGGCTTTTCTCAAGTAGTGGAGGAGTTTTGTGCAGAATTCAGTGCAAATATTTTTTTATCAGGTAATACATATTATTTATCAGTGTGATATACCCGAATAAATAATAATGAAAAAAAGTTAAAAAGTCGGACTGTAAGCGAATGAGACTTACAGGAGAGCATGATTGCTATTCACACCCTTATTACAATGGCTGTAATCTGTAACCACAATAGTACTTGATCTGTTTAAAATGATTTAATTGGTATATGTCTGCTAGGTGTTAAATTAAAATTCAACATTAAAATTCGTCTAAACCTGTTATTAATTTTTTCTATTTTTGATCTGAGCGCACAATCAGAAAATCGGAAAACGAGTCGTTATTCGTTTTTTCATTTTAGTTCAGGAAATAAATAATGGAAAAACAAGTCGTTTTTCATTTTTTTATTTTTGTTTTTAATTTGAAAAAAATTATTGAACGAATGATACGCGGGGCCTATTTGTAAACAGTTATTGTAAAATAAAAATAGGCTGATAAAAAAAAAATAAAAAAAACGGACTTCCAAAATAATCCGGTGGGCCAGAAAATATTGCTGGCGGGCCAGTTTTGGCCCGCGGGCCGCCTATTGCCGACCCCTAAGGATAGAATATACAAAGTTCTATCACGAAACTCTAGATGGCGCAGGCTGATAGGTCTTTAACTCAATCTGCTTGTAATCACATCATTCTCTGTAGGGCACAGCTAATTGGTCCCTGCTATATCAGTAGCCAATGAGCTCGCTGCTCAACCTTCAAATACTTGGTTAGCATTTGCTGTAGCTTTCAGAAACCCCCCACCTTCCCCAGCTCCACCTGTGTAGATCTGCTATGGTTTATTTCATGTATGCTGTATTGTACAGCACCAGATTGTCTACAGTACTTGCTCACAGCAGTGTGGCAGATCTATTCCGCTAAGGCCAAACATATTAACATTGTCATATCCATTACCATACCAAACACTCAGAAATACAGTTGTTACAGTATGAACATCACTACACCTATGTCATTTCCTCATAATGATAGGAATACCAGTGTGTAGGGCTGGGCATTGACACACATTTCAAGATTTTATTTCAATTCACAAGCTTGCAATTTGATTATTTCAATTCGATACAATTCGATTCTAAATCAATTAATTAAATCAATTAATCATATATTAAATAGCTACTGAAGAACAGGATAAGTAGAAATACAATGAATATATATTATAGTGCATTTATTAGGTTCATATTTCTAGCTGACTAGGTAGTTTTTGGACAATGAATCGCTTTTCTGTGGTAAATGTAACATAACGTGACACTGTATTCAAGCTGTTTTATTGCCATCTTTCCATAGTTGAAATACTGATTGAGCGATTACACAGATTGCGGTTGTTGCACTATATCTTTCAATATATCTTCTGATGTTTATTCATGTTTATTATATGCTTTAACTAGCAATAATGGGGAAGAGATGATCATTTCACGTGCGCTTCGCCTGAACTGAAGGTGCTATGTGATCTGACGCACCACATTAAAGAGCGCCGAAACAGTATTTATTGTTTTGAATTTTGTAATAAAAATTACAGAATTTGAAAGCAGAGATGTTTTTTCATTAAAGAAGTTACACAGCAAAAAGCTTATTGCGATTTATTAGATGGGACGTGCGCTACAATGTTTTGTTCATTCATCAACTGAAAACAGCAGAAGCCCTATTCGGACAGGGATAGTTTTCTAAACAGCGTTTGAGTAAAAATTCTTATCACTCGATGTCTGTGATTTCATGTACTGATTTAGATGGGACTAACGTCTATGTGTATATCTTTGTGTACATAGCTGGGACTGTGTGTTTTCTAGATGTGGCCGTTACAAAGGTCATGTCCTGTGCGTGTCACGTATATGTCTTTTAAATTATTAATTGTTTATATGATTTTATTTTATTATAAAAAATAAAAATAAACATTTAAGTAAACTTAATGAGTTTATAACAGTGGCTGTTTAAATTAATAATTGAGCAGAGAAATCTAGACATGTATCTTGCTCTTACTTAACACTGGTATTAAATGGGCAGTCTAAAACACTAGGTCATTTGCACTGGAATTCACAATTTCACGTCTGTGAAACAAATTTCACTAACAACCCTATTAAAACTATTCCTGTTCAAATAGAGCTATTGACTGAGAGATTATTGGGATTTAAGAATTGTTAAGCTGTTCTTCAAAATGACAATCGATTTAAATTGAGGAATTTATATTTTTTACCCAGCCCGTCCAGTGTGTGTGTGTGTGTGTGTGTGTGTGTGTGTGTGTGTGTGTGTGTGTGTAGGACCTACATTTTGCCAGTCCTGGTGCGATCCTGATATATCCACCATGGTCCAAACTATACAGAAACAAAAACATACACAAAAAATAAATAAATAAATAATTATATGACATGTGGGAAGATTCATAAAATTTCAAATAAAATTAGAGTTTTGTGGCTTTTAATATGAGTTTACATATGAGCTTATTTATATAATTTACTCTCCCTCATGTCATTCCAAACCCATCAGACCCATCAAATCATTTCAACACACAAATTAAGATAGTGTTAATTAAACCTGAGAGATTGCTGTCCCTAAAAGTAATACAAATGAATCAAGCGGTTTAATCCAAATTGTCACCTCCTCCAGCTGGAGTGCATATGAGCTCTTCCAGAGGACACTCGTTTTGTCTCTGTGTCACTATTAAGGACTACATTTCCCACAATCCTTTGCCTGGACTCATTATGGCTTCATTCAGTACACTTGTGTATAGTTACCTTGTTTGCACTGGCTTATGGTGTCTTCCTGTGCATTCTTTGTGTAGTTATGCTAGAATGTTGCCACTGTGTAGTGATGGGAAACCGAAGCTTTCTGAAGCATTTGAGGCTTTCATCAAATTGTGCCGAAAAAAGTTCATTACTTGAAGCTTTTAACACAATGCGCATTAGTGACATCTGGTGGTCAGACTTGTCTTCTCCAACATATCTAACTTATCATCACAGAGCAGAAAAAGCATGTGACCAAATAAAGCTTAGGAAGTCCGTGACATACAAGTGTGGGATCAATACAGTTCTATCTAATCTCATAGAAATGAATGAGACCACAACTCGTGTCATGTGTAGCCTGGTCAACAGATTCACATATTGATCAATAATATAAAATATACAAGTAGGCTATGTGATCATAATTATATTAATTAATTATAATATTTTAATTAATTAATTATTAATATTTTGGGTGTTCTGTTTTTAAATATATATATATATATATAAATTATGTTATAGGGAAGTGTAGGGTTAAATCGTTTAAATAAAGTCTCCTCCATAATCATTTCACTTTTTATACATCAGATGAGGTTTTGATTCTCGCGAAGCTCCATTTTTTTCAAACCAGCTGTCCCGACCTTTCGACACTGCATGACGTTCGAAGCTTCAAACGTCATCAATCACGTGGTATTGTCATTTCGATACAAGCATCGGTACAGTGTGTGATACAATAGTGCTTTGAAAACTGCATCGGAGTGCCGGAGCCCCGGTATCAACCGTCCCATCACTACCACTGTGTGTCTGAGCGCCTGTATTCTTGTCCCGGATCCTGTGTTCTTGTCGTCTGCCTGGTTGTTTGTATTTTACCCTGTCTGGATAATCTTGATCTCGGTATTTTTGTACCCTTGCTTGCTTTTGACAACTCTTTGGACTACCTTCAATTAAGACTGCATTTGGATCTTCAGCCAAGTCTCAGGAGTGTTTTTTAACACGGTACACACTACTTCTAAAGGCAAGCTCAAACTACAGGACTGTAAAACTACCTGAATTGCTGTGGTGCTCTCACTACAGAACAAAGTTCCTTGCCATCTGTCTTGTCATAGCAGTGCTCATACACAACACAGCTGAGGTGCATAAACCTCAAGTCCTTTGGTCAAGCTCTTGTTGGCCAGAGGTTTGGTCGTATACCTTTTGTCTTTGACAAAATCTTTCTGCAACAGCAAATCCAAATCATTTGGATCCATCACATTTTTGCTCACCCCCAAAAAGTGGCAATTTTAACATGCTATAAATAAGGCATTTTGCTATGCTATGCCTGTAAGGCATTTTGAGCTAAAACTTCACATACACACTCCGGGGACATCAGGCTTATTTTACAAAACTTAAAAATGAGTATAATAGGTCCCCTTTAAGCTGTACTGGGTTTAAGAGCTACAGTAATTTTAGCATTAAATGCTATGTGAATTCCCTTTTGATGAAAAATGTATTAGTCCTAATATTAGGAGCAACATGTCCCTAATTTTTAAGAGTTGCTTAGGAGCAACAATTAGCTGTAAGATATTTTTTTTGTGAATACAGCCCCTGATTTTGCATCTGTGTCACGTGAACCACTGCAGCACACACCAGTGTGCTCCAGACCCAAAGACAGGTTACACAGAGTGAATCATATGTGCAGGTCAGCACAGACAACAAATCATTGCAATCAAACATTGCAAAAAAAGACCACAGCAAAAGTTTTAAATAAGTACTGCAGATTGTTATAGCAAGGTGTTATGTAACCCAGGTGTTTTTGCCTTATTCTCCTTATTTGCGGCTCCCCCCTGTGTTCGCGTTGTTGCGAGACTCCGTGAAGTATCGCGAGACTTGACAGAGTGTTGCGTCACTTTCCTTTAAATACGGCCGCGCGCTGTAGTTTGGTGTGTGTGTGCGGGAGTCGGTGTGTTGAGCTGCTGCAGGTAGGCGTTTAGCCCTGTAAAACATTTTACTGTTAAGCTAAATTGTTGGTTTAACTATTATGCCTTTTTAGATTGCCTCTACCTTTCAATTTACTGCTGTTGAGTGACTTAATGATATAGGAGCTGGTGAGTTGTCATTGTTTGTTATACGGTGCTAATAGTGTGTTGTAAGTGTATTTGGATCTGTTAGCCGGTGCTGGCGCTGGCTGTACTTTAATCATACTGAGTCTGACTATATGTATATTTTGTGCCTATTTAAATGAGCAATGCATTCATAATTAACCTTAATCTTAATATTGTTGTTGAATTTTGTTGTCAACTACTCTTTGATTCTGAAATGTATTTTGAAGCTATTATTGATATTGTCTATTTGTAAGAGTACTCTTGCTGATTGTTAAGTTATTTATATTGCTAAATGCAGTATTTATATTGAATCATGTACATGATGAAACGAATGAACTGAGATTATGATTGATAATATGATGACTTTATGATATTATGATTATGGTGATATAGTTGTGATGCTTGGAACCAGAGTGATGTATTAATTGGTCCTGTTTTGTACAGGCCAGGTTCTGTGCATTGATGGCGAGCCACTAGGCCCAAAACTGATGATTCGGAGTGCATGCATCTACCGATGTGGTAGGAGGCGCTGCAGCTGCTAAGTTGATACACCTGCGCACACACCCTCAGACACATTTTCACACATCTACATATTGGTACTGAGCTTATGAATTGTTCCATGATGCACTCCTTGGACTCTGCCTGTCTCGAGGGCTGTGTGTTGTGAACTGCTGCGGCTTCAAGCACTGTTAATGATTTAGAGAATTTTGAATTCTGAGATTGCTGTATGTTCATTAATAACTTTGAACTGAATATTTCCTATGTGCACATGTAAATATTGTAAATGCTTGTTGTCCTATATGTAATACAATTCACAATTGTACTGCAGCCTTGACTCTGTGTATCATTAAATTTCACCTTTTCCTCCTTGAGCCAAACTAAGATCTTCTGATATTGGTCCACTATTTTTATCTATAATTGCAGCACATATATATGCTACAGTTACCCTTTAACACTAGGCTCTTTCGAATCCTAGTAGGAATTAAAAAAATATATGGGTTGTGATAATTTGTTTTTTTCTTAACCTGTTAAGCTTCACCAGTGCGTTGGCGCACTGAAGCGTTTTTTTTTTTTATTTAGTTAAAAATTACTATCAGATTTAATGTTATACATTGACAAACTATACATCATTAAAAATATATAAGACTCAAGTTTCAGTATTTGACCACTATTGTATTCTGAAAAACTTATAGTGACAGTTATGTCTTAATTTGTGTCAGGAGTTATGAAATGAAAAAATGAGTCGATACCTTTAATATGAATTATGCGCGTCAGCCGCTTTCATTCATAAAAAACTCCCGTGTTGTCGTCATGACAGCGATACACAAAACAACGTCCCTCAGGGCTTTAGCTCAAAAATGTGCAGATTTGGAGAAATATTGATATATTTTCATAGGTTTTCATCAGATTTCTATAGACAGGAATAATATTTATTGAATTTATGCCCAAATGCGTCGATGTAATCATTATGAGCGCTGGATACTGTGATGTATTGTGTTTTCAATCCATACCAACAGCCTGAGGGCGCTATTATGCACAATAATAGTCCATATATAGAACATGAAGAAGAGGCATGATCATGTGACATTCCAGGAAGTCTCGAACACATTCAAAGCTATCAGAGATCGCTGTAACATGTTTTGAAGACAATAAACATGATTGAAATGATATTTGGTTTACCTGTGTTCTTCGAGTAATGTCAGGTATTTCCATAATAATAGTGTTTAATGTAATATTTATAATGTAATGCTAATCGATATAGACTTTATCATTGTGCAGAATAAAATATATATATATATATTTTCTGTCTGATTTTTTTATCTGAAGCGAAATTATATCACAGAAGATTATTTAAAACACTCGACTTGCGTTATAAATTAAGTTTGGAGCACAAACATGGTTTTAATCTCATAAATTGTCGTGTATTGATGGTGTGCTAAGCTAACATGCTAGCTAGCCCTAGGTGCACCTGCCATATATAGCAGTTATCCTTTTATGTTTTTTTGAATGCTTACTGAAATTCAAGCAGGGCATTTGATCCAGTTTTTAAATGTTAAGTGAGAACTTTGATAAAAGAAATTAGGGATTGAAACCCTATGAATAGCTTGTGAATAGCCAGTCGTTAGTAACTATAATGCAGACAAAAGAAATGCATATTTCGAGCCATAACCAGGCTGGAGAGGTGTGAATGTGTGCAGGGGGAGACTGAGACTGAATGGGGCTCGTTTGCACCACAAAACAATAGAGACAATATACTGAATTGATGTTTAGAAGATGGCAATAAACATCAGTAGCATTTTAAAGTAGCAAATCAAAATAAAGTCATTGACATGGTCTTGAAAAACATTTAACTAAATACAGAGTTTTGGACTTCAGATTTTAAACATAAAATGTTTAGACATGTGGCTTTAGCTGTAGTGCATTTCTAGATTGCTCCAGTGCCAACTTCAATTTTATTTTCATGAGGATGTTTCATAAAAATTAATTTCTAATAACTTTACAAAACTTTGAAGCTATTTATAACCATTTTTTTCATTATGACAATAATTAATTCTACATTTACAATAAACTGCCAGGTGTCAGCTTTCAAATGAGATCATACTTGTGCTTTTAGTACAAAGGGTTCATGAACTGTATCTGTTTAAGTTTGGGTATGTCATTTCTGGGGATTTTTCAAAAGTGGCGTAGCAGCTTAACAGGTTCAAGCTAATTTAGTATTAAAGTAACAGTTATCTATGCTTACACCCTCAAAATGTTATATAAAAACTGTTCACTGTTTTCTCTTATGAGATTTGAGGATTCTGCTGTATTACATCAGATAAAGCCAGTTAAAAATGATGACCATAAAAATATTATTTCTTAACAAAAGATCCCTCTTATGTGACCCCTAATTACATTTAGTCACACATGAGTCGTAACATCTAAACATACTTGAGAAACTGCAGAGAGCAGTTTGGATCCTTCCATTTGTCATTGAGCAGCTTGACTCCTGATTGTCCTGGGTGATTGTAGCTCAGATACAGCTCTCTCAGGTGTGAGGGGTTTGAACTCAGAGCTGAAGACAAATAACCACAGCCTTCCTCTGTTACCATACAGCCTGACAACCTACAGACACACACAGTCAGATCATTAACAAACACACATCAACATTATGACCGCCTGACTGCAGATTATCCCCTTATATGCTCTGACACACCTCAGTATCTCCAGCTGACAGTTTGGACTCTTTAGTCCATCAGAGAGCAGCTTCACTCCTGAATCCTGCAGGTCATTGTTACTCAGATCCAGCTCTCTGAGGGCGGAGGATTGTAGAGCTGATGATATAATTTCAAAGGAGTGACCAGTGAGATTACAGCCAGCAAGACTGAAAAAGATTCAAACAAATTCAAACAAAATGAAATTCTTAACCTCATTTTTCAACTGTATTTCCAATATATCATTATTTATTTGTAAAAGACATTCAAATTAAATGATTAAGACACAATTTAAGACATTAGAACAAAATTACACACTCACAGGGCTTTTTTGCAGTTAATCACAGCTGGTATCAGTCTTCTTCTACCCTCATCTGATGTGTTGTATTTCTTGAGGTCCAGCTCATCCAGCACCTCTAACATCTGAAGCATGTAGGCGATTGTTGAGCACTGAGCAGGAGAGAGTTTCTTCTCTGAGTGTTTGTCTGATTTCACAAACTCCTGAATCTCTCTGGACAGAGTCTGATCTTTGACTTCCAGCAGACAGAGGAACAGATTGATGGATCTTTCAGCGGAGAGTCCATGTCCATCTTGGATCTTCTCTTTAATGTACTGTGTGGTTCTCCTGATGCTCTCTGAGCTTTTCTCTGTGTGTGTCAGTAGATCTTGTAAGAGTCTCTGATTGGACTCCAATGAGACGCCCAGCAGGAACCGCAGGAACAGATCCAGCTGTCCATTCTCACTCTCAAGGGCTTTATTGACCATTTCCCTATGCAGATTATGCACTACATCAAAAAACTGCAATGTGTCAACATGTTTCATTACATAATGGTAAAACAAATAGAAAGCAGCAAGAAACTCCTGAACACTCAGATGAATGAAGCTGTAGACTTTCCTCTGATGAATCACAGATTCCTCCTTAAAGATCTCAGTGCAAATCCCAGAATGCACTGAGGCGTCAGTGACATATATGCCGCTCTCTCTCAGGTCCTCCTCATAGAACATCACATTGCCCTTCATCAGCTGTTTGAAAGCCACTTCAGCAAGTTTCACAATCACTTCTCTGTTGGACTTCAGGAGTTTCTCTGAATCTTTCTCTTCATACTTCTGATTCATCATGTTGATCTGAATCAGCAGGAAGTGGATGTACATTTCAGTCAGAGTTTGAGGGATTTCTGCACTCAGATCTTCTTCCAGGAGTTTTTGAAGCACAGTGGACGAGATCCAGCAGAAGACGGGTATGTGGCACATGATGTGGAGGCTTCTTGCTCTTCTGATGTGTGAGATGATTCTGCTGGCTTGATGCTCGTCACTGATTCTCTTCCTGAAATATTTCTCCTTCTGAGGCTCATTGAACCCCTGGATCTCAGTCAGACGGTTGATGTATTTGGAAGGGATCTGATTGGCTGCTGCTGGTCTGGAGGTGATCCAGATGAAAGCAGAGGGAAGCAGCTCTCCTTTAATGAGGTTTAACATCAACTCACCCACTGATGAAGTCTCAGTCACATCAGAAACTTTCTGAGTGTCTGAAAACATCAGTTTGATTCTGCTTTCATCCAGACCATCAAAGATGAACACAACTTTACATGCCTCATAAATCTTTGAGTCCAGATCTTGAAGTTCAGGATGAAAGTCCAGCAAAAGTTTGTGAAGACTGTACTGATGATCTTGGATCAAGTTCAGGTATCGAAATGGAAGCACAATCATGAAATCTACATCCTGATTGGCTTTTCCCTCGGCCCAGTCCAGAATGAACTTCTGCACAGACACGGTTTTCCCGATTCCAGCGATGCCTTTAGTAAGAACAGTCTTGATTTGGTCTTTCTTCTCACGTCCTGGTCCAGGCGAGGCTTTAAAGATGTCATTGCAGTCAATTGGAGTGTGTTGTGAGTGTTGTGTTCTGGCTGTTTTCTCCATCTGTAAAACCTCATGTTCTTTATTCACCCCTTCTGTTTCTCCCTCTATGATGTAGAGCTGTGTGTAGATACTTTTCAGGAGGGTTTCATTACCCTGTAATTTCATTCCCTCAAATAATTTCTCATACTTGTTCTTCATGCTGGTTTTGTGCTGGTCTATGACTCTCTGCAGGTCTCCAGTCTCCAGTATGTGTGTCTGCAGGACTTCTTCAGTTTTGACCTGCATAACATGGGTCTGATATTGGGATGTAGAAGACGGCACAGATCTGATCACAACATACAAAAGACACAACATTTATGTGTTAAAAAGTTTTAGCACACAGTTTTAAAGATTGATACACAGTAAATTCCCCGATGTTAAATTAACACTGATCGGTGTTCATATGGGAACCACCAGCAGGGTGTTAAAAGTAACACTGAAGCAGTGAATCAGTGCAGAGTAAGTACAGCAACTTGCTACTGCCAATATGGCGATACGCTGCCGTGAATATGTCAGACATACTGCAGCTGCACAAATAACATATATCAATTACCCAAACTACCCATAGCAGATCTATACAGGTGTAGCTGAGGAAGGTGGAGGCTTTAAGACGAACTCTGAAAGGGTGCTGCAAACTGCTATAGTGAATGGTAACCAGCCATTTAAATGTTGAGCAGCAAATTTATTGGCTGCAGATGTGACATGAACCAATCAACTTATGCCAAGTAGTTAACACTGTAAATATCATCAACTTGTACAAAACTCCAGTGTTAAATTAACTCTCCTGGGAGTTTATATGGCTCCAGACACAAGAGTGTTAAAGTGTTAAAATATTAGTGTTAGAGTGTTAAATTAACACTCAAGAGTGATAAAGTTAATGAGCTAATTAAGTGATTCATTGAGTGATGATTGACCATTATTGAAGACACCTGATGTTAACAAGCAGAATCACCAAAGGAGAAAATCTAATTTTTTAAGACATTGTTATGGTGATCAATGTTTGCTTTAGTTGGGCTCTTGACCCTTAAATCATTAACTTTAGATTTTGTTTGGCTGTTGTATCTGAGTTGTAACTCTCAGATGAACAAAGAGAAAAGTTGATCAGGTGGTGTTGGTTATGTTTTGATATAATCATAATTTGACCTAGACCATAATTTCACCCCTAGATTCACCTTTGAGCAATTGTTTTTGTATATTTAACATTTTTGAATTGGTTTTATATTGTTTGATTATGTAATTCAACTAATCTAATCACCATCCTTACAATTTAATTATTTTCCTAGTTGTTGAAAAACTTGCTCACAAATCATGATACCAAATGTAAACAGGGTCTTACGGAATTTTTTCTTTGCCACGATTTCATTTGGCTGTTCACTGGAGACATTAAGCATACTTTAAGGCATACAATAAGGCAGTGTTTCTCAATTCCAGTCCTTGGCACCCACCTCCTAATATGTTTTAGATCTCTCTGTTTAACACACTATCAAGCTGTTGAGCTGAAAAAGGTGTTTTATTTTGTGAGACATCTTAAACATTCTGCGAGGTGGGTCCTGAGGACTGGGGTTAAGAAACGCTACATTAAGGCATTCTACTTAAGGCAATAAGGCAAAGCCTTCTGTGTATGGCGTTATATATGTACCTCAATCCTGAGCGAGTAATTGTAAGTTTTGAGCACAGAGAACTATATTTTGCAAGCACATTACATTATATTTTGAACAGAAATTAACAATCGCAAAAAAAATGTGTTTGAGCAAAGGAAAAAACGATTCCATGCTCAATAAATGTATTTGCTTGTTTGCTATTATCCATATTAACGTGCAATAATAACCCCTCTCACGCAGTTTACTCAGGTGCTCTCTCACAAACTTATTCTCTGCGCTCCTGTCAAGTCCCTCTCTCTCTCTCTCAACCTCTTAATTCTGTGCGCGCTCAACTCTTGACACACACGCTCGCTCAACTCTTGAAACACACACTCGCTCAACTCTTGACACACACACTCGCTCAACTCGCAACAGTGTTACAAGTGTGCCACAAAATCAACCAATCGGAAAATTAAAGGTCAATTGTGATTGGCTGTTGGTCTCCAATCAAATCGCTAGATCCAAAGCCTGTCTTGTAGAACTATCCATAGATATCCATATATATATATCCATATATCCGTATATAATCCTTTATTATATGATATCTTGGAACTATCTACAGCATCCCGGAAGCTTACTGAAAAAAAAAAATCGAAAAAAATAACTGACTACAGCGAGACTAATGGATTAAAACACATTTTGGTAAGTAATTTTTTTATTATTATTAACTTAAAAGTGCCTTGTTAGTTTTGTGTATTATAAATTATAATACACAAAAATAATAATTAAAACAATTATTATAATGGTGGTTTTCTTTAGATCACAGACATTAGCCTAATAGTTGGAGGGCAAATTTTGTTTAATTGTTCGGAAAATGTCAGTTTTAAGAGTGAGGTCAGGCCATCCTTAAAAATATTCTTGTTTGCCGTAACCCGACCGACCCTGTCAATTTAGGGCCGACCCAATTCATTATTTTTTTCCCCTTTTAGTCCGACCGACTTGCCGGTTGTAAACTTGCGTTAAGACCCACCGATTTTTTTTTTTACTCTTCAAACAACTAATACAAATGCAATAAAATGATATTAATTATATTTTAGTAAGTATTGTGAATATAAATAGGCCTACATACAAACGTAGGCTATGCTCTTTCTTTTAAATAAAAACCCGTGGCGCCATCTATGATTATAAGGGCTGTGTGGCTGTATGCGAAATGAAACCGAAATCGCGACACTCAGATCCACGAAAAATATGTTTTAGTGATTCTATGAATTGCACTGCGCAAACCAAAAGTAATATACCCACCGGATGAAGAGGGGTCGGCTCTCCACAGAACATAATATATTCATTTTATTTTATTTTTCGTGTTCGCATTTATGAGGAAGAAACAATGTTACGGACGTGACCGCTGAAAGCGGCACTAAAACTTTCACAGAGATCTCAAACAGGCATTTAAAACACCAAATATTAAGAATTGGCATATCGAGCAAAATAATATGATTGATCGAAAATTGTAGCCTATCTCTCCCCTCACATGCTCACCGGCAAGACGCACCGACAGTAAATTTCTCTGTGGGCTAATAGGCCTATGTGTTGTAGCCCAGTCATTAAAAAACTATTTAGTTTCGTATTCATGTTTAAATAAAATAATATATATATTTTAAAATTTCATGTTGATTATATGAAAAGTGAAATGCATGAATAAGATAAGATGATCCCGAAAATATCGGGAGACAAATGGAGTGGGCAGACATCATTTTGACCACTTCATTAAGTTTTTTTTTTTTTAGAAAGCCTGTCTTTAAAGTGAATTTCGTTTTGTATTAATTGTATCTTAATTTTAATCAATGTTTCATCAACCAATTTCTTGAATTTAATAAATAAGAGGCTAAATAGGCAATAGAAGGCAATATAATCAGGACACAGAGTCGCCGGCGCGTGAACTGGAGCTGGTCTCTTATGAACCGAAAGAAACACAGCGTAGGCTATAAGCTACTTGCCTCACAGACCTGAGACATAGCCTATATATATATATATATATATAGAAAGCATGAAATGTGTACTTTTAAACAAAACAATTCAAAACGAAAGAAAACAGACTGTTCTCTGCTTATGTAATGAAATGTGCATTTCTCTCTGGCGCGTTCACTGCGAAGATCGAGTCATCGTCAACTTCATCTTTGACACAGAAAACACTTGTTTATTAATAAACAATTGAAATGTCTCCTTGATATTTTTGACACACTAATAATCATTAGGCTAATTTTCCCAGTTCTGACAGCTTTTAGGCACGTTATTGGCAGCGCACCCTTAGATGTTACATGAACACGTCACCACCGCTATAATATTCAGTTCAGTTTATACAGGTTTTCTAATTGTTATTTAATATATATAACTTGGCACGAAGTTATGGAAAACTGTCAGTGAAGTCCCGATATGCATATTTGTTTAAATTCATACCGACGTAATCACCATGACCAAAATTGTACCTTTTTTTTTTTTTTACACTGAATCTCGAAAAAAAAAATACAGCCCGACCTACCGACCTTTTTTTTTTTTTTTGTGGCTGTTACGGCAAACCAAAATATTTTTAAGGATGGCCTCATTGTGTGAGGTGATTGACAGCTATATGTGACAGAGGAATATTATGACACTCCTCCAGAGATTCAGCTTATAATTTATAATGCTGTTGTGTTGTTTAACTTAAAATAGTATGGCCCGGTTTCACAGACAGGGCTTAGACTAAGCCAGGATTAGACCATAAATCAATTAGGACATTTAAGTAATTTTTATAAACATGCTTAGAAAAAAACATTACCGATGTGCATCTTAAAACTAAAAAGGCACTGATATATTTTTAAGATCAGTCAGTGCAAGTTTATTTCAGTGGAAACAGCTCAGACTTACATTTTAGTCTAGGACTAGTCTTAAGCCCTGTCTGTGAAACCAGGGGTAAATCTCCTATTGTGACTAAAGTGGTGTGACATTTTAGGTGTTGCTGTTCTGATGACATTCTGTGCTAGCATTAGAATGCTTGAAAAGGATAAGTCAAACTAACTTTAGTCACAATAGAGATATAATATTGTAAGTTATTACAACACAACAGCATTATAATACACAAAACTAACAAGGCACTTTTAAGTAAAAAAAAAAAACTTACCAAAATGTGTTTTAATCCATTAGTCTCGCTGTAGTCAGTTATTTTTTTCGACTTTTTTTTTTCAGTAAGCTTCCGGGATGCTGATAGTTACAGATATCATATAATAAAGGATTATATTTGGATATGGATATCTACAAGACGGGCTTTGGTTCTACTAGCGATTTGATTGGAGACCAACAGCCAATCACAATTGACCTTTAATTTTCTGATTGGTTGATTTTGTGGCACACTTGTAACGCTGTTGTAAGTTGAGCGAGTTGAGCGAGCGCGTGTTTCAAGAGTTAAGCGAGCGTGTGTGTCAAGAGTTGAGCGCGCACAGAATTAAGAGGTTGAGAGAGAGAGAGAGAGAGGGACTTGACAGGAGCGCAGAGAATAAGTTTGTGAGAGAGCACCTGAGTAAACTGCGTGAGAGGGGTTATTATTGCAGGTTAATATGGATAATAGCAAACAAGCAAATACATTTATTGAGCACGGAATCGTTTTTTCCTTTGCTCAAACACATTTTTTTTTTTTTTTGCGATTGTTAATTTCTGTTCAAAATATAATATAATGTGCTTGCAAAATATAGTTCTCTGTGCTCAAAACTTACAATTACTCGCTCAGGATTGAGGCACATATATAACGCCATATCTGTGAAGCTGTTTTAAAACAATTTGCATTGTGAAAATAACTATATTCAGCTTTTTCAAATTTTGTACCCATCTACTGTTTGTCTATGAATCTGTTGTCCCAACATGTAGTACTGGGTAGTTTGAATGCATGGTAAATTGTTTTGAAAGCATTTATCAAATACATTCATGGGTATTGTACTGTACCTGAGGTCAGAGGTGAAAGTAATGGGGTTGCGCATGGACTGATCACTCTTCATTGACACACAGCTGGGTCCTGCACCACACTCTTCTTTCTCCTTACTGTCCTCCTCTCTCTCCTCACAGTAATGCATTTTGGTGTTGTGTTTCCCTTCTCTTTCTCTTGATTTAAGGCCTTAATCTGTTAATTATCTTCAAAAGGACAATAAAAACAAATTTACAAATATTGGCAACAATCAAGTTTCATCTCTCAGATTCATGTATTAAAACAGTCATTTTTAAGCTCCATTGCTCTACAAAATGTGTAACACATTCTAGTTTCTGAGTTCAAACACCTCATGCTTGCAGATGGCAAAGTAATATCTGATTATTACCCTAAACACTTTGTGCTTGCATCATATTTTGTCCTGCACTGGCATTTCAGTGTGTTTCTCAATCAGAAGGCTATATTCTAGTAAAGCCGTCTCAGTTTGAAGGCAGCTTTCATTTTGCATCCATCATTCAGCCTGTTTTGAAGGATGCATCAGTGAAGATGCATCATCTTCATGTCCTCCAATCACCCACAATCCTTTACACAGAGTTCATTTTACAAAAAAGAATTAGCAGAAAATTAGTCTGTTCATTATGACAAAAAATTATATATTTGTATTATATTTATATCTATATAAATATATATTTCATAATGAAGACAAATTTTTTTTTTTTGTCATAATGAAGACAAAAAAAATATTTTGCCAGGCAAAAAATATTTTCAAACATGAAGGCAACATTAGGATATGCAAAAAAAAAAAAAAGTCCTTAGATGAGGGCAATATGTTTTGTTTTATTTTAAATTACATAATGCTAAACTTTCCAAGATGCAAATTACTTTCAAATTATTCACTGTACTGTATTAACAGAAAGAACAATAATATTACGATTTTTTTACGTATTTTTCCACAAGTAATTTAAAATACTATTTTTGCACCGACACTGTTTTAGAACATGCTACTATCCACTGGCACATGCCAAAGACAACCAGATGCCACTAAGCATAAAGGCATGTGCCAATGCCGGGCTACTTAAAGGTGAACTAAGTAACTTTTTTACCTTAACCGAACAGCTTCGGAGTCATTGGAATAGTTATATGACTTTTTTCGGGTTGAATGGTGGTCGTCTCGCATCCCCCAAGCGCCTGTGAGCGGAAAAACCACCCTTGCAACTTTGGGCCAGCGGGATCGCGTGATATCAGGTCTCGCGATGTAACGAATTGCTTTACGGCACTGCACACAAAGCTAGGAAAGCTTTGTTGGAGGACGAAAGAAAGGAAACGGCAGACTGACCGAGCAAGGAGTCAGACTCGAGTAAATATCGTTCTTGTTGATGGACAAGTAGACATCTTCAGAGGTTATCTGTGCCTGTTCGATGTCCGACGCTTTGTAACGCGCTGTCAGGATGAGAAATAGGGATAGCTCACAGATGAAGTTATTACAGAGGCCAGACAGACTCACGGAGGCGACTGGCATCTCATAACTTGCACTTTATTCCCCAATCGAACTCATGTAACTGTCTGTCACCCGTTCTACCGTCCACATCTTTACTTGATAAACAAAAGTAGGATAAGAATGAGCATCAAACTGAAATAACCTGCATACATGGGGTTTTCGAGGTGCACATACAATGCAGACTGCCGACAGTTCAACAGGGCGCGCGCAGCTCTTAAAGGGGCCACACCTTATTTCCACTCATTACAGCTTCAATCCGACTGAACAGGGACCGGTATAGAGGGCGGAAGGGATCAGGCCGTGAGTGCAGAGACTGCTCTGCGCGAGTGGTATTTACGACAGTAACGTTAAATGCAAGTACTCCACAGCGACTCTAGGGGTCGCTGTTTGACAAAAACAGAAAGCTGCATAGTGTGCCTTTAATACCGTCTCTCATTCGGGAGTCAATTTCTGCTGAAGGTGAGCAGTAATATCTACATTCTCTCTGTTTGCTGAGTGTTAGTCACGCTTGTCAGGAAAGTGAGAACACACACACTTTTTATCGAATCATTCATCATCAATAGCGGGTCACTTCCACAATTTAGTATGATTGTGTTCATATCCCAGATCACCCTTTTTATGCGGACTCGGGTACAGTTCACAAGTGTTTTTTTGTTGTTTGTTTTTTCTAAGTCAGAACAATATAGTGAACCCTTTACGTCACATTACCAAGAAAAATCATAATATAAAATGTTTATATGTTATAGCTTTTAGTCTCAGGCGGAAGTGTTGGAAATGACCAGTGTTCTCTTGTGGCTCGTGCACATTGCAAACAGAAGACTGCTTCGTCTCAGTCTTAACGCTGTTGCAGAGTCTGTAGTGAAATTAGGATGCAAACAAGCATTTGAATGCAGGTTAGGGCCGTCAGGTAAAGTGGGCTATTTAAGCTTGATTGGACTGTGCTCAATGGTCTTAAAGCCTGGGTATACTCATTTTTGCGATCTGCTCCACACCTCAAAGGAGAATGCAGTAGACTCAGGTACAATTAATGACCATTAACCTAAATTATACTCAAATTCAAAAAACAAATGTACATCCACTGGTTATTTTATAGTTGACATGACATATGTGACCAGTCACGGAAAGTAGGGACACAAGTCGGTTTTGGGGCATTTTGAGTTATTCACAGATTCTGAAAGTGTAGTCTCCAAGCTTTACAACGATGTGTAACACATGCAAATCTGATAATATTTAGAGAAGTTGTGGTCATTTGAAAGTAGGCACTCAAAAAAATTAAAAGGGAAGAAAAAAGCCTCTAAAATTTGTGCATTTCTCACCTCTCTCTGCTGCTGGGAGTGACAATAGGGCTCATTTACATCTCATTTAGATATACCCACTGTAAAGCTCCCCCTGTAAAGCTGTAAAGCACAGGGGGGAGCAAAAAGGTCAGGAAAATGTGCCATCAAAAGAAAAAAAAAAGTTTGCAAACAGGTAATATATAAATAAATGTCTCTTAGCATCTAGGCTACCGATAAAACTGTATAGGCAACTCTTATGTACACTGAATAAAAAATAAGATAAACTCTAGACAATGTTCAAATCAAAAAATCAAATCAAAGTCAAATCAAACTGTCAGTTGTGCAGTAACCCAAAATCTCCTGAATGAAGTTAAAACCCATTGTGTCACTGAGGGTGCTTTCACATCTGTAGTTTGGTTCATTTGGTCCAGACCAAGGGAGAAAAATTATACTTTGTAGCATTTTTCAGGCGTTTTGGTTCCTTTTCACACCACACTTATCGCTCTGGTCCGGATCAGTTTGAAACGAACCAAAATGCAGTCATGAACATCCACATCACTCGTTGGCCAGATGGGTCTTGAACGTATTTTCATAACTGCACTTTCACAACACCACTTTAGGCAAACAATAACATTTGAGAATGAAGCAAGGATGCGGCTTAAAAAATGTTTTATTCAATGCACGAGTCACTTCAGGAGGAGGCGACGCGTGCATTAATGTTGCTAAACAGTGACATAATGCACAGTGCAGCTGACTACGGCAGCTGGTTTAGTCCAAAAATGCGCAGTTCTTTGGCAGCTGGGTCTGTTCGAGGTCGGATCACGTTCTCACCACAAACGAACCGCTCCAGAGTTCGTTTGAAAGCGTACCGAGACCACGTACCTCTCCTCCTCGGTACGCTTGTTTGGTCCGCTTTTGGTGCGCACCCGAGTGCGATTGCCGCATTCACACCTGCCCAAATGAACCGCACCAAGGGGGAAAACGAACTCTAGTGCGATTCAACCGAACTAAATGAGGCAGGTGTGAAATGTGTTTTATAAATCAAGAGATCAAAGTGCTCGTTGCTGCTGCGATCAGTGGCGCGGTTACAGTGTTTTCTCGTGTGGCTCGCGCACACACCGCACTGTATTCACTCGGACGCGCGCTTCAATCCGTTGCGGATACTCTATTCGTTCTGGGGAAATCACAAAACATAATGCACACAAACGTGTCTCTGCTTAATATAAAACTACTGATTAACATAATCGGTTTTGATGAGAAAAAAAAAACTACACGAGCATGGATTCGAACTCAAAACCTCTTACATGATAGGCGAACGTTCTACCATTAGACCATTACGATATACAGTGTTAAAACAGGTGAATCTACAGAAACAAACAATCGTCAGATCGTCTTCAGAATCAGTGAGCGCTTGTTCATAAGCATCCGGCTTGAAGAAGTACTTCAAAACAGTTTCGGTGTAACACGGTTCAGCTCGTCTGCGACAATCTTTGCGGCCCTACTGCGTGCTAGAATCTTCGAAAAACAAGGCGATTTCAATCTAAAAATGTACGCTTTTAAATATACCAATACTGCTATCTCAAACATGGAGAGGCTTCTTCGTGATCTCAACTAACAGATTCTGCAAAAAAACGAAAATCACCAATTTTCAGAAATGAGTGTGCAGTCAGGAAATTCAAGTAACGGAAAGAAAGAGCAGAAAGGAAGTCAAGGCATTAGATTAGACATTCAATATGTGGAGTGAAGAAAGGACGTGAGGAGCAAAATTTAGATGCAGAGCATAAAGCTTTAAAATATGGACACAATTCAAGTTAATTTTAAGTGTTTAGTAAAAGCTTATACAGAAAAACATTGTACAATATGGTTACCATTTGAAATGTTCCTCATTCAATATTTGTTAGCCTTGTTGTTGCATATGTGTTATAGTCACATTTTTAATATGTTTCATCAAGATTTCATGAATCATTAATTAATCAAGATTGCATCAAATTGAATGTCAACATGTTCTATCAGTTGTTTTATATTTTGCGCATGCATTGAGTGAACTGATTAATTTTACTCATAGCCTAGGCTATATCACTGCACAATACATTTGAATAAAATAAACGTGGGGAAGGAAGTGCGTGAGACATGACATTACAATGCAAATGATAATGTAGGCGGCTAAATTAGATGAAAGACACGTAAGCACATATTTTAATATTTAACATTTCAACAGACATGTATCACTAATGACAAATTATATTAACTTAATTTATAATACATTTGTATTTGTAACACATGGATGTAGCCTATTAGCCTACATATTACATGAACGTATGGTCATTTATATTTTGGGTTGTTAAATATGTTTTTTTGATAATATGTGTTAATATTCTGTATGTTCTTAATTTAGAAACAGGATTATTTTTGATAAATCAGGGACGGCCCACTTTATATGCTACCTAGTAAGTTTAAGTTAACAAAAGTAATAATACAATAAAATTAATATTTAGTTATCTAAACTACACGTTTAACAAAAAGTGCATTTTACATTTTCTCATTAAAACCAACATCTTCATATTTAATGAGAAAATAATAATTAACTATTCTAGGGCGTATTATAACCCATGCCTCTGGCACGCTCAACCACACTCTGAAAAGAGATGTGTTAAAAAACAACAAACAGCATATGTTGATGGTATTTTGACACATGTTGGTGTAGATTTTTAATACACAATGTGTGTTAAAATGTAACTCTGAATAGAATAGCACTGGGTGGAGGGCAGTTTGTGTTTAGGAAAAAATTATAGGTATATTTTATATGGAATCCCATAAAAAAGCTCTAAAATAAATAAAAAAAATACATTAATAATAAATAAATAAAAAATATAAAATCTTAAAGATTAACAGGTGTTTTGTCTTTTTCAATGTTCTGAAAAACAATCAAACAATTGATCTAATTTTCTCTCACCATAACAAATATATTTACTAAAATACAGTTAAAGCAGCCAGAGAAAATCTAAAAGAAGAGTAAAGGGTCAAGAGCTCAAATAAAGCAGCCATTAATGACGACTTCAAATAAAAGTGACTTCAAATAAAACATTCAATGAAACATCAAACCTCTTTTAACTGTAAATAAGAGCTTGTCTATGTAGATTCATGATGTCTAAAACATCCAGGTAATAAAATGTTCAAACAAACTCTTTATTAATCATCACTGGACTACATAAACACAAGTTAACAATACGTTTCAGTTTCATCTAAACACTCAGTTGTAAAAACACAGGAAGTAACTCTGGCAAATACACACCGAATACAGTCGCATGTAATATCTGACACAAGTTGTGTAACTATACCACATTATTGTGTAAAAGGTTTCAACACACTTCTGTGTAAGAGGAATAACACATTAGATGTGTTAAAGGTAACAAAAAATGTGTAATCCTTAAAACATAGATGTGTTAAAAACGACACAGGTTGTGTGTTAAATTTGACACAACATGTGCTTGTCCCTCCCTGAGCACACACACACTACATTAAAATCTACAAAACGTGTTAACATTTTTAACATCTCTTTTTACAGGTTGTTTTGTTTTCAACACATCATTTTAGAAAAGCGCGCCAACACTATCAATGTTTTCATTTCTATTTGCACATTAGCCTAAGTATCGTCCGGTTTGAAATCCACTTTAAGGAAATGGAGAAACCTACAGTAAATGACAGCGTATTTCTATTGTAGCCTACATTATAACATAAAGAATAACTTTTGAACTCACCACAGCGTTTACTAGAGTAAAATAGCCTACACTGGAGGTGTTTTGTTTTATATTTCCAGACTGGCATCTCTTCCGTTTCACTTTTGTTTTCTGGTCAGATAAGGTGACCTGAGGTGTGTTCCATTCGCCCTTACAGTGCTCTGAGAAGTGGACTACACTGGGTAGACTACTCCGCCATTTTGAGTGAGATTCCAGTCCGTACTCGTACGTGTTCAGTGCGAACTCGGAGGGCACTGCAAAAGACATAGTGTACAAGGCATAGACATAATACAGACGCCCTATTGGCCATAATATTGTCCGAGTCTGCAGCTTCATAATATTGATTTGCTGAGGGCAAGACTGCGCTGTAAACCAATGCAAGTAAACGGGTGAGCTGCGGTTTTTCTGGATAAAAACAATAATAACGTTTACCAACCGATTTCAGTGGTTTTAACGTGGTGTACAAAAAGTTCCATCTCTAGTTATTCAAAATCTCGATATTTAGACTTATTAATATTAATAAGGAATTATCAAAGCTTGAAAAGGCTTGTCATGTAGGCCTATTATTGGATAAAAATTGTGAAGACCCCCCATACTGAGATATAATTACATTTTCACATTAAATGAAATAAAGTTTTCTTATTGTGGAAAAAGCATTTTCTGTCTTTAACCTGCTTTTGGCTTTTCTTGTGCTTAGAATTAACCGCCATTGAGAAAACAAATCGGCAAATACAAATCACACCGGTAGGCTGCATTCTGTATTTTTATAGCACTAAAATGATAGATATTTACAGATAGATAGTCCAAATATACAATAACAAATATAACTGATGGATCCTTTTTGGGAATATGCTATGATATGGTACAACTACAGTGCAATGCAATGCAAAGAGTAAAGATGCAAAGAGTAAATATAAGATAAAGTGAGAAGTAATAGTAATAGTAATAGTAAATAGTTTAGTGTATAGTAAATAAAATAAACAGTATACAGTAACAGTATATGGTTATTGCATATAGTTTATGTATAATACTATAATAATAGCAATAGAATATGAAATATCAATGACAGAATATAGACAATAAAAAATAATAAGTTAAATAGTGACTAGTGAATAGTACAATAATTTAACAGCATAACAATACTAGATTGATAATCGCAAATGGTATAATATTATAATAACAATAATAATAACAATAATAATAATAATAATAATAATAGCAAATAAATAGTATAAAACTCATGGCTCCCAGGATGCATTGCGGCATGAAACATGTCACCATTGTTGAGATTCATATACTGATTCTTGATGTCTGTGTCTTAAAAAAAAAAAAAATCCCCCATTATGTATTTTAAAAATAAAAAAATTGAATGTCCAATCTGTGGCAAGAGAGTATTGTTGGTGAATATAATCTATTAACATCAAATAACCACTTTTGGACAGAGATGAGATAGGTGCATTATTCTACTTTTTGTTGTTGAAAATTGTATCACCTGATAATTTTTGCTTCTGGCTTTCTTTGCAACAAATTACGTGTTATGGTAAAAACTGTTACAAAACCACAAACTCACCTAAGAGTCAAAAAAAAAAAAAAAAAAAGCATGAATAATCCTTTCAAAATAACACTTATCAGGCTAATTCTGACAGCATACTTTATTGATTTTCAAACAATTATTTTACAATGCAACTATAAAACTCTTTTCATTAAAGCTTACAACAGGGAAAATATATATTTTTGAGTGTATATTCATAAGTTTTTAAGCATATTTTAAAATATCAGTGATAGCAATAGGTAAGCAAAAAAAAAAAAAAAAATGGAGAAGCTGGAATAGTTCTGATAAATTGTTTAGCATTTTTATGAGCTGTGTAATATCATAATGCAGGATGGCTGAAACAATGTTATGAATAGCTTGTTGCACGTTCCCTGCTCAATATTTATTGACACTCAAAAAACACCCAACAAAAAAGTCTGGATCGGTCACTAGACAACAGTTTTACTTTAGCTGGATCAAACACAGATTTGACAACATCAGCATGAGTTCTCAGTATCCAGCAGGACGACCGCCATTGCTCTCGTCAGATTCAGCACAGAGTTTGTCACCCTCTCGCACAACCGCCTGGACCGCTGTTGATTCAGTATCGCTTTTTATTGTATGATTCTTCTCCTCCAAGCCTTTAATTACAACCTGAATTCAGAAAGAGAAAATGTTAATATGTATCACTTTTCTGACTTTCTTAATCTAAATGACAAGTCTAAGAATCCTACCTTATCAAATGTATCTTCTATATTTGTCACATTTGGTCTGATCTGAACTCTGGGTTCTTTAACAGCTTCCTTCAGGTCATAGTCAAAGAACAGGTAGTTCAGGATCACCTGAGATGAGAGACAGGACAGGACAGGACAGGACAGGGGACAGGGTTTTTTAGATAAAAGACAAATAGGTTTAAATATCACACAAACCTGTTTATTAAAACCCATAGCCTTATCCGTTGGCCTATTCTGTAACTTCGGTCTGTTTATTCTTGTTTTGGTGACAGAGATCTGACACTGCTTTCGTCTCATCTTGATGGTGTTCGGACTTCGGACTAGTTTGGTTTCGGTTCTGTGTCGAGATTCAGACACTCATGCTCTGAGTGTTTGCCTTCTGTTGTGAGCGCATGGTATAAGCATTCTTGTGTGAGCGTGCGGTTTCGAGTTAGCTTGGGCCGTACGCTCTTCTGTCCGTGTATGTTGTTGTGTTCTGTGTGAACATGCAGCTTATGAGTTCTCATTAGCTGGGTGTTCTTTCTTGTTTTGTTTGAGCACATGGCTTGTGATTGTGTTCGCTGGCCATGTGCTCGTGTTTTTGTCATGTATGTTTCCTTGTGCCTCTAATGTCTTAACCCTGCCCGTCTTTCAACCTGATTATTGGTTCAGTTTGCCTACCTGTCCTCCCTCATTACCCTCTTTGTTTGCTGCCCCATTTAGGCTACGTTTACACGTGACTGGCTATTTTCATAAACGGACATTTCACCCTCTCCGTTTTCAAAAATAACATCGTGCACACCTGTCAGTTTTCAGAAAAGTGTTCGTTTACACGAACCCGTGTAGATATGCTGTCAAGAGCATGCCAAACCAGTAGGTGGCAGTGTAATGAGAAGCTCAAGCCCACGTTAGCCAATCAGAATCCCGGAAATAGCAACAACAGCAACGAATCACTTCCTCTTTCTCTTGACGCAGGTGCAAGTTCTGTGGCATACTGTGACGTCAGCTGCCTAAAACTCATGCCCGTGTCACTCCGTTTGGGTATGCGTTGCGTATTTTTTTCCGCACCCATGTTAACAGGTCAGAGCTTTCACACTGCACGTGGATGCGGTCCGGCGATCCGTTCCAGGTGCGGTGTGTATACAGCAGTGCAGCGATCGTTTCCGCACCGAGTCTATTTCTGCTGTGCTGCAAACGCTGAATTAAAGTGACGGCGCATGGCTCGTGGTCAGAATGAACACAGATTGACATGAAAATATAATAATCTCACCATAAATGCATTTAAACGTACAGTATGGAATTTTTTCGCCACTAGAGGTCGCTAACCTCTTTACAATAACAAAGGCGTAGTTTGATGACGCAACATTTTCTAAGAATTATGGATCTTGTCGTCAACGTCAAGCCGACCGATCTAATAATGTTTATGGATGAGTAAATACATCGATGCTTTTATCATGACTGTGATATGAAGAAGTTCGGGATTGCTAAGAGACAGCTATCAGCTCCACACGCGACGCGAGTCCCGCAGATATAAAAGGAATATGGACATTTCATTCTACCGAACTAACGTTACACGCGAGTGCAGAATTACTACTCACAGGTCAGTTTATTAGACAAATTAAACTTGTGAGGTAACGCAGCGCTGTTTCACTTGGTCTAACATTACACTAGCACACTAAACTGCATTTGAATGTGTTGAAATGTATGTGTTAGTTTGTCTGTATGAGACTAGCAGTAAACTAGATCAACATTAGAATAACATACAGATCATATGCTAACATTTTATCATTGTTGAACTATATAACATTGATTAGTTTTATGTAAATGTGCTCACCTGTTTAATAAAGTACATGTAGGAGCGGTCGAAGTCTCGGAGGTGGAGCTCTCGTTTATATACTGTCTATGGGAGCTCTCGGCATCTCGAAAACACCGCGCTGATATTGATTCTCGTTTTAGTTCTCCTTTTTTATCCAAAGTCTGCTTGCCATGGTCCATAATGTTTGAACAAAACAACAACAGCGTGCAAATAGACATTGCGAACTACATTGTCCACGTCTGTTGCCTTGGTTACTATCAGACGGCTCTGGTTCATAGCTCTGGTTGCTATGGCAGTACGAACGGAAACCAGGGACAACGCGGATATGACGCCATTGACTGCGACAAAACGGAAATAAAGAAACGTGCCGTGTCTTAGAATTAAATAAAAATTTCTCCTGGTTTGAAAGTTGTTGGAAACAGTCGGGATTATGCAAGTACACAACTAAAAAATATATATAACATAGATATAGTGATTTTTGCTATTTTTAAAGCAAAAAAGTTACATATTGTGGCTTTAATTAAATACAATTTAGCCAATCTCACCATAAATGTATTTAATTAAATATTACAAGTTTTCAGTCATCTTTTTATTTTAAGACCGGGGTAAAGCAAGGAAAACTACAGTTCTGACGTCACATTTATACGGAAGTCACAACGACTCGTGAAAAGGCACAGCTACTTTATGCAGGCTGTGTGCATGTGTCTGTGGATCGACTGTTTTGAAACTTATATGGTAGTTTCATAGCCCCTAGACCTCTGTTATCATGAAAAAAGCCAGGAAATTTCAGTTTTGACAATATGGGACCTTTAAATATTTGACCACTTGCTTGAGCAACTTAATATTCAAATCTACATAGAAGTAATGCATTGAATAATATGGTGTTTAAATTGTCTTTAGACGTGAATACGTCTATTAAAGAGTGTATATGTGTACAAAGAGAATCGCAATGCTGACAAAACTCTTTTTTTAAATAAAAGTTGCTGATAACTTCTGGATTTGAAAGAAAAATAGTGAGTAAGTGTGTTTGTGGTACAGCCGTGGGTTATGCACTGCAAACGCAGCATATGTGAAAGCGCTGTAGCGTGTGCTGCTGCTAAACCGCGAGTATGTGTGAAACGGACGTCAGTTTACATGCAAACAAAGTTTTCCAAAATCTCCACTCTGGCCGGAGTTTTTAGAAAATAATCGTTTTCAAGGGCACAAATGAAGGGAAATGTCTCAGTTTTTTTCAAAATAACCATGTACGTGTAAATGGGGTGTTTGCAGTCCTGTGCCAGATCGTCTTCAAGTGTTCCCGCTTGTGTGTTTCCCTGCCGTAAGTCAAGTCAAGTCCTGCTGCCGGTCCTGTTTTCCCGCTCGGGGTAGTTTTTGTTTGTTTTTTTAATTAAATAAAAGCCCATATTCTGCATTATTGAGTCCTCGCCTCTTCCCTTCACCCCAGCCTTGACATATTCAGAATCAACAAATGTTTTTCAAGTTCAGAATAATCATCCAGAATAATCAAATGTCAATCTTTTTTATGTTGATTCCTGTAATGTGCTGTTATGTAAAGTTAAGGAATACTTTAATTGTTCAACTCTCTTAAAGGCACACTATGTAATGTTTCGCCACTAGAGGTCGTTTATTCAAAACAAAGGCGTAGCTTGATAACGCCTTGATTTGGCTGAATCATGGGAGTTGTTGTCTTCACCTCTACAATCGGTGGAGAATACGATGGACTAGGGCAGAAATCATATTCATTGATGACAGGTAATGTATTAAAGATTTATTAACGTTATGAAAGCCGTTGTTAGCAGAACGAGGCTGCTGGAGCGATTGCTAATGAGAGACGAGCGCGACACATGGCTCGGAAATCAGGGGTAACATGGGTATAATGTCACTGATAGGCGACGCACAGGCACGGTCCTGGTTGAAACTGCTTATTTCTCTGGATTTAAACATTCTAAGAAACATTTGGGATAATGTAAGTACACAAATCAACAAAATATATAACATTGTTCTAATGGTTTTTGAAAAAAAAAAAAAAAAAAACTTACATAGTGTGCCTTTTAAGTGTTTTTGTTTTGTTACCTGAGCAGTTGCAGTGGTGATATTTGTCCCACCTGAACCTCCAACAACCATTCTGACTTTTCTGCTTTGTTTGTCCAATATTATTGTGGGACACATAGATGAAGGTGGCCATTTACCTTGTCAAAACAAATAGTCATTTACATGTGAACATTTATAACTCTTTCCCTGCCAGCGTTTTTTTTTTAGCTTCCAGTAACCGGCAGCATCTTTGATAATTTTCACAAATCGTTACACAACTCCAGAATATTCTGATGTATGAATATCTGAACATGCAGTATAACAAAAGAAAGAACAAAGAGTCTGTTTAAAAAAAGTAATACATTCATGCATTCTTTTTTATCAACACTTGAATGTGGGCAAGTTTCATAAAAACAAAAAGCTGAGAAAATAGTGGTTTTGTCAAAGACTACGTCCGGATCGGATTTCAGAATGATGATCAAAACACAGATGGAGTAGATCGAGTCCATCACCACACCTAATGCTTCAGAGTCATTTCCTCTTTATAGGTTGACATTAGGCAGTTTTGATTTATATACTGTTTATTGTCTGATGATTACGTCATTTGGGTGTTAGCAATACTTCTATTGTTTTTTTCTGCTTCTTCTTTGCTTGTTTTGATCTGGAGATTCTGTACTCTTCCAAAAGATGCGTAATAGCGCCCATACAGCATAACAGTGAAAACTTGGATAGCCGGAAATTTCTGTCAACGACGGGGAAGCGTTTTGTCATAAATTACAGAAAATGCCATCAATGGCAGGGAAAGAGTTAATATTATAACTCATAAAACTCAAGCCATGCAACTTTTTTTATTTTATGTTTTACCTGGTTTAATTGATTTGTTTTTTTCAACTCCATTTTTCACATCAGGATTAATGAAATCCCTCATTTGGTCATTAAATATAATGCCTGTTGAGTGTGATATCACTCCAGAGCCAAACCTGTGAGAACACAAAAAAGATCCAGATAACAAAGCAACTAAGCTTCATAAATATATACACTAAACGTACATTAAAGGGGTCCTATAATATTCTTTTCAAAAGATGTATATAATTATCTGATGTCCCCAGAGAGAGAGTATGTGAAGTTTTGCTCAAAATACCCCACAGATATGCTTATATAGCATGTTAAAATTGTCACTTTTTGAGAGTGAGCAAAAATGTGCCGTTTTTGTGTGTGTCCCTTTAAATGCTAACTAGCTTCTGCTCCCGTGAGGGCGGAGCTTCAAGAGCTCGTGTGTTAGCATTACCTCACACGGACATGCACTGAAGATTTCAAAAACTTTTAGCCTTTTATGCTCAAACTAGAGTCGGACAATGATGCAGGGACTTAAGAAGAAGTGAACATGTAGAATGCAACAGGACGTTTCTGAATGGTTAGTTGAATTTAGGTAGCTGATGTGGAGGTAAGTATTGTTGTAGTCCTTAAAAAGCTGATTGTTGTAGTCCTTAAAAAGCTGATTGTTGTAGTCCTTAAGAAGAGATTTCTGTAAAAGAAAATACCTCCCTTTGCTTTAAACTTTGAGCGTCACAACTTTGCAGATGTTGTGTATGCTCAAACAGCAATATTGCGAAGTTAAAAAAGAGAAATCATGATCAAGGACCCCTTTAACATCTTGTTTTTTAATATCTATTCTACATTAAAATCTAATCTGTATTTTTGAACGGAAGAGTGCAGTTTAAAAAAAAGTGTTGTATTTTACTCGGTTGAGTAAATCTTGTTAGCAGTGTTTAATATAAGTATTGCTAAAGGCTTTGTCTCATTAGCTGACTTGAATGATTTTGCTGAATTTCTTGCTTGATGAAAAATAAGAACCGGAGCACTATGTGAACATAGACATAGAAGTGAATAGAACTCACAAAACATTAAAATGTTCATGCAGTAATCCCACCATATAAAGGTGCATGAGGTATTTGTTCCCTCTGGACTATGAAGACTCTGAAAATATCAAACATGTAAGAAGTTGCACGAGAGTCACTAGCCGCGTTACTATTACCCTTCAAATTGCACAAATTGAAATAACGAATTGAAAACACGGCCAATGGAAAGACGTAAATTTTGCAAAAACTCCCCTATATCGCTAAAAAGTTTTCCCGCTCGCATGAGGTGTTTTTTCAAGCAATTCGAAAAAGGAATATTTTGCAAAACTGCAATGGAAACAGCTTTTGAGGATGTACAGGTCACATGCCGTCGTGTGTTTGGACTGAAAAAGAGACAGAGTTCTTTATTAAACTCATAAAAGACAAAAGAATTACGTGAATACTGGATGCTAAACCACAAAGAATACCACAATCAAGAACTTGAAGCAAATATGATGGAGAAACACCCAGAAACACCTCATATGTGCCGCTCACAAGTATATGGGGCTTATCCTTACCATTAATGCTTGGAGAACACGCCTACGTCTACCAGTCCTTCGATTAAAAATAATTGTTAGTGCAGTGGCTGGGAAAAATGTAAACCTACCAACATCCCTTGCCATAATTATTGCAATGAGTTTTTGTGAGAGGAAAAAATTATGTTTCAGTAGCATAATAACATCGTTTAATGGAAACACTGCCATTTCGCAATAGTTTTTTATTGACATTTAGAAAACATCGCAAAAGATTTACGCAAATCTGTAATTGAAATGCGGCTAATGACTCTCTGACAGCTTTCAACATGTTATTAGAACCAGTTGGTAGAGAGTTATTCCAGTGCTCAATAACTAAATCTGTGTGTGTTAGATCAAGACCAGGATTAAGAAACACTGATCCCCTTTTCTCTTTATATTTCTCTTACTCGTTATTGATGCTGCTGGTGACTGCCACTGCACTCCCATCTTCTGCGATAATAGACAGGTGAGATGTGCCATGGTCATCAGGCACTGTATCAGTGGTCTCATCGCCATACCTAGTTTGTTTGATGTTATCATTAATCTTACTCCGTTTTTCGTCCGCAAAGATGTCTGAGGTTATTTTTTTGACCAACTGTTAAACAAAATTGACAAAATGCATAAATATAGGAACAAGGAAAAAGAAAAGCTTTGATAAAAGTTACTAAGTTACTAAGATAAGTTACTCCTGTTAGATCAGGTGTTGCAAAGATATTTAATACAATTCAGAAATACTGTATTTGAGATCTGAGGTGGCTTTCCCCTTGGTGCACACCACTCACTGCTCACATCACGTTCAGTTCAAATTTGTGGAGGGGAACCTTATCAGTAAATAATAATATAACATAATCAGTGAAGGACAGTTTAGATGAGACAAGAAACAACAGAGCAAAGACAGTGCAACAGGATCAGCAAAGGATCCTGAGTCGGGACCCGGGCTGGGGTCATGCTATATATCAAACCACTGCCAACAAGGCTATTGATCCAACATCTGCGGTACTTTTATATGTGTTTGGAGCTTGGTCCCATAATTGTTATTTTTGGGTGAACTATTCCCTTTTAACACATCCCTTTAGCCCGCAAATATCCAGTATTGGCCCAAGGAATATATAGGTAGAGTTGAACTCACCTCAGGGATGTTTTCAGTATATCTCAGGTTTGTCTTTTCGACATTAGCGAAGCGGAACGCCTCTATCATACGATGATACATCAAAGTCTTGTTTTCTCTTGTGGACACGCTGCTGCTTGAGATGTTGTAACCTGCAATTAAATGCTTAATTATTTGAGCTGAACCTTAAAACATTGAAATAATTAAAGACTCAGTTTAAACACAGACTCTGAGATATTACTTAAGCCATGTTGCACACTGTACAAGTCTTTTGGACCTTTACAATTGTTGCTTTTTAGAAGTGTTTGATGTGATCTTAAAGTTTAAATGTCTTAAGTGTCTTTAGTAACTCAAGCAAAGGATGATGGCATGAACTGGCTGTTTTAAGAGCAAACTCAAGGTAATTTGAATATAACTATATTAATAGATGTAATGGGGTCGTGACATGTTGTGTTGGACAATCATATAGTGAATGTATACAGCTTTGAATTGAACTCTCTCACATGCACATCAACTGTTGTGCTTTATTAGGTTAATGGCACAATACATACAAATCCTCTCGTGTGATGCCCCCTATCATTTTTTGCACCCTATAGGCAACTGCCTATGTCACCTATGCCATGGGCCGGTCCTGAATGAAGATGGCCCTAGTAATTAAAGAGCCTTAGCAGTCCCAACCTGTAATCCACACACACACACACACACACACACACACTCTGACCTTTGAGTATGTTGAGTATCAGAGCGAGTATAGGTCCACCGAATGGTGCAGTAGGAGCATGAAATATGTATTTCCCCACAGTAAAGTTTAATGCATACTCATTCAGCACTGACTTATAATTCAGTAGGTCCTCACGTGTTATAATGCCTCCTGTGTTATGAAAAACAGATTCAGACAGATTTGCATTAAATTAAGTCACTAGATCCATTAGATACGAGTCAAATTTAAGCATGAAATAACCTGCAGCCTTGATATCATCCACTATAGTCTGAGTTAATGACCCATTATAAAAGACATCTGGTCCTTCTTCAGCGATCTTCATATAGGTGAGAGCTAGTTTGGGAAATCTTATAATGTCATTTTCCTTCAAGAGGTTATTATTTGAGTCGCAAAGCACTTCACTGGAAAGAAGAAAGAAGAACAGAAGATCATGCCATAAAATTTTAAAAGGCTGATGCTTTAGGGATCCTTGTGTAAATAGACACAGTAGAGTCAGATCTGCCTTTCGGGATATTTGCCACTGAGAAAGTTTTTTTTTTTTTTCTTTTTTTTTTTTTTTTTTTTCTAGTTTACAAAATTATATATTCTTACCACAATGCTGTATTATTCAGAATTGTTTGACTAGTCTCCTTGATGGCATCAGCCAAGGCCTTGCCAATCCGAAAACCCTCCTTTGCCAGCTTTATACTGGGCTCAAACAGCTCCTTCCATGGTAGTTTCCCGTGTCTTTTGTGTGCCATCTGATAACCACGCAGTTCTCCTGGCACAGCGATATACAACCCTGGCATAAGATTCATATAAAACAGAGGAATGGTCAACTCATTCAATGGCCAAACGGGCAAGAAATCATCAGAGACATCACTTAGCTGTTTTAGATCTGGTTTCACAGACAAGGCTTAGATCGGGGGTCGGCAACCCGCGGCTCTAGAGCGCCGCCCTAGTGGCTCCCTGGAGCTTTATCAAAAATATGAAAATGGAAAAAATATTTTTTGTTTTAACCCTTTCGCACGGACGATCACACCGGTGTGATCAGTCTAGGCTGGTCCCTGGAGCGTACGATCACACGGATGTGATTAGAACAGTCAGTGCATGACAACTGCTAAATTCAAATGTGCTTTCGCGCGTTGGCTGGCGCTGAGCCAGAGACAGGCTGCGCCCTCAGAGCTGTCATATCACAACTTGTCAGTGTTTTCAACCACATAATGTTTATTTTAGGTTTCAGACATTTAAGTACTAAAAAATATATATATATAGTTTGTAAAATACACACTGATGTCAAAGGAAGAGGCAATAATAATCCTTTCCATTATAATTAGACACGTTTCATTCATATCAGATACACATTGTGTAAGTAACTTTAAAGTTTACTCTATTCTTCTCCCAGTTCACCAGCCACTTACTTTTATGTATTTCGGGAGAAGCGGATGAATTCACGTGTTGTAAATCCAACAGATCCGATTCTCTGAACTGCGTCTGCGGCACAAACTAAAATGGCGGCGCCCATCGCGCATACAGCTCAACTAACGCGATCGTTATAAAGGTGTTTAAACAACAAAACACCTCCACTTGCATATATTTGACAATCGGAATTGCAGATAGTTCATGCCATATCTAACAAAATTGTGAATATTTTGAATAAAAAAGGAAAAATGACATAAAAGCAGATCATCATTCATTCAGCTCTGTTGTTGCTGCGGTGTGTCACGTGACAAGCAATGACGCGTCACCATGGAAACCATAAAGTGACACATTCTAAATAACGGTCGCCTTGAAAAACTTACGCTGGGGGGTCAGCCAGAAAATGTTAAATTTACGTGTGAATTTTTGTGCGTGTCAAAAGAGAAGAGGATGATGATGCTGCATTTTAATTTACCCTTGCACTGACTTGGCATTTGCAGAAAACTAAAGAGAAGAGGACAATGCACAGAAATCGAACTTAAACTGTATTATTTTTGTCACGGACTCACGGGCATGACTGGGCTGCTTTTATGTTTTTAGTGTGTTTTATACTGTTTTAATGTTTTAAAGACTTTTCCAGTTCGTTTCAAAAGGCTGCTGTTTTATTGCACTCTATCTGTTGCCCAGATAAAGGGGGAAAGAGAATAGGATTGTATTGTATTGTATTATTGAGGATTGAAGAGGACTGCATTGTATTTCCATGTGGAGGTCTGAAATTACAGGAGGCCTAACGTTATGCACGTTGCACATTTTGTTGTTTTTTTCGAATCCTAAAGTAAAAATGACATCAAAAATCTGATTTATTTATTGTATTTCTTTAATTTCATCAATGCAACGAAATATAAAACATTAAAATGATAATGGATGTTAAACTTAAAGCACCATCGTACAGCATAGTAGTCACGTGGTGCGTCATTCTCTCCAGGAAAATAAACATCATGAATGCGCACCCAGCGGGCACCTTGACGTCAATTTAACATCAATATGACATCAACATTGATGTCAAAATGACGTCACGAAATAGGTCAAAAATGAAAGTCATATTGACGTCAGAGTGTCGATGTCAATTTGATGTCAAGATTTTGACCTCTGCTGATGTCATTTTGCCAAACAAAAAGGTGAAATGCATGGCTGTACACTTATTACCAGCTTCACTTAAAACTAACCAGATTTACTTTATTTAATTTCCGGTTTAATGAAATCATATTTTGTATTTTAATGTCACCATGATGGTGGTTAGCGTTTGCTTTAGTTGTGTTCTTGACCCTTGACTCTCTAATATAAACTTTTCTCTGGCTGCTCCAACTGTGTGTTTATAAAGCACATGTGTTGTAGCTTAAACAGCCATGAGAAAATGAGATCAGATGATGATGATGATATCATGTAAATGCCTGAATCTCTGATTTTATTCAGTGTTTAATGTTTTGATTATATAAGAGTTAATATTTTATTTAATATTGTTTTATTCATTATAGAAGTCATTTAATTCTTCAGCATGTCTACAGTTTTATCAAACTATATACTTTTTTTTTTACTATTTAGTGCACAAAACCCTTTAGTCTATGGCAGTACTTAGACACACACAGACATCAAGAAACAGCATATGAATCTCAACAATGGTGACAATCAAACAAAATATCCAGATAATCAGATCAAATCCAGCTGCATAATTTATTAAAGCTGCAATGCATGCTGGGAGATATGGGTGAGTTTTGATTGGTGGTACCCAGCATGCACTGCAGCATGAAGCATTTCATTGATTGTCACCATTGTTGAGAGTCATACACTGATTCTTGATGGCTAAGTAATAATGTAGAAGAAAAAGTTTAATGCATTAAATGTCTTTAAAATCATTAACATTATTTGATAAACAACACTGCTCTCATACTGTCAAATTAAATGGCTTCTATTATAAACCTTTAAAAACACATGTCCTATATAATCAAAGCATTAGACTCTGAATTAGATCAAGGATTCAGGCCACAACATGATGAAATCATCATCATTGTCAATGAACAGCCAAGGTCACCTGATCTCATGGCTTTTATAGCTACAACCATTGTGCATTAAAAACACACAATTATAGCAATCAGAGAAAATTTTATATTACCAAGTCATGAGTCAAGAGCACAACTAAAGCAAACGCTAACCACCATCATGGTGACTTTAAAATAAAAACATATTTATGATTATGATTTCATTACCCCCAAAAGTTAAATACAGTAAATCTGGTTAGTTTAAGTGAAGCTGGTAATAAGTGTACGGTCATGCATTTCACATTTATGTTTGGCAAAATGACATCAGTCGAGGTCAAAATCTTGACATCAAATTGACATCGACACTTTGACGTCAATATGACTTTCATTTTTGACCTATTTTTTGACGTCATTTTGACATCAAGGTGCCCGCTGGGCATTATGTATTTGTTGTAGCCTACTTATCATTTTGATACTAGGGGGCTGATAAAGCTAATATGGACACTTACAGCATGTGTTTTCTTCATTATAAGGCTTTTAATTTTTTTTGGTGGCTCCAGACAGATTTTTTTTTTTTGTTTTTTTTTTGGTCCAGTATGGCTCTTACAACATTTTGGGTTGCCGACCCCTTAGATTAAGCCAGGGCTAGGCCTTAGCTTAATTAGGATATTTAAGTAGCTATTATATTAAATATTTTCCTTAGAAAAAAAAAAAACATTACTGGTGTACATCTTGAGACAAAACAATTGCACTGACATATTTTAAAATATCTCAGTGCAAGCTACTTTCAGTTAAATCAGATCAAAATATTTAACTGGGACTAGCTATAGCCTTGACTGTGAAACTGGGGCTTCATGTTTTAATGTGTGGACTAATGTGCTTATACTGAATCTGTGCTGTAAAGCCATCATGGAGGATGGTTTTGGAGATATGTAGATTTATGGTGGTTTACCTGATATTGCATTATCGGGGTCACTGCCAAACATGTTCTCTAAAGCCTTCATTGGAGCGATTTCTTTAGCATTAATTGTCTCCACCTTTCCTGAAGGTTAAAACATGAAACTTTGAAGATTCTAGCTTGAGATCTGTAATAGCAAGCTTTGGTGCAGCTTTAAGAAAGCAATCATATTTCTGTGAGGTACTTCATTTTTGCCCTTTCTTATTCTCTTTCATATTGCTAAACAGTACGAAAAGGAACAAAGTAGGGATGTGACTAGATCTCGTACCGCAAGATTTAACAAATGGTTAACAACCCAGACAGCAACATTTTGTCGGCCCAAATCCGGCCCACATGGATTCCACACGGTCCAGATGTGGGCCGGATCTGGGCCGACACAATGTTGCTGTCAAAATTAAACCTGAATCTGCATTGTTTTGCATTTTGTGACTTTCAGTCTAATAAGTAAAAAAAATATCAGTCATATATTTTATCATTGAAGATTTCTTAAAAATAGTGATATCGTCTCTTTCTTGTGAACCCAATATCGTGTATTGTCTTGTCTCGTGAGCTAAGTGTATCTTCACACCCCTAAAACAAAGTCCAACCCTAAACTCTAAAAATAATAAATTGTGTAGAATCCCCCAACACAGCACTAAATCCTAACCACAACATAAACCTTATATCCAGCCCCAAAATCTAATTGATTAAAATAAATGTTGTTCCAGAAATTGAAAATATGTTGATCTAGAAACCCATTGGATGAAAACACATTCACACTTGGTCAAGGTATGGTTTGCTAATACAAAATTTCCACATTTGTGCCCAGGTAAATGTGGCAGGAATTGTTTCTCATGGCACTTGACCTCAGGCTGCTCTAGGGAAAACCACTATAAGTTGCTTTAAGTTAAAAAAAGAAAAGAAAAAATGCACTAGCCCAAGATGTGCTTTATAAAGATGAGCACTCATAGGAGTTTCTTTGTTTGTTTCTTGAACTGTTTCCATTGTGGGAGTTGTGTCAGACTGGTTTACTACTCAAATCCCATGTACCTGTTGATGGACTGTATATGGTGAAAACCACTCCTCCTCCGATGCCCATGTTGTGGGGATTAACCACACTCAGACACAGCAGAGCAGCAATAGCAGCATCAACTACTGAACCATTGGTCAACATCTTCCTGCAAACACAAAGAGCTGTAAAGTCAAGTGAACTCCATTTTATTAATGCAGACTATAGGGTTGCAAAATCTCTCCTAGAAACATAAATGTGTTGTAATCGTACCTCCCGATCTCAGAGCAAACCTCAGCATCCGCTGCCACTGCTGCTTTATCATAGCAATTAACAGAGCTTTTCAGATATTCTCTGCTTTTCAGACAGTTACATTTCCAACATACTATCCCACAGATGACGCAGACGCAGACGATGGCGATGGCGATGGTGATGGCGGCGATGCCCCCGGGGGATTTCAGGCACCTTTGGAAAGTACACAACCAGAGTTTGATATTTGATATTTATTCACCACACAAACAGAATTCAAATGTTATGTGGTTTCATTTTTATTTATTTTGTGGTAGAGAAGCTCGTATCTCTTACTTATATTATCAACTGGCATACCTGACCGAATCATGTCATGTCAGTTATTCTGTCACTTAATCCTTTTCTCATGCAATATGGAACACGTTACATCTTGAACCTCTACAGGTCTGAGGACTATAGATATTCTTTTACATTTGAACATTTTACTATTTTACTTCATATGCCTGTGAATGTTAGAGAGAGAGAGAGAGAGAGAGTGTATGTGTGAGGGTGTGTGTGTGTGTGTGTGTGTGTGTGTGTGTGTGTGTGTGTGTGTGAGAGAGAGTGTGTGTGCGTAAGAGTGTTTGTGTGTGTGCATGTGTGTGTGAGTGGGTTTGTTCGTGTGTGTGTGTTAGAGTGTTTGTGTGTGTGTGCATTCTCCATCACCTTTTTAACTTGCCTTCTTGACCTTTTTGACCTTCTATATCTTCTTGACCTTCTTGACCTTTTTTACCTTTTAGACCTTTTAGCTCTTCTTGATCTTCTACACCTTCTTGATCCATTATTGAATATGCCGCTGTCCACCAGTTTAAAGAAACTATAAAAAAATATATGTATATATATATATTATATAGTATATATATTTAGTCATACTAACAATGTTTTCTACTACATGAATAATTCGTATTTAAAAAAATCATATCTCCAACACAGAGATACAATGTATTTTAACTCTGTATAAAATAAACAAATATTGTTGACTATAACACATTATAAGCATAAATTAACTCCAAAAATGAGGTCAAAGCAAACAGGTTTCCAGAAACAGCAATATCTTTTGCGCATAAGACTGCTTTAAGGAGTTTACTTTGAATAGTTTCATCATTAGAAGGTCTAATTATTTGATTTCGAAGTCTGTACATATCTAAGTTGATTAAGACAGAAACAAACAATATATATTTTGAATGTACTGTAAATGTGTTTAACAATATTAATAGCCTATTAAATTATAAAGCAAACTGATTATCAATTAATTAATTAATGAAGTAATATTTTACAGTAAAAGTTTGTTAGAGCTGAACATATCTACACTGTAAAATGCAGCAGTGATTTTGACGAGCAGGACGAGGGTCGTGGGAGAATGGTGCGAGGCCGGTGGCGTGATTACTGATGAGCGACACCTGTGAGACGCACCGGTCTTGTATCTCTCACGGAGGAGCGGAAGCATAAAAGGAGGAGCGACAATTGCGAAGGACGAGAGAGGACATGCCTGGACTGTTTTATTTGATGTTTTGTTTATATGTTGATTAGTGTTCGCTTTGGTTGGGCACTTGAAACTTCATTTATATTATTGTAATTCTCTAACTGTTGATGCAGCAATGCAATGCATGCATATATATATATATATATATATATATATATATATATATATATATATATATATATATATATATATATATATATATAAAATTCAGGTCATAAACACCTTGTGAAACTTTTAATTGGGTTGATATAATTGTGACCCCTTCAGCCAGGTCCTACTCACCCCGCGATGTGCGGGCCTCGAACCCGGGTCTTCGGCGTGGGAGTCAGGCGCTCTAATAAGGAGGCTAAAGACTACAGCCTCCAGTGTGTGTCACTAGAGCGCCTCTTGAGATCAGAGGAGTGAGGTTTACTCGCACAGCGACTACTAGCTAGCCTCCGTTACATAATATCTCTATATTTGTGACAATATCTTGTAATTGATCATGCTTGAGTCACACCACAGAGCCTTTAATGTTCACATTTCATGTTGCGCTTGAGTTCAAATGAGTCAAGCGAGTTTTTCCACTAAATAGCAGCGTTTAATATGTGGGGACGTGGTAAGGCTTTGGCGATCGGCCCACTGGGAAAAGTTCAGGTACTCCCAGTCTCTCCAAGTGTGGGTATCTGCAGGTTGGAGTAATGGGCGTGCCGAAAGGTAGGAGTGTGGATAAAAGTCTTTATCATTGGTTGCAAAAGCTGTCTGTCTGGGTGTGGAGTACGGTTAGGGGCTAGTGTGTCAGTCTGTCTCAGTCAGTCTACTTTACAGCCAGTCACAGGATCCCTCCTTGCTCGGGCTCTACGTTACGTGTAGAGCGTGGGGCACAACCTAACGCGGGGCTAGTTGTAACACACTTGTTTTAAATACTTCCGCACATGCTTGGATGACGAAACTTTGTGTATTTACTAGTTGCCATATCAACACTATAGAAAAAAAAAAATTCCGCCAAATTTTTATTTTTTTTGGAAGATATCCATAGACATTTATTAAACCATAGCAAAAGTAAATTTCTTATTTAAGTTAATTTTTCATCTCTATTTTTTGTGTTTATTTAAAATAAGACAAATCTGATATTATTTTAATCTCCAAGATGTTATTTAACAGTTGAGATAGTTATTTAATGCTTCGCTAACTAGCAGAAGACACTAGCCGGGTTTAAATCCCAGATGTGCAGGCGGGGGCATGTTGTAACACTTCGTTACAATGTGCCCCTATTAGAAATATGCTATTATATTCTATACTTGTATTAATTTTATTGAGAAAACGTGAGAAAAAGGTGAATAAAGACTGAGAGTCAATGTTCAGAAATTACTAATTATTTATTTGTTTTGAACTATGTTGTAAAGCTGTGTTTTCCTGTGTTCGTAGTCAAAACTCAAAAATGAGTTTATATTTAATTATAAAAAATTGCCATTATTTTATATGAAAAAGTTTTTTAATTGTATTTTATTTAGAAAATATTTTAGTTTGTTTTGTATATTTTTTTTTTATTAGATCAGATAACATTTTAAGCTGTCATATGTCATGTTACAATGTGCCCCACACGTTACAATGTACTCCACCTATGGGGCATGTTGTCACATTTCACTTCCATTCTTTCGGGGTATATCAAGAAAAAAGTATATACTGTATTAATAAAACAAAAGCACATAATTGTACTAGACATGTGGGAAATTAATGTGGGAAAAAATAAATACTCTGAACCATAAGTAGATTTACACAAACTGAGAAAGTCAAAAAGCGTTACTCTGTGCCCCGCTCTCCCCTACATTGAGAATGCCATGATCTTACAGTTTTCTTAAGAGGCAGTTAAAAGCACAATTTGCTCCCAAAAAGAAACTCTCAAAATGTAATCATTGTCATGTCATTATAAACATGTGTTTTTCACTCATAACACACTGAAATGAAAAAAACAAAACAAAAAACATGTTTTATAAAGATTTTTACCGCGCTAGCCATGTAACGTTTGTCTTCTGGCCGTGTGCCTCTGCGCAATCGCGGCGACAGTATTGTGGTGGAGACTTTGTCTAATGCCACTGGGAATGTTAGACGAGGTCGAAGTATTCATAGGACAGTTAGGGGGCAACGTGGAGGCAGGGTGGGGAGTCGCAATGACAATGACAGTAGTCTGAGCTGTGCACACTCTGATCTGACCGCCTCCGCGCTGCTCGTAGCAGGAGCAGAGGTGGTGTGACACGGGGCAGAGGGGCTAATGAGGGGCAGAGGGGCTAATGATTTACACTGTTGATTTACTATCTATTTCCCTGACCATTTAGTAGTGTACAATATGTGTTCTTTTTTGTGTGTTCATGTCCGTGTGCGTCTTTGTCAGCTAAAAAAAACAACCAAAAAAACATCAACAAAAACCACAAAAAGAAAAAGAAAATACTAACATTGTCTAAACAGGTCTTGTCTACTTGTGTTTGTGTGTCATATGAGTAAAATATATGTTCCCGATACATGGAATCAGAGTGCCTACAGTATGTAGTAAATGGAAAATCTCTACAGCAAAAGGCCAACCGCTACATGCATTCAGTTTGTTTCTACCATTTATTAGTAATGATTTACACAGTTTGTTTACTACTAACTATTTACCTGAGCATTCAGTATTATGCAATATAGCATACAGAAGGTGAGGGACATTTTGGGGGGAAAGAAGTGCTGCATTTGATCATTTAAACATGTGACTTTTAATGAAACTTCTATAATCCAGGATGGCCGCCACCATATGACGTCATAATATGCAAATTAGATGGGAAAATGTAATCTCTACATAAACTTTGGGTCATCCTTAATATTTCTCTAATTTACAGAAAGTATCTATCTTTTATCACTTTTAAGATATAGCCTTTTGAAATTAAGATGTCAAAATCAAACGTTTTAGGAAAAAACCTCTGGCGCCTAAAGGGTTAATCCTTGACAGGAACAGGCCTATGTGTACACTACAATAAAGAAAGGCTCACATAAAAAGACAGGACTTGCATATTGCAACAGCTGTACTGTTCCACAAATTAAAGTGTCATGAAACTTAAGTTTGCGCTCGTCAATTTACTGGTGTTTGTGCCATTATTCACCACCCAAAAAAGCATGTCTTAACCCTCTATGGTACGCAATATGATATCAGTGAGGAAAAAATTGTTTGTTATGTTTTTCCTGCTTAAAAATGGACACTATAACAATATCAATAAACATTATCATAATTTTTTTAATTTATTTATTAATTAAAAGTTTGTTGCCTCAAGGCAACATTGTACCACAATGGACAAATTTAAACATTTGACATTTTCATGAAGAAAAAATGTATATATTTATTGAAAACATTAATTTCTTTAACTAAACACTTGAACAAACATATTTATCAAGTTTTTAATGAATTACACATTTCATATTTAATAAAAAGTAACATTTATTATCCGACTGTTGCCCTCAGGCAACATTGTACCATCGTGGAACGCAATAACTACAAACCATCATATCATCAAGTTATCATATCAAAACATTACAATCGGTGTTGTTTCAAGGTTAAAACATTAACAATAACCATAACCTTATCCTAATATGAACCTCATCCTAACTCTGCTGTCTCTCCGGTAGAGGAGCCAGGCCTCAACAACAGCAAGATCAAACATGTGGAAGACCTCCCTGGCCGACCTAATGACCAGTGTGGGGTCAGAGGGGGCCTGACCCCCCCCCCCCCCCCCAGGGGCCTGACAGGAGCCCCCCGATTATCCGAGACCCCCAGAAGTAGCGCCACCTTCATCCTCAGTTTGGCGCCACTCGCCCCTGTCCCACTAACCCACTATTTGTCCGATTGCCCACTATAGTGGCCAAATGTCCCGTCGACCCCCGCTGACCAATCACAAGCCACGCCCCGTCTCACGGACCCACTATTTGTCCGATTACCCACAATAGTGGCCAAATATCCCCTCGACCCCTGCTGACCACTTACAAGCCACGCCCCATCCCACGAACCAACTATTTGTCCGATTACCCACTATAGTGGCCAAATGTCCCGTTGACCCCCCTGACCGGTCCCAAGCCACGCCCCCGTCCCACGAACCAACTATTTGTCCGATTGCCCACTATAGTGGCCAAATGTCATGTTGACCCCCCTGACCGGTCCCAAGCCACGCCCCGTCCCATGAACCCACTATTTGTCCGATTGCCCACTATAGTGGCCAAATGTCATATTGACCCCCCTGACCGGTCCCAAGCCACGCCCCCGTCCCATGAACCCACTATTTGTCCGATTGCCACTATAGTGGCCAAATGTCCCGTTGACCCCCCGACCGGTCCCAAGCCATGCCCCCGTCCCACGAACCCGTTATTTGTCCGATTACACACTATAGTGGCCAAATAACCAGTCGGCCCCCGCTGACCACTCACAAGCCACGCCCTCGTCCCACGAACCCACTATTTGTCCGATTTCCCACTATAGTGGCCAAATGTCCCGTCGAACCATGCTGAGTTTTCAGTTTGCAAAAATGCAAATACATTTAGATAATTCAAACTTCTTTCCTTACAAATAAAATATACTTTCAAGTATTCAAACCTAGTATGCCTGGTATGGCCTTATGTGATTCCATTATGGTACAATGTTGCCTCGAGGCAACATGCAGTTTTATGTAATTTCCTATGAAATATTTGATGATATATAATGTAAAGTTTTTGAAAATACTTCTTTACTTACCAATGAAGGTGACTCAGATTTTTTGTAACTGATTATCTGGACAGAAATTAGTGAAAAATGCCCTTTTCAGTGGAGAAAATATGGAGCCATGTGACATGTGCACGTGTGCTGAAAGAGGGATCAAAATGGATCCCTGTGGGTCATGTGACCACTCTTTTGCATTTTCAACGGTTAGTATTTGAGTTCCCCTCCCCTTAGAGAGCATTGACCAATTCAATTTTATTAAGTTTTTATTATAAAAAGCTAAAATAGACTATGTTGCCTGGAGGCAACACCGTACCATAGAGGGTTAAACCAGACCCTACCTGGTGGATTGTGTTTGTCATTATAGAAATGATCCGGCTGCATGTGTCTTCAGTAGATCACGTGCTGAACTTTCCACTCCCATCTGCGCTTTTTTGGAATTATGCTCTCATGCTAATTTGCCCTGTTTACTAAATCTGGCCCTAAATCCCTAAATTTACTCTCCTGATGCAGTCCCTTGCAGAGCATGCTGGGAACTACAGATCCACTACCCAGGGCTGCATTTCTCCAAAGCATCGTGAGATAAGTTGATCGTAGAGAACATTGGTGTATACTAGGGCTGCACGATTTTGAGAAAAAACCTAATTGCGGTTTTTCTGACAAATATTGCGATTGCGGTGCGATTTTCGATTTTTTTGGTTTTATTTATTTTAAAGCTTGAGTAAGCAAACTGTACTTTTTATGTAATAAATATAACCTTATTGTAAAGTGTTACTGATTAGTTATACACCGATTCAGACGTCTCCTGAGTTCACTGTTGGAAAGATTAGTTGTTTTAACCATTCATTAAAATGAATCGGTTCAAAGGAGTCATTAGTTCGCGAATTGGACGTGTCATGCGCGTTGTGTGATTATCCCAGCAGTTAGGACATGGACATCCAAGATTTCTGTCAACACAGAAAACATTTCATCACTGGATATTTTTTTCGTTCAATTAAAGAGTTTTTTTTTTTTTTTTTGTCAGTTAAATGTCCGGAACGCTTTTCAGTTAAATTTATTTAGCACAATTCACACCCAGCGATAATTCAGGAAAAAAAAAAAAATCTCCGAATGATCCACATGAAACTTTGGTCTTCCGACCTTTTACCACCGTGTCGATTTATTTTGATTAATATGTGCGAGGGAGAGAGAGCAAGACAGCGCTTAGTTTGGAGACGGTGAAGTCTTGTTTACATTTTCGCCTGGCTCCGAAGAGAGAGAGAGAATGCGCGCGCGACCGGCTCTCTCTCTCTCTCTGCTCGTTCTTTCAGTTAAACATGCGCCCTGTCACTCACAAGCGCAGCAGTTCATCTAATTACTCATCGATCAAATAAGACTTTGGCGGGACAAAAATTCACTTTGGCGGGCGCTAAAACAAGTTCAATGCAGAAAATTCATGCGTGAATTTAACTTAGTAGGCTACATGACCATGCACTCGCACAAATGCGACCACATAAAATTTTAACTCGCACATTCTCAAAAAATGGTCGCATATGCGACCATTTTGGTCGCAGTCTGGAACCCTGGTGTCGGTGGTGATTTTTAAGATGCTGGTATAGATTGGTAGTGTTTCTTCTGGATCTGGCCACGGCACGTCGACATATTTTAGCACTCTTTTGCTCCACGTCGTTCTTCGCGAAGAAAGCCGGTGCACTGCATACAACCTTGTAACTTTCCATTGCCATTTCTAATTGGCCAGCAAGCCAGGAACGCGAGATTCGACCATTTTGATTGGCTAATAGGTTTGTCACTCAAATGTCAGAGGCGGGGGAAAAAACCTCAGACTCCTGAGGTTAGGTTATTGCGGGAGTTAAAACCTCAATATCGATGCGATAAAGGTTAATCGTGCAGCCCTAGTGTATACTGACACGAGTCACAACTACAGTATACGGCCCTCTATAGGTCTGGTGCAGTCGCAGTGTGCATGTGTCTAATGTGTCCATTCTGATCTTTATTGGAAATTGTATGTTGAGTCAATGTAGCTCAATTAGGCTAAAACAGCATTCCCTTGTTTTATGTCATATAAACCTGATTGAATTAGGTTACAACAACAAAATTAGAATGTAAAGGTAGAAATACTTTCTTAAAGCAACAACTGCTCATGCTTACTTTTTACAGTGCAGCTCTGACAACATCGTGGGGAAATGAAGCAACACTTTTGTGTTACTGTGCTGAGGAAACACACTAACGGCACGTGTCCGTGTACCACGGTGCAGTGGAAAAAATGTCAAGGTAGCAAAAAATATATATATATTAAACATTATAATTCACTAAGAATCATATTTTTAGCGGACATAATTTCATAAAGACACTAGTGTGATAAAACACAGAGTGATACAAAAATGGCTTTAAAGCAAAACTTTTTTCTCATTATAATCGTATCATTAAAAGGTGATTTTATCATCATAATATTTTGATCAGGGAGACAACACATTTATGCATTTATCCAAAGCAACTTACATTGAATTTCAAGGTACACATTTATATTCTTATCAACTCTTGCTTTCACTGGAAATCAAACCCATGACCTTAGCATTGCAAGTGCCAACGCTCTACTGTTTGAGCTACAGGAAAACTTTATATCATATAATGACCCACTGTCATTATAAAACCATCCCTTCAGGCTTCAGCCCTGACTTTTGGAACATGGTAAAAACAAAACTTTAAACGTTAAAGCAATTTTTATTTTATAATTTTGTACTGTACAAGTGAGACATTGGCAAAAGTACATATGGTAATTCAGTGTGCCTAGGCATTTACTATAACCTTGTAAATATCGTTCACTGGAATGAGTGATTGGACGTTTATATTTTTGGACTTTGAGTGGAATATGCATATGGTGCCTTTAGTAGCAGCCTAGGCGAATATCCCACATAGCAACATCGTGTAATCCCAGATCCATCCTACATCTGGCACATGTGGAAAGATGATCCGGCCCACATGCAGCATGGAAGTTAATCTATGCGATACAGCGAATATCATAATCAAACCTAAAACTAAAATTACTGCGCTCCCGGTGCGGTTGCTTTCCACTACAAATGCAAATGCAAATGCCTTCTCTGTTAGTTAGACAGTCGAAAGATAAGAAACTCAAAACCAAATCGCAGCTCACTTTGACTAGATGGTTACATGAAGAATAAGTTCTGAACTTACCGCAAAATATGCAGCAGTTTACATAAAACAGTGTGTAAAACAAAATCCCAGTGTTAACAGATTCAATGCTTCCGAATGGCGTAGTAGTTTCTCTCTTTTACTTTCATTTTTAACTCCAACCACATGAAAATCGTGCCTCCCTCTAGTGGTGCAGATCATCATCAAATTCTCAGGTAATTATCAGAGCAGTTGTGCTTTAACCCACATAGCAACATTTTGATGTCCCAGATCTGGCCCACATCTGGCACATGTGGAAAGAATGACGGCCCTTGGGCGGCTCACTCCTGTTTGCCAGATCTGGGCCACAAGCAGGCCATAGCAATGCCACATGTCAGCCAAGAGCAAAGAAATAAACCAGAACTGGACCTTATCTGAGCCACAAAACCTGTGTATATTAAATATGGAGTCATTTCAGCCTTAATAAGCCTGTTAACAAGCAGAATCACTGAAGGAAAGAAGAGAACAGAAAAAGAGACGAGCAGAAAGACAAGAACTACAACTGACTTCAGCCACAGTCTTAGACGAAATCAACTGAAGAGAAAAGAAGACATTAAATATGTGAAGATCTCAGCAGAGGAGGATTAAACAACTCCACAAACAGCATTACCAGCTTCACTTATTACTAACCAGACTGACTTTATTTCTGTCAGACGTCTACAGAAGTTTTATTGAGAATTACCAGAGGTTTAACTCTAATGTGTTTCATTTAAAGTCACCATTACAGTGAATAGTGTTTCCATTAGTTGGGCTTAAGTACTTAAGTACAAAAAATTTTGAATACTTTAGTACTTCTACTTAAGTGTTGTGCTTAAAGAACACTTCAACTTCTACTCAAGTCACTTTTTTGATAGAGCACTTGTACTTTTACTCAAGTCTGGGTCTCTAGTACTTTATACATCTCTGGGTAATAATAGGACAACATATTCGAAACCACTCATTTTCTGGTAAAAAAAGAAAAATAACTTGATTTTCAAGTTAATGAATTTGCGACAGCTGAATGTAACATTTTTGACAAGTCATGTCAGTCTCTGAGTAACATAACTTATTTAAGATGTGAGATAAATGTCATTCTGTAAAATAAGTATTATTACCCTTTGGCAGATTTTTTGCAGGTTTCTGGAGTTGCTTTGAATAAAAGCGTCTGCTAAATGTTTAAATGGCTAGTGTCTTACCTGGGGTCAGAGGTCACTGCATCCCTAAATTTACTCTTCACAGACACACAGCTTGATCCAGGAGATGGGGAACTCATTTTAGAGGCAGTGTCCTCATCTTCTCTCTTGATATAGAGACTCATTTTAGAGAACCTGTTCTCCCATTCTCACTTCTCAAAAGTGTTGAGAGATTGATGTCAGAGTACAAAGGTTTTCTGTAAAACAATGACGCTGTAGTAAGTAGTCTTACTCTTAATCTAAACGACATTGCAATCTAATTACCTTCCCCATAATATAATAAAGTAAAAAATGCAGTTAATTGAAATATAACATTCAAAAACAGACTGTTTAAAGGTTCCATTTAAAATACTGACCCCAAACTTTTGAACGGTAGTGTATAGTAGAGCTTGCGGATAATGAATAATATCCACTTTAATAACCACTTATATATACACACACATTTGCTTTTACTTACAGAAGAGACTGTGACACTCAATTGTGTAATTCTGCAAGACACATCACATGACAAAACCACATCATCTGCAAAGAGGAACTGACACTCAGTGACATACACGGCGAAGAAGGCCTTCATTACAATATTTTACATCTTCTCTGTGTGTTTTCTTTTTAATGTATTTATTTATTTACAATATTGATTTATCAATAATGTATTCAGCTTGTATGTATAACCTTAATAGAGGCTATTAGGTATTGTAAAACGAGGTATAGAGGGATTAAAAACATGAATACAATTAAACTTAATTAAACTGAACCTGTGGAAAATTAAAATTAAAATTTAAAGAAAGCTAACATTTATTGTGCCATTAAGTTCTATATAGAAATTTCATGTAAGCTTTATGTAAGCTTCTTTTATGAAAAGGGTTGAGCTCTTGTTACAAGCCAAATAATCCTTATCTGGTACTCCTTTTCTTAGCAGTACATTTAAGTGCAATAAACTCAGGTACAGTCATTTATTATTGTCTATTTCGCTTTTAATGTTTTCCCACAACAGTGTGTGAATACAGGAACTTGAAGTCTATACACGGTTTGAAAAGCTATTTGTGGTAATACATGTTGATTTAAAACAAGTTTTAGTAGCTAGCCTACTAGTAGTTTAATACAAGTGTCTATGATGTAGCCTAGTAGAAGTACAGTATTCAGCACTGACTTTGTACTGTGCCAAGTTTACCACAACAGAAGCAGTTTTTGTCTTGTAAAATCGCGTCATGACATGACAAACGATTTTGTGCGTCTCATTTTCTGGCGTTTTTACAATAGAGGCAATATTGACAATCACTGGTTCATTGATTTTGGTCAAAATGTACGTAGGCTACAATAATGCCTTTATGCATTAAAATGTCCTGGTAGAGAAATATCTTCAAACTCACAATTTTTTTTTTTTTTTTTTTTTGGAGGTCACATGATCTAAAACATATTCGTAGATATAAGTATAGACTACACGGCATCTTCCAGTCTATAATTTCAATAAGGTTATATCAAAGATCTAAATAAAAACTTGAGTAAAGTAATTATTATCGTTTCTGCCATTTTGGTCAAATCTGTCGAAATTATTTGAAATTCCAACAGAAAACTCAAACAGCAGCTATTTTTAATGACAACATATTTACACGAGGGAGAAAAATGCACTGAACTTACCACAGAATGAGCGCTCGTAAAATGCTCAAAAAATGGACGGTTTAAACTTTAGAGCCTAAAGTTTAAACCTAAAAAGTTCGGAATGGCGTCGCTTATTTCCCTGCTTTCACTTTCTTTTCTAGGGTGAATTCCCACAGGGATTGCGCCCTTGAAAGACACAGAGGGCGCACAAGAAGGGTCTAAGAAAAAAAAAAAGACATTGTGTGTCATCGCTCCCAGGTCAGGTGTGATCCAAACGGCCACTTCAGATTGGAACTTTAGCTAGTAGTCACTCGTTGCATGAAGCTAGCTAAACAAACTCTGAGATTCAGAGTAGGTTTAAAGTAGCCAAAATCAGACAAATCCAACATGGTTTCGATCAAGTTCAGCGGGCTCGGTAAACGTTCTCTGTCAACTCATGTTTTATTATCCATATTAACTCGAGTGTGTGCGCCTGAAAATGTGTCACGTGCAGCGAACAGCCAATCACACGGAACATGGAGAGCGTCAGTTTGATTCACTTAACTTCTCAAATAAAGATGAAAAATATCCTGAATTTAAACACTTCTGCTGCAGAGAGGGTTTGAGATGGCAGCTGAAAGAAAATATCTGACTATATCAATGCATGTGAATCAGCTGAATTTAAATAAGAGCTCAAAAGAATACACGTTTGATTAATCAAAAGCTTAATATTAAAGCTTATATGTATAAATATAATTATATAGATATATTATGTGCATTATACATAATTATAAATATAATAAATAATAAACATGGTGGGTGTAATGCATTAATAAGGAATTAATTACTGTAATTTAATTACCTTTCCCTTGAAAAAGTAAAGTAAGGGATTACTCTTCTTTTTTTTTCTTTTTTTTTAAATTACAGTTACTTCTGATGTAGTTGCATTAATACTGTATAGACTATTGAACAATTATATATAAAACAATAGTGAATATAACGTATGTAGCTAATGTATGTGTTTAATGTAACCTTCTCCCTTTAAATTATTTGGTAGTTCAAGAATAATTGATGCAATTTTATATTTTTTAAAGAACTGTATAGAGACTCTCTGACGACTCTGACTCTCTTTCCATTAGTCCATGACTGCTAAACTTTATAGATGTAACATGACAGACAGTGAATGTGATTAACCCATGTGCAAACTGCAAAGAAAACCAGTAACCCAGTGATACATTGTGCAACTGTTACATTAGAGACATTTTCACCTGTTACTCTCACTGCTGCAACCTAATGAAGACAGTCATATTAATCAATAATTGAAATTTATGTTCACTGGAAAAATAAAAGCTGTAATTGATCATTTGTTTTCACTCAAATAAAACATGTTAGCGCAAGAAAGTAAATTGTTTAGGTTACCTGACCAAATGTTTAGGTAGCTACAAAACAAAATCAAATATAATTTTCTCCAATATAAAAAAATAAAAATAAAATAACTTTTATGCTTACATGCTTTAAAATATAAAGACTTCGCAAAAAAAAAATATATATATATATATATATATATATATATTAATAATAATTGTGTTAAACAGAGTGAGCCAAGATTATTTTACAACAAAACACAGAATACATAATTTCCCTGTGGCAGAAGATGATCTTATTTAATTTATGCTAATAGCGATCATTTTAGCCATAGCAATAAGTGGTGATTTTTTTTTTTTTTTTTTTGTCCAAAAAAGGAAAACAATTTCTGAACAGTTTGTGACAATCCAGCAGGATGAAACTGAGTTACCCTCTTTTGATTAAAATATTTGCATTTAATAAATAAAATATAAAACATCTCAATTGCCTCAAATGAATTAGCATAATCTCTCCTGTCTAGCATAGAGTTTAAGAAGCATTATTCTGTGAGTTCATCATCACTGTGTGTGCCTTCACTAAATATTTTCAAGGCTTCAGTAATTAATTCATCTTAGTGTAACCAGTGGATCACGACACCAAGCGTGACTGATGTTGCTGGAGTTCACAAAACCAGTTAGATGAAACCACAACTTCTGCGTTGTGTAGATATTGAGTAACATTGGACACTCAAACACGGGGCAACAGGCTTTCATTCATCTGGATCTTTATTTTCACTTCTGATAAACACACATGAATCACTCTTAAATGTCCTGTCTCTCCCACGCAATCATGGTGCAAAAGAGTCCAAAAGGGTAAAAAACAAATGAAGCGAAAGAGATTGCTTTACACAAGAAAATTGTATAAAACAGAAAACATACTTGATATAAACACACAAACAAGCATCCTCTATGGGTGAAACTCCCTTACATGTTCTGTCTCGGGTAAATGTACTATCTTATCACCATTAGATAAATAATAAAAAATAAAATAAAAAAACTAATACAAAAAATAATAACACACTTAATTGAAATAACATTATAAACATGATTAAAGATGGATATATATAAGACTTGAGAACTCAAATGAACTCTACCTCTCCCATGAAATTATGGTACAAAAGGGAAGAATAAGAGCAAACTCTCAAACAAAAAAAATAAATAAGACATCATGACTCAATTAAAGGGAAAACCCTCACAAATAGACAGCTATACCAGGTATGCAGATATGAACAATTTTGTGTTTGTCCTACTTAATATATTTAACAGTATAATTTGTATATTGGATACATTAGCAATATGACAGAAAGCCTGAATGATCCATCTCTTACTTGCACTTGTGGAAGTTACCTTGTTGTGGTAATTGTGACTTTATATCAATGTGACTTTAAATCTCGGAATTGCAACTATTTCTCATAACTGTAACTTTATATCTCACACTGCAAATTTATATTACAATATGACTTGTTTTTTGCAAAGCAACCTCATACATTGTGACTATAGCTCACAATTGAAGCTCTATTTCTTACAATTGTGACTATTGATTTCACAATTGTGAGACAATTGCATGAAATCGTAATTACCTTTTCGTTTTTTTGCTCTGAGGTGTAAATGTGTCTCTGTGGTTTCTCGCAGGAGGTTCTTAAATCTGACACAGAGACACTGAAGATTCGGGATAAACCCCAAATCCAGCATAGAGGGGTTCAGTGAATGTGGTGTTGAATGTGTATATGTGTGTGAGTGTGTGTGTGTCAGAGACGCTGTAGAAGGACAGAGTGCCGGCAGACCAGTCCAGATAGACACCTACTCTATTAGAGCGGGCTGAAGGGCCAGATACTTCAGTGCTTTCATTATTGAACCAGACTGTGTAATTCATATCAGAACAGTACATACTCCAGGACTTATCATTCAGCCCAAACCAACAGTCAGTCCCACGTTTCCTGTCGATTCCTTTATATGCCACTGCTACATGACCCGAGCCCCTCCATTCAACCTCCCAGTAACAGCGTCCAGTCAGACTCTCTCCACACAGAACATGCTCCTGGAGCTCAAATCTGTCTGGATGATCAGGATACGGCTGATGCTGCTCTTTCACACATGTTGCCTTTCTGTTGTCCTCAGACAGAATGAGCTGAGTGTGTGCTGTGTTTATATCCATTGTGAGATCACAGGCATCTGAACACAACAAGAGAGATCAGCACATCTTTGACATTGTTAAATATGCACAGGTGTGTGTGTGTGTGTGTTTGTATGTGTGTGTACTCGGTAAACCCTACGTTATGAGGACCAAATGTCTCCACAGTGTAGATAATAACTGTAATTTTTGACATTTTTTTGGTCCCCATGAGGAAAACAGCTTATAATTTTAGGGGTAAGGTTAGTGTAAAGGATATAATATACAAAGTTCTATCATGAAACTCTAGATGGCGCAGGCTGATAGGTCTTTAACTCAATCTGCTTGTAGTCACATCATTCTCTGTAGGGCACAGCTGATTGGTCCCTGCTGTATCAGTAGCCAATGAGCTCGCTGCTCAACCTTCAAATACTTGGTCAGCATTTGCTGTAGCTTTCAGAAACCCCCCACCTTCCCCAGCTCCACCTGTGTAGATCTGTTATGGTTTATTTCATGTACTGTATGCTGTATTGTACAGCACCAGCGTGTCTACTTGCTCACAGCAGTGTGTTGTGTATGTATTGGCAATAGCAAGTCTCTGGACTTGATCTACAGCAGAAGCAGTGTAGCAGATATATTCCGCTAAGGCCAAACATATTAATATGGTCATATCCATTACCATACCAAACACTCTGTCATGACAGAAATACAGTTGTTACAGTATGAACATCACTACACCTATGTCATTTCCTCATAATGAAAGGATTACCAGTGTGTAGGGCTGGGCATTGACACAAATTTCAAGATTTTATTTCAATTCACAAGCTTGCAATTTGATTTGATTTCAATTTGATACAATTCGATTCTAAATCAATTAATTAAATCAATTAATCATACATTAGCTACTAAAGAACAGGATAAGTAGAAATACAATTAATACAAATTATAGTGCATATATTAGGTTCATATTTCTAGCTGACTTGCTAGTTTTTGGACATTGAATCGCTTTTCTGTGGTAAATGTAACATAACGTGACACTGTATACAAGCTGTTTTATTGCCATCTTTCCATAGTTGTAAAACTGATTGAGCTATTACACGGATTGCGGTAAGTTGCACCAGGGCCGCTAGTGGGGTGAAAGATGGTGACAATTATAGGGGCCCCACAAAATCCAGCAGTTATACTATATAGGCCCCTGTTGTATGAATAATTATAATATTTATATTAGTTGCATGCCTAAGATTTAAATGAAACCACAAAAAACGTGCAATTTGGTTAAATATTTTTCCAAATATCTGCTTCTCTTACCTCCCTATAAATGGTTTAGTCCGATCTAAAGTATTTATTAATTATTCAGTCAGTGACAAACATCAGATGGACCCAATAAAATTGCAAGTCCCACCCCAGCTCATGAACAGAGCCAATCAGAGTTGAAGCGGCAGTGCCTGAAGTTAACGATGAACTTGCTGGAAGAGCAGGAGACTGACTGACTGAAAATTTCGGGGAAAAGAAAACATAAATCAGGGAACCAGAAACGCCATGAAGAGAATGAGAGGGAGGCCAGGAGAGTTGTTGTATTCCAGTCGATAAAGACGTTCTTAAAGACAGGTTGCTTTGTTTTTTCGCAGGGAATAAGAAAACTACCGTCTCCAGCCTGCCAGGTACTGTCACTTTTCATTATCTCTGCGCACCACAGTCGACTTCGACTGAATAATTACCTGCTCAAAATTTCTCTTTTTACACTATTGTACATAGAGGTAAAAAATTTACACGAGTCACGACGCATTGCATTATGCACCGGACCTGCCGGCTGATGATGTATTTATTACATCAAGAAAACGCCAATACAACACACTGCACTTGGATGAATACATTTATTAGATTTATTTAATAATATTACCAGATCCATATTATCTTTATTACATTTTTTTTTTTTTTTTACTGCATTCTTGTCAATTTCTAAATGTTTACTTTTTGATTTATGAATTATAACAGACTAATGGGGGGAAAAAAAACATTATTTTGCTGTTACTTTTTTAAAATTTGTTTTATTATTATTCAACAATTTCTTGCTTTTTGTTAGTTTTTATTAGTTGTAATTTTTATATAAACATTTAACTTTTAAAATAAAGGTTTCACAACAACATCACCATCTTCTGTTATATGTGGGCCTCCATGCTCATCTATTTACAGTATATGATATTGGTGGAGGGTGGTGGGGGCCCACATCAATATTTTTACAGGGGCCCCCGAATCCTCTAGCTACGGCCCTGAGTTGCACTATATCTTTCAATATATCTTCTGATGTTTATTCATGTTTATTATATGCTTTCACTAGCAATAATGGGGAAGAGATGATCATTTCACGTGCGCTTGGCCTGAACTGAAGGAGCTATGTGATCTGACGCACCACATTAAAGAGCGCCGAAACAGTATTTATTGTTTTGAATTTCCTAATTTGAAACCAGAGATGTTGTTTCATTAAAGAAGTTACACAGCAAAAAGCTACAAAGTTTTGTTCATTCATCAACTGAAAACAGCAGAAGCCCTATTCGGACAGGGCTAGTTTTCTAAACAGCGTTTGAGTAACAATTCTTATCACTCGATGTCTGTGATTTCATGTACTGATTTAGACGGGACTAACATCTATGTGTATATTACAGAGGTGGGACTATGTGTTCTCTTACGAGAGGTCTCTCGTACTGCGTAAGTATCTTACGCTATGTGGAAATCTCTTTTCCGCGAGATACTGAAGCCAAAAATTATCCTTAATTTTGAAATAATGTAAAACGCGTTGCAGCAGCATGCAGGCATAGGCAAGACGGCTCGTGTGCCTATTGGCTGCCCTGCGGCAACTGCAGCAGCCTATCGAGAGAGGCCCCCGTGACGTCAGATCCAATGGGGGCGCTTCGCGCCCACTACGTCACGTCCCGCCGAAACTCACGTGGCGTGGGCCTTATAAATATAGCTCGAGAGGCTGGTTCCCTGATTTTTCATCTCTTCAGCGAAGCGCACACATCGCTGGATCCGGAGAGGAAAAAGCCGCGCCGTTGAAAAAGCCTTCTGCGGGACGAGCTTTCACCTGAAGCTGCTGGTCGACAACTCGCCGCCTTCAGTCGCCGTTCCTGCTACGCTATCCGGCGTACTATATCCTTTTATTACTACCTCCTTCCTAAAAGAGCCGAGCGTCTTTTTTAAGATGTCTCGTTCATCCTGTGGCTCGTGCCGAGCCCCACTCAGCGACGGGGACAGCCATGTCATCTGCGTTTCCTGGGTGAGGATCATGCAGCTCTCGCGCTCGCTGGCGGCGGCTGCCCTCACTGCGAGCTAATGCCTATGGTGACTCTGAGGACTTGCCTGGCATCCTTCTCCGAGTCTGCATCTCTGCCCGCTGCGGCACCGCGCCGTAAAAAGCGCCGTTCTCAGCAGGTCCCGGAACCTCCTCCTACCGAGAGAAGCTCGCCGGTTCGCCTGCCAGCTTCTCCGCCCGCTTCGCCTGAGTCTCTCCCCACCTGACAACGGCCGCCGCCTGCCGCCGTTTCCGTCATGGATGACGAAGAAGAAGCCGCGTCTGTGGAGGATTGTAGCTGCTCTATCCTGGCGTCGGGCAGTGAGGATTGGTCGAGCTCTGCGGATCTCGCCCCTTCTGCCTGCGATCCTCCCGGGAAAAGGGCCAGCATCGAAGCAGAGCTGACGCGTCTGCTCACACAGGCCGTGGCGAGCCTCGGCCTCGAGTGGTCAATGCCCGCGGAACCCGCCCCCAACCGGCTGGACGTTTTTTTCCTGAGAAAGGACCGCGTTTCACAGTCTTCTAGACCCGCGCCTTTTCTTCCTGAGCTTCATGAAGAAGTTGCGAAGTCATGGAACGCCCCCTTCTCGGCTAGGGTCCGCACCTCTGTGTCAGCTGCATTCTCCGTGGTGGACGGTGCTAAACACAGAGGGTATCTCGCCATTCCTTCGGTGGAAGAAGCTGTAGCGGCCCATCTTTGCCCGCCCTCTGCTGGACGGCATGCTAAGACGGCGCTACCATCTAAAGCTTGCCGCACAACTTCCACCTTGCACAGTCGCGCTTACACCGCCGCTTGCCAGGCTGCATCTGCGCTACATTCTATGGCCATTTTACAGATCTTCCAGGCCGACCTTCTCCGTAAAATGGACAAGGAAGGACCGGAAGCTATCAGCGTGCCGGACTTAAGGCGCGCCACGGACCTGGCTCTTCGCGCTACTAAGTCTGCTGCACAGGCCATAGGGCGAATCATGGCTGCTCTCACCGTTGCCGAGAGACACTTGTGGTTGACGCTTTCTGAGATGCCGGACTCTGAGCGCTCCGCGTTCCTCGACGCCCCCATCTCTTCTGCTGGCCTCTTTGGATCATCCATCAAAGATTTCGCGGATAGATTTGCTGAGGTGCAGAAAACGTCACAGGCCATGAAGCACTTTCTGCCCATGAAGCACTTTCTGCTCTAGACAGCCGTCTGCTCGCAGCTCTCAGCCGCAGCCGCAGCCCGCCGCCGCAGCCTCCGCCCGCCGCCGCTTTGCAGCGTCGACAGGCCCGGGACACAAGACCACGCTCTCGCTCTGCTGGCCGCCGGCCCCCGCCGCGCGGGCCCCGGCCGAAGATTGAGATAAAGCCTGAGGCCTCAAAGTCTTCCTAGCCAGCTTAGGAAAACGACGGTGTTCAAGTCCCGCTGCGGCCAGACTTCCACCGAAACTTCTCGCTCGTTCAGTTCCAGTAAATGTGACTGTTCCAGCGTATTCTGCAGTAAACTAGTCGGTAACACAGCCCGCTTGCCTGTACACAAACGCCGTTTTTACGGCGACCCAGATAAATCCCACAAAGAGTGTATTTTCTGGTATTCCGGCCACGGCCGATGGTGTGATGAGTGTAGTGAAAATGCCCACAGCCCAGTGTTCATTCCTACACACAAGCACAGCCCGCCACACAGGGCCCGCACACATAAAATTGGCTCACGTCGATTGTGCAATAAAAGTAGTGTATGTGCCCACGACCCAGTGCCCACAAACACTACACACTGCATGTCCCACGGTTTCTGTAAAAACGAAACCAACGCAATACAGTCAGCTCACGCCGACGGTGTTTTCAGTGCAGTAAATGTGCCCGCTGTCCCGCGCCCACATTCACTTACGGACATGACAAGCCCCACGGGGCTTCCCCCGCTCGCTCTCCCTCGGCAACCCACCGTAAGAGAGTCGAGTGTGGGCAGGCTGCCCGCTGTGATCAGTGCGCCCCCCGCCTCGAGCGCTACAAGCGCGGTGTTTGTGTTTCAGCACACCGGAGCTCTCCGGTCGCCACTATGTCGCAACCAGAGCCCAGATTTCATTCAACCCCTAGCTATTCATGCAAGTGCATGGGCAAAGCTTCCCGGGGTATCAGAATGGGTGCTAAACATCATAAAGAGAGGCTATTCACTGCAGTTCGCTCGACGTCCCCGCCGTTGTACGGCGTGAATCGAAACTACGGTGAAAATGAAAGTAGCACATCTACTTCGAGCCGAAATAGCAAAAAGGGGCCATAGAGCCTTTATCTCAAGCTCAGAGCGAAGGGGGTCTATACAGCAGATATTTTCTGGTACCGAAAAAAGACGGGGGTCTCAGACCCATTCTAGATCTAAGACAGCTGAACAGAGTGCTTTCAAAACGCCGGTTCAGAATGCTCACAACCAGGAAAATCCTCACGCAAATTCGCCAGGGGGACAATTGATCTGAAGGACGCGTATTTCCAAATACAAATAGCGTCACGTCACAGGCGTTTCTTGAGATTCGCCTTCGAAGGCCAGGCTTATCAATACACAGTCCTGCCGTTCGGCTTGTCCCTAGCACCCCGTACATTCACAATGTGTATGGACGCAGCGCTCACACCCCTGAAACTCCGGGGCATGCGAGTTTTGAACTACCTGGACGATTGGCTGATTCTAGCTCGATCACAATCAGAGCTCATAGAACACAGGACCATTTTACTCAAACACCTCGGGAATCTAGGTCTCAAAGTCAATTGGGCGAAGAGCTCACTGTCTCCCAGCCAGAGAATTTCCTTTCTGGGCTTGGAACTGGACTCGCTGTCTATGACAGCACAGCTATCGCCACAGCGCAGGCTGGACATCCAGCGCATGACAAAATCCTTCCGCCGCGGCACTATAGTCCCGCTCAGAAGGTTTCAGAAAATGCTGGGTCTCATGGCCTCAGCATCATCAGTGCTCCAGCTGGGTCTGCTTCGCATGTGCCCGCTGCAGTTCTGGCTGAAAGCGCGAGTACCACGGCGAGCTTGGACCTCTGGTCTTTTTCGCCTCAAGATCACTCAGGGATGCGTCGCAGCCCTGAAATCTTGGAAAGTGACTGACTGGTACCGGTCAGGTGTAAGCCTGGGGACTTCCTCGAGCATGAAAGTGGTGTCTACGGACACTTCCACCTCGGGATGGGGAGTGCTGTTCGAGGGCAGACCGTTCTTCGGCCAGTGGTCAGAACGGGAAAAGCTCCTACACATAAACTGCCTGGAATTGATGGCAGTCGACAACGCGCTGAGGCGTTTTTGTCCCCGAATAAAAGGGCACCAAGTCTTGGTCCGTTCGGACAACATGTGGTGTCCTATATAAATCACCAGAGAGGTATCAGATCCCGAAACCTATACAGGCTGACGGAACGCCTCCTGGTTTGGGCTCAGCACAATCTGCGCTCGCTGAGAGCAGCGCACGTGCCAGGCCATCTGAACTTGGGACCAGATAGACTGTCCACTGTCCAACAATGTTCCGGCAGGAGAATGGTCCCTAAACCCACAGACAGTCCAACTGTTGTGGAAAACTTTCGGCAGAGCAAAGATAGACCTGTTTGCGTCTCAAGAAAACGCTCACTGTCCGGAGTTTTTCTCCAAGAGCAGGGATGCGCTGGCCCATGTCTGGCCCCGCTGCCCGCTCTATGCTTTTCCCCCAGTGGCGCTCCTGCCTCAGGTATTAGAGCGAATCAGGGAAAACAGATGCTCAGTGCTACTAGTGGCTCTGTTCTGGAAGAACCAGGCTTGGTTCCCAGTTCTGATGCAGCTGTCAAGCACTGCCCCATGGCCAATACCAGTGAGGAAGGACCTCCTCTCTCAGGCCAAGGGCTCGATCTGGCATCCTCGCCCAGAGCTGTGGTCCCTACATGTGTGGGCCATCAACGGGTACCCGCTAACCTCCCGGAGGGAGTGTTAAACACGATCACGGAGGCTAGAGCCCCGTCTACTAGACAGCTTTATTCCTCGAAATGGTCTGTGTTTTCTAGCTGGTGCACAGCTCGTGGCATATCACCCACAGACTGTGGAGTGATAGAGGTTCTCTCCTTCCTTCAAGAGCTGCTGGATAAGGGTAGAGCCCCTTCCACGCTCAAGGTCTAAGCGCAACGTGCATGGAATTTGGGCCATATGACTCGAAGGTCATACTCAAACCAAAGCACGGATATGTTCCTAAGTCCCTCAACACGCCGTTCAGGGCTCAGGTGATTTCTCTTTCGGCTCTGCCGGTCTGTAATGAAGAGAAGGACGCAGGCTTCCTTTGCCCGGTCAGGGCATTAAGAGATTATGTGTCGCGCTCAACCGTCTTCAGGCAGACGGAGCAGCTCTTCGTTTTGTTCAGCGGATGTTCTAAGGGACTGGCTGCATCAAAAAAGACCCTATCCAGGTGGATAGTTGATGCTATAGCGCTGGCTTACATTTCTAAGGGCTTGCAGTGCCCATTAGGTGTCAAAGCGCACTCCACTAGAGGCATGGCCTCATCGTGGGCTTGGTATAGTGGGATTGCCTTGCAAGATATATGTATAGCGGCAGGCTGGGCCTCCCCATCTACATTTATAAGGTTTTATAACCTAGAGGTTCCCGCTTTGCAGGCAAAACTACTTTCGGTCCAATAAATCAGAATTATCTGCCCTGACGCTTTCGGCTCAGAAGTCTGTAACTGCTTGAACAACGTTCGCAGATCGATCAAATATTTCTATCGGGCAGTGTGTAAGACCCACTATATTCATCTGTCTAGGCCGAGTTCTCGCCCTAACAGTGTGAAACACTATAAATGGCCCCTTATCAGGAGCTATTCATTTAGGGATGATGCTATTAGCCCTCTTCCCGAACTCTCTGTGAGTCCCTTATGATTATGCACTATATGAGCCCCGGGCACTTGCCCTTGGGACTTTGGTGTTGGATCTCTGCACGCACGGCGTTTTACACTGTGTTCCCCATAGCGTAAGATACTTACGCAGTACGAGAGACCTCTCGTAAGAGAACGTACTTGGTTACTAACGTAACCTTGGTTCTCTCTAGAATAGGGAACGAGTACTGCGTATCTTGCCGTGCACGCAACACGCTCTGGTTCGCTTCGGCGATGAAAAACCAGGGAACCAGCCTCTCGAGCTATATTTATAAGGCCCACGCCACGTGAGTTTCGGCGGGACGTGACATAGTGGGTGCGAAGCGCCCCCATTGGATCTGACTTCACGGGGGCCTCTCTCGATAGGCTGCTGCAGTTGCCGCAGGGCAGCCAATAGGCACACGAGCCGTCTTGCCTATGCCTGCATAATGCCGCAACGCGTTTTACATTATTTCAAAATTAAGGATAATTTTTGGCTTCAGTATCTCACGGAAAAGAGATTTCCCGATTGCGTAAGAGACTTACGCAGTACGAGAGACCTCTTCTAGAGAGAACCGAGGTTACGTTAGTAACCAAGTACGTTTTCTAGATGTGGCCATTGCAAAGGTCATGTCCTGTGCGTGCGTCATGTATATGTCTTTTAAATAATAAATTGTATATATGATTTTAATTTATTATAAAAAAAAACATTTAAGTAAACTTAATGAGTTTATAGCAGTGGCTGTTTAAATTAATAATTGAGCAGAGAAATCTAGACAAGTATCTTACTCTTACTTAACACTGGTATTAAATGGGCAGTCTAAAACACTAGGTCATTTGCACTGGAATTTTCACAATTTTACGTCTGTGAAACAAATTCACTAACAACCCTATTAAAACTATTCCTGTTCGAATAGGGCTATTGACTGAGAGACAGATTATTGGGATTTAAGAATTGATAACGGTTCTTCAAAATGACAATCGATTTAAATCAAGGAATTTATCATTTTTACCCAGCCCTACCTGTGTGTGTGTGTGTGTGTGTGTGTGTGTGTGTGTGTGTGTGTGTGTGTGTGTGTGTGTGTGTGTGTAGGACCTACATTTTGCCAGTCCTGGTGTGATCCTTAAATATCCACCATGGTCCAAACTATACAGAGACAAAAACATACACAAAACAAACAAACAAACAAACACAAATTACATGATATGTGGGAAGATTATGAGTTTATTTATATCATTTACTCTCCCTTATGTCATTCCAAACCCATCAGACCCATCAGATTATTTCAACACACAAATTAAGATATTGTTAATTAAACCTGAGAGATTGCTGTCCCTAAATGTAATATAAAGGAAAGCGGTTTAATCCAAATCGTCACATCCTCCAGCTGGAGTGAATATGAGCTCTTCCAGAGGACACTAGTTTTGTCTCTGTGTCACTATTAAGGACTACATTCCCCACGATCCTTTGCCTGGACTCATTATGGCTTCATTCAGTACACTTACACTGCATGAAAAGACTCAAATCCGGCAATATCCGGGCATGGTAAACTCCTGTGTAATTTGATGTTTGCCGGATGTATGTGGGAGAAAGCGGTTCAGAGTAACACGGAACAGTATATTTCCAGACAAACCCGGAAACCTCAAATATGCGGACATATACAGGAATCCGTGAAATTTCACGGACATATACAGCTGAAACACTGCTGGGTGTAAGAGGACTGACAACTGTTAGGTGTGAAGACCTTTCATATGTTAATGACTGACACTAAAGGTGCTGGGTGTTCTCAGAGGGTGGGGTGGCAGGGGAGGACTTCAGTATTGAGAATTCAGAAATAAATAAATTAAGGTCCTGAAACAAAAAACCAACGTCAAAGAACTAGCAATGACTAAAGCCTACTCTAGGGTTGGTTCAAGTCGCCTGTGTCAGGGCCTTAAAACAACTGCATGAAGAAAGTATATCTTAAATATGAACTGAACATACAGTCACAAAAACATCTGAATATTTAATTAAATAAATTTAATTAAATAAACAAATGAATAGAACAAATAAAGGAAAATGAGCCAAACATTTCAGAATATCAAATTTTATTGTGAAGTTTTACAAATCGCATTGCAAAATGCATTGACACCATTATATGAGATCTGAACTGAGATGGACAATGACATCACGGTTTTCTCCAAAGTGGCGCTAATATATATGAAGAGTTCAGATGCAAAAGCCTCTAAGTGCCATCTGAAATGTTCTTCTAGAATTATCATTTTAATCAAGCTCATATATTTAAGATCAGTAATTTCACTTAAATGACAATTAATAGGTCATTTTCATTACCATTTAAGTGAAATTACTGAATTTAAATATGCAAGCTTGATAAAAATGATTATTCTAGAAGAAAAATTCAGATGGCACTTAGAGGCTTTTGCATCTGAACTCTTCATATATATATATATATATATATATATATATATATATATATATATATATATATATATTATTTTTTTTTTTTTTTTTTACATTAATCACCACTGAGCCTACTTAAGCTGGACTTGTGACGCTATTTTCTTCTGGAAACAACTTTGTTGCATTATCTTCCTGTTATCTCTGTAAAGCTGCTTTGAAACGCTGTATAAATAAAGGGGACTTGATATTTATTAAAAAGGTAGAAGGAACCTGAGCTTTTCTACTCCACTGAATTGAGGTGCGCAAGCAGGCTCTCTCGTCTCGTCACACTGTGCCCGAACAGCACTACTAGCTTATAAAGACTGAGGTCACTACAGTTAAAATCTCTTGCTGAGTTAATACACCTTTAAACTATTAATGTCTATGAACAAATATGTATTTTTATGTTTGTGTGCCTCAGCATTTCTGAGAGAACACCGCTGGTTCACTCACTATTTTTAAGTGTACTGTCGATCACGTGATATGACGTCATGACGTGCGGCCCTAACTGACGTTACCTGAAAAATCTATCCAAGATGGCTACCCTCTCGAGCGACGTGGTATCCAGCATGAAACAACTTGTAAGTAAACCAAAACACTTCAAAACTACTTTGCTTGTTGTAATATTGTAAGAATATCATATTACACGTGATATTTGACTGTTAGACTAGGCTATTTTTAAGTTGCAAGCGCGGTGTCGCGGGCGCGATTGCCGTCAGTTTGCCTGCTAGTGACAGAATATCCTGTGTAACGTTAACTTATTGTTAATGTCGTGGCAGGGCAATAATATTAACGTTAGTCAATAACTCTTTTCAGCAAGCGATAGTCCTTCTGTTTTTGAGTGTGTTGCTGCTGTTTGTGTTAAGCGCCCCGCTCTGGTAAGTTCAATGTGATGTTATCTACATGCACCCAAATGAGCTAGTGGCTAACGTTAGCAGTTACGTTAACTTTTACTCAAACAAAGTTAAGGTTATCGACATAATAGCAGGGGGGTAATTGAGCGCTCGATTTCCGTACCACCCCCGGGAGCCGCCATTGGCTAACAAGCCTTCACCTGCTGTTAGCATCCCATTGACTTCCATTCATTTTGGCGTCACTTTGACAGCGAATAACTTTACATCTGAGGCGTTTAAAGACTCCATTTGTCCATTGTTTATTTCTAAAGAAACACGACAATGTATAAAAGGCTCCATTACCTTGTAGCTTACGTTATGGCCCCGTAGAAGCAGTTTTTGTAAAAGTAGGCTAACGATTGCGTCATAACCACGCGACTCTCTGGAAATTACCATAGAGACAGGAAGAGAAGCTCGCAGTCAATCGGGGGGACGTGGAGGCATAATGTCCGATAAAGTCTAGGGAGAAGCCCATAGAGAGTCATGACGTTGCTCCTGCTCCTAGCTCATGGACAGCTCCTACTCACACTCTCCGTCTCTGCAAGATTCGGAAGGGAATGGTTCAGATTTCGCTCGGCACAACTACTAGAAAACTTACAACTGTCAGGCAGGCTGCTCACGTCACATCCACGTCGTCAAGCTCAGTTTGAGTCTGCGCAGTACGCTTGGCAGTCAGGAAATGAGGGCTTCTAATTTGCTTCACTTTTCTCCGTTGAAGTCTATGGGGTCGCTGTGTCCAGTTTATATACTGTCTATGCATAATAGTTACCGAATGAACTATGCAAGTTTTTATTAAACCTTTACAAACGTCTTTTCATTAGCAGCTATAGGTTTAAGTGGAAGGAGTGCAGTGAGCATCCCCCAAAATCAAGGTGACTCAAATGTTAATTTAGGCTGTAATTATTTTTCACCATTTCTTTTATTTGGAGCCTAATTCATTAGCATCAATCAAAAGTCTCTTAAAAATTAAATATCTTGTTGTCTGTTTTTGTGTGCATGTGCAGACCTACATTGTCACCAGAGAGCAACTTTATCGGTAAGTTACATTCACTTGAAATTTTGTATCATTAATTTGTCATTAAAGAGGTTGATTGCATAATTTGACTGGTTTCATATTGATTGTTTTATCTGTGCAGGTGAAGGACTTCTTGGGGAAATGGCCGGCTCTTCGGATTGAATCACAGGTAAAACAGACTCACTTCTCTTTTCTGCCACTCTTCACACATATTTCTATGCCAAATTTTTAATATGTATCACATTCAAATGGAACAGCAAATGCCACTATTCACTGTGTGTAAGAACTATCACTTTGCATGTGACCATGTTGCTCAACAATGTATTTTAATGGAACATGTTGCATCACAAATGTGTTTTCTGTTGCAAATTGAGTGTTAGTCTTTTTATATAATTATTTTTGTTTGTTTTTGTTTTTGTAGCTTTGTGCTGAGTTCCAACGCATTACAAACGTCAACATACGGAACCAGTTCTATGCTGTGCTTGACCAACATACACCTGCACTGGTGGCCTTGTATAGGCAGAAGGCGGCACGAACCGGTAAGATATCAGAGGCGCTGCGTGACATCTTAAAGATTTATGAACGGATATGTTTTGTCTCTTATGTTTACTGTGATGGCCAACTTATTCAAACTGAAAATTCAGTTTTGTGGTTCTTGCAGATTGTGAATCCACTTAAACGCTTTTTAATTTCAAACTTTACAGGAATCTGTAAGGTGCCTCCATAATTCAGTGAACAACCCACACAAATACGATCCACAAACCGGGTAAGACTGCGTATTGTATACTGTAAATGTTAGTTTAATCTACTACTATATGGATTTGAAATACCAAAACTGAATTTCATTAATGATGCCTGCAACTTTTTCCCCCAGAATAAATTCATCACATAACCTGGCTGTGACCACTTACCTCTTCGAAGAGTTAAGGACAACTTTTACAGGCGTTGACCCTGAATGTGCAAAAGGTAATCTTAAACATGTTGTAATCATTGTCCTCTGTTTTACTTAGTTTTATTGGCATTACATTTATTCATGATTTATTTAACAGGTTGCAAGACGTATTTTGAGACTTTGCGGAGGAAGTATTCTTTGGCTCAGCCTGAAAAAGCCCAGAAAAGAAACACTATGAAGAACATTGCAAAGAACCGTCAAAGAAAGAGACGGGTAAGTTAAGAAACTGGTTAAGCAGTTTTTTTGTTTTTTTTTCAGATTGTAATTATCCTCCTCTCCGTGTTTTAGTGGTTAAATTACTGTCATGTTTTGCAGTTGCTGGAGACCAGGTCCAGTGTTGTACAAACCAACACAGAAAGGGAACTGTGGAAGACTGCAACAATAGAACTGATGTCTGATGAAGATGCTATTGTTGATGGAAGGCCAGTGTGGATGGTGAGGTCTCCACCAAACAGAACCACAGAGTTATCGGCTCTCTGCCAGGTAGGCATGTGCCGGTATCAAATTGTCATGCTGCGATTAATTGTTTGAGCTTTTATCACGGTATACGGTATTATCACGATATTTTATTTGCACAAGAGAAACGTGTCAGAGAAACGCCGCATGCACACAGTGCTTCATGTGGGGATTGTTTACATCAGAGTGCGCGCGTGTTTTGCGCAGCATACACACAGTGTTTTTTTAAGCGGTTTACGGAAAATAAGCTAATGCGCGTTCTATAAATATAAATTTGGATCTATTATTTTTCACGGTATTTTAAAGTGCCCGCAATAACAATATCGTGCATATTCATTATCGCGATTTATCGCATTACCGAATACCGGCACATGTCTACTGCCAGGTACTACAAACCAGACTAGAGGCTGACCCACGCTACGTCACACCACCAGTGCATCATGGCAGTTTGAAAAAATGAATATTTACATATATTTTATATACACTTTAATTTCTATATTACTTATTTATTGATCTCGTTTTATATTTTATACTTTGTATATTTGTTCCTTTTTGATGTGCATGTTGCTTATCTCCACGTTTTGTATTTTATTCCTTTACACCTCTGTTCACATTTCTTTTCCCCCATTCATTTTAATGTATGTTTATAATGTTCTTTGGAATGTTCATGTTATATTTGTTTTTGTTCCTTTACATTTCTATCCCTTCAAATATTTTTGTTCCCCCATTCCTTTTTAATGCTTGTTTATAATGCTCTTTGGAATGTTTTATTTACCTTAATAAAAATGTCAGACTTTCTCATTGTTCTTTGTGTGTGTTTTTAAAATTATATTTGAATGTATTAAAATTGGGTTAAGGGGGGGGTTAGTGTATACTGAGCAATATCTGCATAGCTGGCCTATAACCAATCAAATCACTGTGCGATAAGGCCTAGGGTGGGCTATGTTCTAAAAGTAACCAATCAAATCACTTTCCTGGGTTTTCAATGTGTCCTGTCCTCCAATAGTGGTCTGGGTAATGGGAGTGGTTTTAAAAGAAAAGGACCAATAGGGGGGAAGGCCAAAAGATGCACAAAGGTGTGAAAATGTTCTCTTGAAAAAACCTTTGATGGGATTACTTGCCATGGCAACAAATGGCTGTAGCACGGAAGTATACGTCCACAACATACATCCGATTTGGTATCATTTCGGATGTATACGGATATATACAGACCCCTGGAATTTGAGCTATCCGGCCAGTATACTCCTGGATTCTTCCGAATTTCAGCAGTGTATACAGGAGTATACTGGTCCGGATACACCTCTTTTCATGCAGTGTTATGTATTGTTACTAGGGTTGCCACCCGTCCCGGTTTTCCAGGGATTGTTCTCTTTTTTGAGCGACAGTCCCGGAAAATTAATATTCTTTCCCGGGACACGAATTGTCCCGGTTTTTTGTTAAAATGTACTTCTAAAGTAGAATTTCCTGGTTTCAAACCGTTTCCTTCTACTGTTACTGCAGAGCTGCCACGCGCAATTAACCCTTCTCACGCACAGAAAAATCGCGAAGCAAAGAGGACACGGAGACCGACAGACTAGACAGAGCAGGTTACTTATGATATAAAAAAAATCTCAGCTCTCAGATTCTGTCAATTTTATTACGAAATTCAAACAATAAACACCGTTTTGGCGTTTGTAAATGATCCCTAGCGGCGCGTGAACTGATCACCTCTAGCTAATAGTAAATAAACAAGAATGAACGATGTTAAAATAAAACGTACAACTTACCGAAATGTATATTCATCATACATAATATCGATCAATCAGTGTTTTTCAACCGCGGAAAGGGTCAATAAAACAGCTGGCGAACAATTGTCACATAACATTTACCTCAGGAAAGCCATTTGATGACCATACCCACACAGCAAAGGAGTCCGTGGCGGACCCGCCCTCAAGCCGCCAGATCCGCCTGACTGTCAGATTCGTTTTCGCTGCGCTAACAGGATCAGCCCCGCCTCCAGGATCGGCCCCGCCTGCGGTTTTAATCGGCGGACCCAGAACGGATCACATACGGATCCGCACTTCGGACGCGCCTTAACATGTGCCCCGCCCCCTAACGCACTGTCACCTTGCGGACTCGCTACAGACGCTGGGCGGACCCGCTGACCAAACGCGCCTAATTTCAACTGTCGCCATCGTCACAGAATCATTCTCCGCTCTGTGGAAAAGCTAACCGGCAGGTCGACAAGCACGGAACACGGTAAGAATGGTTCAAATATGCTTTATTTGTACAGTTACTTAGCTGTAAAACATTACTGTTCATACCGTTCAACATACCGATGATTTTATTTCTGAAATGATTGTGGCAAACGAAGTTAGCAAATTGTCATTAGCGTAGATTTGAGTAAAAATGTATTTGATAATTAATAACTTTGAGTAAAAAGCTATTTGGATGGTATATTCTTTCTGTCTGGGAGGTTAGGTGATTTAATTAACGTTAGCTGTCCGGATTTTTATCACACCCTGATCGCGTATTTTCTCCCCTCCAGTAACGTTAAAATGTCAGGCAATATTATCATGTTAGGCCTAACGTTACCCAACTTACGTTTTTCACTGAATTTCTGGTATAACATGTCTATTTTTGTTTACATTTTGACAGTTCCACCTCCCCATGTAATGTTGTTTCAAAAAAATAATTAATATTATATGATACTGTGTGTGTGTGTGTGTGTGTGTGTGTGTGTGTGTGTGTGTGTGTGTGTGTGTGTGTGTGTGTGTTCTGTTGCAGCTTACAGTTTGTTCAAGTGCCACCAGTCTTATTTTGGAGTTTCATCTTTTCCTGACATCAGAGTAAGTAAGATTTAATACTGTTCCAACTGGATTTGTTGTCAAATACTGACACTGGTCCACACTACAGCATTTAATACTGTACTGGTTTGGTTAGTTTGAGTCCATTTTTGTTTACATCATGACAAATATATTCTCCACCACCTCCCCATGTAATGTTGTTTCAGATAATTATTTCATATCATATTAAGATTGTGTGTGTGTTCTGTTGCAGCTTACAGTTCACAGTTTGTTCAAGTGCCACCAGTCTTATTTTGGAGTTTCATCTTTTCCTGACATCAGAGTAAAGTAAGATTTAATACTGTTCTAACTTGATTTAGCCAGATATGTTGTCAAATACTGACACTGGTCCACACTACAGCATTTCAATTGTCAAGGCTTAAAAATTTGCAAATTATCAACTTGAAGATGCAGCACTGGCCCAATGGGGCAGGTTAAAGTTCCTGCAACTGGCCCAAGTATCTTTCACGCTGGCCCCGGGCCATCAGGCAGTCCTTATTGTCGAGCCCTGCTGTATAATTATTTTTGAAAACACTCAAAATTTTGGTTATTTTCCACAACACACTAGTTGAAATGTGTATTTTGTGTTTCTGTTACGTTTCTTTTAGATAAAATGAATAGAAAAACTGTACCTGTCTCCAGCTCCACCTTAAGACAGTAAGTTCTTCAGCAACTTCACTGTAAGTTGACAGTTTATTGTTGATTCAATTGAGTTCAGTAAGGCCACATTTATACTGCAGGTCTTGATGCCCAATTCTGATTTGTTGACCATATCTGAATTTCTTTTATTTTTTGGACCAGCTTTTTTAATTTAAAAGTGACCCATATGCAATTACACCATACACTTGGTGAAATAACCCAAGGTAGACATACTGACCTGTTCTTGAAACAGGAAGTTAAATTTATCTGGTGCTGTTTGTTACTTCCTTCTCGTTTAAGGATGTTTGGTGCCACAAAATTGGTACAGTGATGGAGTTACCTATTGGCCAAACTACAAAAATGATGAGAGAGTGAACGGGGCAGTGAAAAATTCTAAGGAACCTGGACCTGACTGGAAAAAATATGATGCCAGAGTCATGTGGTATGCTATTTTCTTTTTAAATAATCTAAATGGCTTTTGTAAGCAAATATCAAAGTATTTTGCCAATATGTTATATGGGAAGAAAATCCTTTTAATTACATTCTCATATTGTTCTGTTGTCTATAGTTCTACTCTATTAATTTGAAGGTCTACTGAAGTTTAACATGTAGGCTATTTATTTTTTAGATGACTACTTTGTGGCACAACAACTCTTGAAGAAAGCTCTAAATTGCAACACATCAGATCTACAGTCTGAAGAGGAAGAGGAGGAGATTCGGCCAAAAAGAAGGCCAAAGCCGATGTTAGTATACGTATATTATCCTTTATATTTTACATTAACTTTTTGGCCTCTATATTTTCTCAAAAACATAATTTAGTGTTAGGATATGATGAACCCGACAACCACCACACGTAAAGCCAGCTGAAATAGAGTTAAATGGACAGTATGTTTTCTGGTTTCTCAGAGAAACCATTCTCAACCAATTACATTGATTTACAATTTAAGTTCTTAGGCCAGTGAAAATGTTTATGTAATTACATTTACATTTATGCATTTGGCAGACGTTTTTATCCAAAGCAACTTACACTGCATTTTAAGGTACACATTTACATTCCTATCAGTTCTTGCTTCCCCTGGGAATTGAACCCATGACCTTAGCATTGCAAGCGCCAACACTCTACTGTTTGAACTACAGGAAGGCTTTACATTTATTATTATTATTAATAAGAGTAATTAATAAGATGTTTACTGCTTGTTTTTTTCCACCCTAATTTATAGTCATTTCTTGGGAGACTCTGATGAGAGCGAGGAGGAAGATGCTCATAAAAAGAGAGGCAAACTTTTAACACAACCATCAGCTCCTGTTATCACACCACCACCTTTTATCCTAAGTAGCGGCACAGCTGCTCCACCTCCACCCATTTCTTCGCCTCACTGTTCACAGAGACCAGCAGAAGAGCAAACCCCTTCTGCAAGCAGAGTCTACAGACCTACCTGGCGGGGGGGGGGTTTGTTTAGATTTTGTTTAGTTCTTTTTTTAGTCAACTAAACTTATAGGCATTCAAGTTTTATTCAAGGAAAACTTTTTTTTTTTTTGTCACGCTGTATAATGGTTAAAATTATAATCACTTAATCATTTTAGTTGAACTTCTGTTTGTGTTTGTGCCAAATTCTTTAGGGAGTCTATTAAAGTCTGTAGTTTTCTTATGTCTCATTAGAACTACAGAAACGCGACCCGATCTGGCAATCTTACATAGCGTGGTTATAGCAGATAAAGGACCGCAAAGCGGAGGCAGAAGTGCCTTTCACCCTGTTACGACTTGACATTATTTTAAGTTAAAAAAAGAATTATGTCTATCCTCTAAAAAACAACAACCTGGTAGCTTCAATGTGATTTCATGACATGTAATGAAAATCTGCTTATGTATTACAGGTGGTGTGAGAAAGAGCCATGTCTCCTGTGCCGCCACCGATGACGACATTACAAAACATGTAATCCGGTGGTTCAACCTGGCATCAGATAGGGGAAGCTCAAGGAGCCGGAGCCCCTGTCAGCAAACCTTGACCCAACAGTAGTGAAAAAAAATACTTTATCATTTTAGTGTAATGTTTTTCACTAAATAAAATGATGTTCTTGGTACAATTCATGGTTGATTTCATTTTTTTCTGTAATGTCTATTCAATGTATACATGAATAAAACTATTTAAAAAATTAGTAAATACATTTATAGTCTGTAATAACCTATTTTGTTATTGTTAGTTGGCTAAAAATTATTAATGTTTAATGATTCATGTTTTATTCAAAGGCACATACATTAATAACTATTCAAGCTTTTATAGAGCAGTCCAGTCTATCTAATGTTCGTCCACCATTAGATTTTAAATATATCTGTAGCTATAGTTTTGGCCAGATAATCAAGTGTGGGGAAAAAAGTGGCATTGTAGACGGAATTTTATGAACGGGTCCAAAACGGACCCGGGCCGGGCATATGACCGGGTCCAAAACGGACCCGGAGCGGATATGCGGCTCATTCGCGGATCCAAAGCGAAGCCGGGGCGGATGTACCCATTTATGTACGGATACGCAAAGGGACCGCAGCGGTGTCGGACCGGATCCGCGATCCGCCACCGCGGCGGATCCGGCGCGGTGTGCAAGTGGACGCAGTTTCGGATCCGCTTTCTGGATCCGTTCCGGAGTTCACTGTACCTCCGCGGCGGATGCGTTTCGTAGTCAGTTTGCTGTCTGGGTAATAAGCTATAGCACGTTAGTTAGCTAGAAAAAAAGAGCTATAGAGAGTATTTTGCTAAACATAGGCTATTATATTACATATTTATTATATTTACTTATCATTAAATAAAGTTGTTGTTATAATAAAAAAATGCATTATATTTAATTTGTTAAATAAAGTTATTTTAACCTTAAATAATTTTACCAGCTGATAAGGCTCTGTCTGTTTACAGCATTAGGTGAGATTTTTTTCTTGAGAAAAATGAATGCCTATCTTCTAATATTTATCCAAATCAGTCAATTAAATCAAATCACAAGAATTGAACTGAATTGAAATCCTGAAATTTGTTTCAAGCAATAATAAAAAACGTATCTTACGAGAATGTGTACCATATAAACATTGTAACATGTTGTCACCAAACCTAATACAATTCAATTATCTAACTTATCATCGCAGAGCAGAAAAAGTATGTGACCAAACAAAGCTTCGGAAGTCCGTGACATACAAGTGTGGGATCAATACAGCTCTATCTAATCTCATAAAAAATTAATGAGACCACAACTCATGCATAGCCTGATCAATGGATTCACATATTGATCAATAATATAAAATATACAAGTAGGCTATGTGATCATAATTATATTAATTGAAAAAATATTTTGGGTGTTCTGCTTTAAAAAAAAAAAAATACATATATATATATATATATATATTAAATATAAATTATGTTATAGGGAAGTGCAGGTTTAAATCGTTTAAATACGCCTCCTCCATAATCATTTCACTTTTTATGCATCAGATGAGGTTGTGATTCGCAAAGCTCGATTTTTTTCAAACCAGCTGTCCCGACCTTTCGACACTGCACGACGTTCAAATCTTCAAATGTCATCAATCACGTGGTACTGTCATTTTGATACAAGCATCGGTACAGTGTGTGATACAATAGTGCTTTGAAAACTGTGTCGGAGCGCCAGAGCCCCGGTATCAACCGTCCCATCACTACCACTGTGTGTCTGAGCGCCTGTTTTCTTGTCCCGGATCCTGTGTTCTTGTCGTCTGCCTGGTTGTTTGTATTTTACCCTGTCTGGATAATCTTGATCTCAGTATGTTTGTAACTTTGCTTGCTTTTGACAACTCTTTGGACTACCTTCAATTAAGACTGCATTTGGTTCTTCAGCCAAGTCTCAGGAGTGTTTTTAACACGGTATAAACTACTTCTAAAGGCAAGCTCAAACTACAGAACTGTTAAACTACCTGATTTGCTGTGGTGCTCTCACTACAGAACAAAGTTCCTTGCCATCTGTCTTCTTGTCATAGCAGTGCTCATACACAACACAGCTGAGGTGTATAAACCTCAAGTCCTTTGGTCAAGCTCTTGTTGGCCGGCAGCCAGAAGCTCGTATACATTTTGTCTTTGACAAAATCTTTCTGCAACAGCAAATCCAAATCATTTGGATTCATCACATTTTTGCTCACCCCCAGAAAGTGGCAATTTTAACATGCTATAAAAATGATTTGTAAGGCATTTTGAGCTAAAACTTCATATACACTCTCCAGAGACATCAGGCTTATTTTACATATCTTAAAAATGAGTATAATAGGTCCCCTTTAAGCTGTACTGGGTTTAAGAGCTACAGTAATTTTAGCATTAAATGCTATGTGAATTCCTTCAAGACAAAAAATATATTAGTCCTAATATTAGGAGCAACATGTCCCTAATTTTTAAGAGCTGCTTAAGAGAAACAATTAGCCTTAAGATTGTTTTGTGAATACAGCCCCTGATTTTGCATCTGTGTCACGTGAACCACTGCAGCACACACCAGTGTGCTCCAGACACAAAGACAGCATAGCACAGAGTGAATCATATGTGCAGGTCAGCACAGACAACAAAACATTGCAATCAAACATTGCAAAAAAGACCACAACAAAAGTTTTAAATAAGTGCTGCAAATTGTTATAGCAAGGTGTTACCCTTTAACACTAGGATCTCTTGAATCCTAGTAGGAATTAAAAAATATATGGGTTGTAATAATTTGGTTTTTCTTAAAGCTAATTTAGTATTAAAGTAACAGTCCTCTATGCTTACACCCTCAAAATTTGATAGACATTTTTTTTCTCTTATGTGAGATTTGTGGATTCTGCTGTATTACATCAGATAAAGCCAGTTAAAAATGATGACCATAAAAATATTATTTCTTAACAAAAGATCCCTCTTAGGTGACCCCTAATTAAATTTAGGCACACATATGAGACGCAACGTCTAAACATACTTGAGAAACTGCAGAGAGCAGTTTGGATCCTCCAGTTTGTCGTTGAGCTGCTGAACTCCTGATTCTCCTGGGTGATTGTAGCTCAGATCCAGCTCTCTCAGGTGTGAGGGGTTTGAACTCAGAGCTGAAGACACATAACCACAGCCTTCCTCAGTCACCATACAGCCAGACAACCTACAGACACACACAGTCAGATCATTAACCCTCTGGGGACCAAAAACGCGCCCGCGCGTTTTGCTCGTTTTTTTTTTTTAGCAATGAAAATAAACACTAAATGCTCTGTTAATTTTGATCTTTCATTTTCGTGTAATACATCAAACGATCCTGTTCAGTTTCTATTTTTTTTCTGTATACTCACAATAAAAATAAAGTGTTTTGCTTTTTGACAAATAAAGAAAAATTAACATGATGCGATTTCTGCCTTCTCACTGTCAGTAAACTCCCATTTGAAACGCGTTCGAAAATGATCTATAACTCCGCGAAAATTCAGTCAAACAGGCAAACAGACCCACGGGCATAAAGCTTGAGATCGCATCTGTTAAATGAAGTAACTTATATAAAAAACAAATATTCTCATCTTCTGTAATCTGTATAAAAAGAGAGCGACTCCAGTCGAGCTCATTACGAGCTAATTCACAGTAATGTGACCACTCCCCGGAGAGCGCGTGCTATTCAAACGCAAATTCTGAGAACTATTGAAGATCTGTGAAACGCCCACATCAGCTGTAAACAAAGCGCGTCGCGATCGAGTGAGGCATAATATAGCCTACCTTATGGAGAAAAGACTCCTCAGAACAGTGCTGATATGAGGAACAATATATCCTGATATGAGGAGCAGATCCCGCTGAGGAGTGAGGTAGGCTGTTTTCTTTTCTCAAGTGTGGAATAACGTTATGGAATAACGTTAGTGTAGGCCTATGCAAACCGCAAAAAGATGAATCGCATTTCTATAATATGACTCGCCTTTCTGTGAGATGAATGAAGGGTACATATTTGTAAAGACTGTTTAGCCTAAATATAAATCGCGCGTCTGTGTGTGAAAGAATAAACTGCTTTGCTATAGCCTACTGAGATGAGTAAAAATCGACTGGAATATGTTGAAATAAAATGTATTTGTATAAGCAACGTATTAAACTGCAAATTAGCATTTATATGCCCTAATATTTCATAAAAACAACGCTACAGTCAGTCACTTGTTGACTAGATTTGGGTACAGTTTTTAGGCTACTGTAAAATATACTGCCACATAAAATAAGCTTTTGTTTAGCAATTTCTGCTCATATCTAACGTTTTATATATATATATATATATATATATATATATATATATATATATATATATATATATATATATTTGTCAAAAATAAAGTCATAGACTAAGATGTTAGATGTTCCAATGCGGCTATATTCAAACTAATGAATACATATGATAAAATGTAGGCCTATAATCTTTTTTCTTTTTCTTTTTTACAAAGAAAGAGTACACTTGAAATATTGTTGAAATTGTAATTATTGTTGTAATTGTAACATTTTTAATAAAATAGCAAAACATATTTACAAGAGAGATGTAAGCAAAATCTTAAATGGTCAATATAAGTCTTCTTCTAAATACATCCTTTGTCCTTGCATTGTGGCTCAGTCAGTGTCACACCTGAAAGGATGGCTCATTAGGCAGAGTCATTATGCAGAGTGGGTGTGAACTACTCCTCCCCCTCGCATATTGGCTTTCCAAGCAAAACCTGTTTTACACCATTTAAATCAATGTATTTTTTTTTTGTGAACGATAAAGCAAGACTATTTTCATATAATTTTGAAGCTAGAACTCAAAGGGACCACATCCATTGGTCAAAAGTCTTGTGGACACATATTTAATATGTGTTTTGTGGTCTTAATTCAGCAACTTTCATTTTTATTTTTTCCAATAACCACGCATAAACATTATTCTCTTAAAAATACAAACATCTACATACAAGTTGCTCGCATATTATGGTAGCCCTGTTTGTGCTATATATAGTGAATTTACACCTTTGTCATTAACATGTTTATAAATAACTGAAAAAAGCACAAATGTCAAGGCATGTCAGAACATCTCAAGGGCCCCAAAAACACCTTGGTCCCCAGAGGGTTAACAAACACACATCAAAATTATGACCGGCTGACTGTAGATTATCCCTTATATGCTCTAACACACCTCAGTATCTCCAGCTGACAGTTTGGACTCTTTAATCCATCAGAAAGCAGTTTCACTCCTGAATCCTGCAGGTCATTGTTACTCAGATTCAGCTCTCTCAAGAACGAGTTTGAAGATTGTAGAGCTGATGATATAATTTCAAAGGACTGACCAGTGAGATTACAGCAGGCAAGACTGAAAAAAGATTCAAACAAATTCAAACAAAATTAAATTCTTAACCTTATTCTTCAACTGTATTTCCATTATATCATTATTTATTTGTATAATCCATTTAAATGAAATGGTTAAGACACAATTTAAGATATTAGGACAAAATTAAACACGCACAGAGCTTTACTGCAGTTGATCACAGCTGGTATCAGTCTTCTTCTACCCTCATCTGATGTGTTGTATTTCTTGAGGTCCAGCTCATCCAGCACCTCCTCTGACATCTGAAGCATGTAGGCGATTGTTGAGCAGTGAGCAGGAGAGAGTTTCTTCTCTGAGTGTTTGTCTGATTTCACAAACTCCTGAATCTCTCTGGACAGAGTCTGATCTTTGACTTCCAGCAGACAGAGGAACAGATTGATGGATCTTTCAGCGGAGAGTCCATGTCCATCTTGGATCTTCTCTTTAATGTACTGTGTGGTTCTCCTGATGCTCTTTGAGCTGTTCACTGTGTGTGTCAGTAGATCCTGTAAGAGTCTCTGATTGGACTCCAGGGAGACGCCCAGCAGGAACCGGAGGAACAGATCCAGGTGTCCATTCTTACTCTCAAGAGCTTTATCTGTTGCATCCCTTTGCAGGATATGCATCACATCACAAAACTGCAACGTGTCAAAAATTTTGATTGCATAATGATAAAATGCATAGAATGCAGCGAGAAACTCCTGAACGCTCAGGTGAATGAAGCTGTAGACTTTTCTCTGATGAATCACAGATTCCTCCTTAAAGATCTCAGTGCAAATCCCAGAATACACTGAGGCGTCAGTGACATCTATGCCGCTCTCAATCAGGTCCTCCTCATAGAACATCACATTGCCCTTCATCAGCTGTTTGAAAGCCACTTCAGCAAGTTTCACAATCACTTCTCTGTTGGACTGCAGGGGTTTCTCTGGATCTTTCTCTTCATACTTCTGATTCCTCATGTTGATCTGAATCAGCAGGAAGTGGATGTACATTTCAGTCAGAGTTTGAGGGATTTCTGCACTCAGATCTTCTTCCAGGAGCTTCTGAAGCACAGTGGATGAGATCCAGCAGAACACGGGTATGTGGCACATGATGTGGAGGCTTCTTGCTCTTCTGATGTGTGAGATGATTCTGCTGGCTTGATGCTCTTCACTGATTCTCTTCCTGAAATATTCCTCCTTCTGAGGCTCATTAAATCCCTGAATCTCTGTCAGACGGTTGATTAATTTGGAGGGGATCTGATTGGCTGCTGCTGGTCTGGAGGTGATCCAGATGAGAGCAGAGGCAAGCAGATCTCCTTTAATGAGGTTTGACATCAACACACCCACTGATGAAGTCTCAGTCACATCAGAAACTTTCTGAGCGTCTGAAAACATCAGTGTGAATCTGCTCTCATCCAGACCATCAAAGATGAACACAACTTTACACGCCTCATAAATCTTTGAGTCCAGATCTTGAAGTTCAGGATGAAAGTCCTGCAGAAGTCTGTGAAGACTGTACTGATGATCTCGGATCAAGTTTAGCTCTCGAAATGGAAGCACGAACATGAAATCTACATCCTGATTGGCTTTCCCCTCGGCCCAGTCCACAATGAACTTCTGCACAGAGACGGTTTTCCCGATTCCAGCGATGCCTTTAGTGAGAACAGTCTTGATTTGGTCTTTCTCCTCACATCCTAGTTCAGGTGAGGCTTTAAAAATGTCGTTGCAGTCAATTGGAGTGTCTTGTGAGTGTCGTGTTCTGGCTGTTTTCTCCATCTGTAAAACCTCATGTTCTTCATTCACTCCTTCTCGCTCTCCCTCTATGATGTAGAGCTGTGTGTAGATCCTGTTCAGGAGGTTTTCATTCTCTTGGAGTTTGATTCCCTCAAATAATCTCTCATACTTGTTCTTCATGCTGGTTTTGTGATGGTCTTTGACTCTCTGCAAGTCTCTAGTCTCCAGTGTGTGTGTCTGCAGGACTGCTCCAGCTGTGACCTGCATAATATGGGTCTGATATTGGGATGTAGAGGATGGCACAGATCTGATCACAACATAAAAAAAAAAAAACATCAACTAAATTTACATGTTAAAAAGTTTTAGCACACAGTTTACAGGTTGATACACAGTAAATTATCCAGTGTTAAATTAACACCGACCGGTGTTCATATGGGAACCACCAGCAGGGTGTTAAAAGTAACACTGAAGCAGTGTTGAGTTAATTAGATAATTAAGTGATTAATTGAGTGATGATTGTTCGATTATTGAAGACACCTGATGATAACAAGCAGAACCACTGAAGAAAAGAGAAACAAAAGAACTACAACTGGCATACAGACACAGCCTTAGATGAAATCAACTGAGAAGACATGAAATCTCTGTTATTACAAACCAGTTTGACCTTATTTTTGTCAATCATCTACAGAAGATCTTTTTAAGAATTAACAGAGATTTAAATGTTGATGTTATATTGAAAATGTTTGGTCACCATTATGGTGATAAGTGTATCCTTTAGTTGGGCAGTTTGACTCTTTAAATTTTTATATGTTAATTGTTGTCTTTGTAACAGTGTTTACCAAACCACATAATTTGTTGCAAAAGAAACCACAAACAAAGATTATCAAGTGATATACATTTCATCATCATATAGAAAAATGTTTCACAAATGTCATCACTGACCAAAAGAGGTCACTTGTTATTAATAGATTTTTACCACCAATATGTTTTTTTGCCAAAGATCAAAGATTCTGAATTTTAATTTTAATTTCTAATTACATTGCGAGAAAACTTCAAGAATCATCTTCTGAATCTCAACAATGGTGACATGCTTAATGCTGCATTGCATTCTGGCAGCCATTTGTTATATAATATGGTGGCTCCCAGCCTGCATTGCTGCAAAAAGCATGTCACCATTGTTGAGATTAATATGCGAATTCTTGATGTCTGTGTGTGTCAAAAATAATTTAACCGACAATGTTTTTAAAATCACAATTCATAATGTCAGATCGGTGGTAATAAATTATCATTGGTGAAAATAATTTATTAATTACAAATAACTATTTTTGGTCAGTGATGAGATTAGTGAATCATTCTACTTCATGATGGTTCAAACTATATCACCTGATCATTTTTGTTTCTGGCTTCCTATGTAAAAAATTATGTATTTTAGTAAAAACTGTTACAAAGACCACAAGCTCACATAAAAACACCAAGAGTCAAACTGACCAACTAAAGGAAACACAGATCACCATAATGGTAACTTTACAAAACCTATAATTTTCAATAAACTGGTTTCATATTGTTTTGATTATGTAATTCAAATCACCATCCTCAAAGTAGTCCATGTGACATCAGTGGGTTAGTTAGAATGTTTTGAAGCATCGAAAATACATTTTGGTCTAAAAATAACAAAAACTACGACTTTATTCAGCATTGTATTCTCTTCTGGGTCTGTTGTCAATCCGGGTTCACGACTCCGCAGTGACGCTGCTGACGTGTTATCTGGTGCGCCTGAGCTTCGTTTACAGTCTTCGTTTACAGACGCACGCTGTAAACAAAACAATCTTTGCAAACATATCTAAGGATTTCGAAACAGAGGAACAATGTAGAATAACTTGAATACAGCGTGCGTCTCCCTCAGACTGTAAACGAAGCTCAGCACCAGATAACACGTCAGCAGCGTCTTACGTCAGCAGCGTCACTGCAGAGTCGTGAACCCGGATTGACAACAGACCCAGAAGAGAATACAATGCTGAATAAAGTCGTAGTTTTTGTTATTTTTGGACCAAAATGTATTTTCGATGCTTCAAAACATTCTAACTAACCCACTGATGTCACATGGACTACTTTGATGATGTTTTATTGCCTTTCTGGACATGGACAGTATACCGTACATACATTTTCAATGGAGAGACAGAAAGCTCTCGGACTAAATCTAAAATATCTTAAACTGTGTTCCGAACATGAACGGAGGTCTTGCGGGCTTGGAACGACATGAGGGTGAGTCATTAATGACATAATTTTCATTTTTGGGTGAACTAACCCTTTAAGGCAATAAGGTGTTCTGTGAAGCTGCTTTAAAACTATATTCATCTTGATCAAATTTTGGACCCATCTACTGTTTGTCTATCAATCTGTTGTCCCAACATGTAGTACTGGGTAGCTTGAATGCATGGTAAATTGTTTTGAAAGCATTTATCAAATACATTCATGGGTATCGTACTGTACCTGAGGTCAGAAGTGAAAGTAACAGGGTTGTGCATGGACTGATCACTCTTCATTGACACACAGCTGGGTCCTGCACCACACTCTTCTTTCTCCTTTCCGTCCTCCTCTCTCTCCTCACAGTGATGCATTTTGGAGTTGTGTTTCCCTTCTGTTTGTCTTGATTTAAGGCCTTAATCTGTTAATTATCATCAAAAGGACAATAAAAACAAATTTACAGTAACATTGGCAATCAAGTTTCATCTATCAGATTCATGTATTAAAACAGTAACTTTTAAGCTCCATTGCTCTTCAAAATTTGTAACATTCAGTCTTACACTTCTAGTTCTGAGTTCAAACACCTCCTGCTTGCAGATGGCAAACTAATATCTGATTATGACCCTAAACACTTTGTGCTTGCATCATATTTTGTCCTGCACTGGCACTTCAGTGTGTTTCTCAATCAGAAGGCTATATTCTAGTAAAGCCGTCTCAGTTTGAAGGATACTTGGAAGCAGCTTTCATTTTGCATCCATCATTCAGTCTGTTTTAAAGGATGCATCAAGTGTATCCTTCATGTCCTCCAATCACCCACAATCCTTTACACAGAGTTCAATTTGCAAAAAAGAATTAGCGGAAAATTAGTCTGAGTTCATTATGACAAAAAATATTTATTTTTTTGTCATAATGAAGACAAAAAATATATTTTTTTGTCATAATGAAGACAAAAAATATTTTGCAAGACAAAAAATATTTTCAAAGATGAAGGCATCATTAGGATATGCAAAAAAAAAAGTCCTTAGATGAGGGCATTATGTTTTGTTTTATTTTAAATTACATAATGCTAAACTTTCCAAGATGCAAATTACTTTCACTTTCAAATTATTCACTGTACTGTATTAACAGAAAGAACAATAATATTAAGATTTTTATTACATATTTTTCCAAAAGTAATTTAAAATACTATTTTTGCACCGACACTGTTTTAGCACATGCCACTATACACTGGCACATGCCAAAGACAACCAGATGCCACTAAGCATAAAGGCATGTGCCAGTGCCAGGCTACTTAATACCGTCTCTCATTCGGGAGTCAATTTCTGCTGAAGGTGAACAGTAATATCTACATTTTCTCTGTTTGCTGAGTGTTAGTCACGCTTGTCAGGAAAGTGAGAACACACACACTTTTTATCGAATCATTAGCCGCGTTTCCACTGTCGGGCCAGGGCCGGGCCGTGCTAGTGCGTGCCAGGGCCAGTCGCGTTTCCACTGTCACTTCCGGGGCTTGATCGGGGCTTGCTCAGGGCCAATGGCCAGGATTTCTGGCCCGTTGAATAACTTGGGCCAAAGCGGGCCAGCTCGGGCTAGAGGAGTGGTTACGAACAGAGGCGGAGTTTACCTGAGTCTGGAGACGGCAGCGCCGGATGATTCTGTCAGCATTAAGACTTTTAAAATAATTTAACTCGCGTACATGTTTGAATGCCTTCTGTTTGTGATGCAAAAGACTATGTGCGCTAACATTACCATAGTAAACATAGTAAACGCTTGAAGACAGGCATAGTAAAAAAACAGTGAACGCTTGAAGAAATCAGACCAATCATAAAGGCTATCATGTTTTTATTTTATCTGTCAGTAGCCTATGTCTCGTCTCTTTATACCGGACTATCATAAAATAAAGCAACTTTTTTTTTTCGGGAGCTTCCTCTGTTTCTCTGACTGAAAATATCTCTATGGGAGTCGAGAGAGTGCTAAATAGGGCTGTGCGATATATATCGTGAGATTGTTATGCGCATCTCGTCAGTAAAGCCGGTTCCTTGATTAGTAGTAAATCGCCATCACCTGCTTTCAGATGGAGCGGCATTTACTACAAAGAGCCGTAATTAACTTTAAAGCCCTGGCTCGCACTGGCCCGACAGTGGAAACGCGGCTAGTCATCATCAATAGTGGGTCACTTCCACAATTTAGTATGATTGTGTTCATATCTCAGATCACCCTTTTTATGCGGACTCGGGTACAGTTCACAAGTGTTTTTTTGTTGCTTGTTTTTTGCAAGTCAGCACAATATAGTGAATCCTTTACGTTTAAATTAGGATGCAAACAAGCATGTGAATGCAGGTTAGGGCCGTCAGGTAAAGTGGGCAATTATAAAGTTAATGAGCTTATTAAGTGATTGATTGAGTGATGATTGACCATTATTGAAGACACCTGATGTTAACAACCAGAACCACCGAAGGAGTCACAATTTTAGTCACCATTATGGGGATCAGTGTTTGATTTAGTTGGCCAGTTCACCTTTAAATGTTTAACTTTAGATTTAAAATCTTTCTTTTAGGCACACACAGACATCAGGATTCAGTGTATGAATCTCAACAATGGTGACAAAAAGAATAATTAATTAGGGAAAGGAAATTACTAAGACAATTCAGATCATAATTTATTCATACCGCAATGCATGATGGGAGCCATGAATAAGTTTTGATTGGTGGCACCCAGAATGCACTGCAACATGCTTTATTATTGTCACCATTGTTGAGAATCACAGGCTGATTATTGATGTCTGTGTGTCCAAATAAAAGTATTTTGATCAGAACAACTTTTAAGAAATCGTTTTGGTTATATTGAAAATTCTGAAAAGAGTATACTATAGAATCACAGGTTGCTGTAATCAACAAGGAAAACCTAACTCTCTAAATGAGTTTTGTGATTTAGGTCAAACGATGATTATGTCAAAACATAACCAACACCACCTGATCAACTTTTCTTGTTGTTCATCTAACTGGTATAACTCCGTTACAACAGCCAAACTAAATCTAACGTCAATAGATTAAGGGTCAAGAGTCCAACTAAAGCAAACACTGAGAGACAGAGAGTAAGAGGAAAGAGGAGAGAGAGAGAGAGAGAGAGAGAGAGAGAGAGAGAGAGAGAGAGAGAGAGAGAGAGAGAGAGAGAGAGAGAGAAAAGAGGAGGTAAAGGAAGACAGCCCCAAGAAAGGGACCCAGAGAATAAGAAGAGCCAGAGCACCAAAGAGACATAGCAACAGTTTCAATCTTCTTTTATCCTTTCCTGACTAAAACCCAAATGTGAGACAAACTGTCAAACTGACCAATCAGATAACTCCAACTTCCCCATTTAACTAAAGGTGTGACAATCCATCAACCCCCGAAGTACACACATATTGGCCTACAGGCCTAGATAACCATCTGTGTCTTTGGGAACTCCAAATGGTCATTGTGCATGGTGGAAAGAAGTATTTGTTCATTTCAAATATCTTGGATTATTTCAATTCTACAAGGGCATTATGTTTTGTTTTGTTTTAAATTAATAACATAATGCTAAACTTTCCATGATGCAAATTACTTTCACTATATTTCACTTTCAAATTATTCACTGTACTGTATTAACAGAAGAACAATAATATTAAGATTTTTATTACATATTTTTCCAAAAGTAATTTTAAATAATATTTTTGCACCGACACACTATCCACTGGCACATGCCAAAGACAACCAGATGCCAGTAAGCATAAAGGCACGTGCCAATGCTGGGCTACTTAATATTCTCTCATTTGGGAGTCAATTTCTGCTGAAGGCGAGCAGAAATATCTACTATGTCTCTAGGCGCGTTTCCATTACAGATTTGCGCAAAACTTTTGTGATTTTTTCTAAATATCGATAAAAAAATATTGCGAAATGACGGCGTTTCCATTAAAGGAGAACTCCGGTCAATTTTAACATTGAGCTCATTTTTTTGTACATTTGGAGTGCTGTCAATACAGAGAACAACGACAAAAATCGGTGTTGCCTACACCGAGTTATTCTATTTTTAAAATTTGCACCCTGTTGACTTCAATGGGGCAAGTACTAAACCTGCTTTTAGCCTCTTAAAGGGGCCATATAATGCCATTTTTGTACAAGCTAATATGATTCTTTAGGGTCTAAATTAAAAGTTTGTAATATACTTTAATTAAAAAATGTCATTAGTATTATAAGAAAACACTCATTTTACCTGGTCAAAAACAGCTCTGTTTTCAGCACGCCGTTTAAGTGCATGTGTCTTTAAATGATAATGAGCTTTGCTCACCCCGCCCCTCTGTTCTGTGCGTACACGTTTATAACACAATAACCATAACGCGTTGTTCATTATAAACGTGGGATTATGAATTATATTGAGAACGTCATATATAGAAAACATGCCGGATTGTACCCTGAGTGTAAACAGCCGCATTCATCGTGAAGCGTGCAGCAAGCGATTTGCAAAGATTAATATAAATATTAATATAAAGGTTAATAAAACGTTACACTCACTTCAGTTCTTCTGGAGGTTCACAGGAACACGAATAGTTGGTACCGATCCTTTCAGGAGCAGCTTCTTAGCAAAACCAGCTTTATACTGACCTCGTTTGTAAAGCGACCTCGTTTGTAAAGTCTGGTGTGTGAAATGATTCACGCAAACATGAAAGCATTGACGTTGATCGTGCAAAACAAACTCAGCCACTGCGTCTTCAGCGGTTCGGATTTAGGAACATCAAAATGACTGCTGTGTTCGTTATTACACCCAAGAACAGAACACCACAATCGCTTAGATGCCATTCTGCTCATAGACAGTGCTCCAGCGTATTAACGATGACCGCGCCGGTCCGTGCGGACTTTGATTGACAGCTCGCTCACGAGCGAGGGCGGGTCTGTGTTGAAACGCTGCTGTCAATCAACATTCGTGGGAGGGGCGTCCGACCGTGTGACGTCACTAGGTCGAACGGCTTGATTTGAGAGAAGGGAAAACATATAAGAAGATTTAAAAAAAAAAAATGGATGGATTTTTGTCATTTTATGATGGTTGTGTACAGGCACTGCCAACACACATTTCAGTACAATCAACTTGTAAAAGTGCATGTGCCATTATATGACCCCTTTAACATCCTTGATGTGTCATTACAAGTGCACAGAAAATGTGAGTGATTCCTTCAGAGTGAACACGAGTGAGTCTGACTGCAGTAGATGTGAAAGATATGTATAAAAATGATGTTATTTAAGCCAGCGCAAATACCTTTGTTTACATCCTGTTTTTCGGTTGAAGTCCAAAGTAGTCGATTGCCGAGTTCACGCGCGTGATCATAGGTATTAAACCCATGCGTGTGCGACATAACTTTTACCTCTACGTTATTACTTCAAGACATCAAGAATCAGCGTATGACTCTCAACAATGGTGACAATCAATGAAATGCTTCATGCTGCAGTGCATGCTGGGTACCACCAATCAAAACTCACCCATATCTCCCAGCATGCATTGCAGCTTTAATACATTATGCAGCTGGAGTTGATCTGATTATCTGGATATTTTGTTTGATTGTCACCATTGTTGAGATTCATATGCAGTTTCTTGATGTCTGTGTGCATCTAAGTGCTGCCATAGACTAAAGGGTTTTGTGCACTAAATAGTTTTAAAAAAACAAGTATATTATTTAATAAAACTGTAGACATGCTGAAGAATCAAATGACTTCTATTATGAATAAAACAATATTAAATCCAATATTAAGTCCTATATAATCAAAACACTAACTACTGAACATGATCAGGGATTCAGGCACTTACACAATGATATAATCATCATCATTAATAAACAACCATCATCACCTGATCTCATTTTCTGATGGCTTTTTTAGCTACAACACATGTGCTTTATATACACACAGCTGTAGCAGCCAGAGAAAATTTTACATTTAAGAGCCAAGGGTCAAGAGCAAACTAAAGCAAACGCTAACCACCATCATGGTGACATTAAAATACAAAATATGATTTCATTAAACTGGAAATTAAAGAAAGTAAATCTGGTTAGTTTAAAGTGAAGCTGGTAATAAGTGTACGGTCATGCATTTCACCTTTTTGTTTGGCAAAATGACATCAGCAGAGGTCAAAATCTTGACATCAAATTGACATCAACACTCTGACGTCAATATGACTTTCATTTTTGACCTATTTCGTGACGTCATTTTGACATCAATGTTGATGTCATATTGATGTTAAATTGACGTCAAGGTGCCCGCTGGGATGAATTTAATAAAGAACTCCGTCTCGTATTCTGTCCAAACACACCGCGCCTTCTAAGTCAGGTGACTGTAAATGCGCAAAAACTGTTTCCATTGCAGTTTTGCGAAATATTCCTTTTTCGAATTGCCTGAAAAACCTCCTCATGCGAGCGTAAAAACTTTTTTTGCGATAAATGGGAGTTTTTGTGAAATTTACGTGTTTCCATTGGGCGTATTTTCAATTCACAATTACAATTTGCGCAATTTGAAGGGTAATGGAAACGCGGCTTCTGTTTGCTGAGTCAAGCTTGTCACGAAAGTGAGAACACACACTTTTTATCGAAACATTCATCATCAATTGCGGTTCACTTCCACGATTTAGTATGATTGTGTTCATATCCCAGATCACCCTTTTTATGCGGACTCGGGTACAGTTCACAAGTGTTTTTTTGTTGTTTGTTTTTGCAAGTCAGAACAATATAGTGAACCCTTTACGTCACATTACCAAGAAAAATCATAATATAAAATGTTTATAATATTTTTATTATAAACGTTATATAATATGTGTATATATTTATAATATAATATGAACATTTTTGCGTTCTGCTCCACACCTCAAAGGAGAACTCAGTAGATTCAGGTACAATTAACGACCATTAACCTAAATTATACTCAAATTCAATAAACAAATTTACATCCACTGGTTATTTTATAGTTGACATGACATATAAAATCAACTTTTATTAGAAAACAAAAATGAGTGTGCAGTCAGAAAACTCAAGTAACGGAAAGAAAGAGCAGAAAGGAAGTCAAGGCATTAGATTAGACATTCAATATGTGGAGTGAAGAAAGGACGTGAGGAGCAAAATTTTGATGCAGAGCATAAAGCTTTAAAATATGGACACAATTAAAGTTAATTTTAAGTGTTTAGTGAAAGCTTACACAGCAAAACATTGTACAATATGGTTATCATTTGAAATGTTCCTCATTCAATATTTATTAGCCTCGTTGTTGCATGTGTTATAGTCACATTTATAATATGTTTCATCAAGATTTCATGAATCATTAATTAATCAAGATTTCATCCAATCGAATGTCAACACAACATGTTCTATCAGTTGTTTTATATTTTGCGCATGCATTGAGTGAACAGATTAATTTTACTCATAGCCTAGCCCTAGGCTATACCACTGCACAATAAACTAGAATAAAATAAACGCGGGGAAGGAAGTGCGTACATTACAATGCAAATGATAATGTAGGCGGCTATAAATTAGATGAAAGACACGTAAGCACATATAATATTTAACATTTCAATAGACATTTATCACTAATGACAAATTATATTAAATTAATTAATAATACATTTGTATTTGTAAAATACACATGGATGTAGCCTATTAGGATGTAGCCTATTAGCCTACATATTACATGAACGTATGGTAATTTATATTCTGGGGTTGTTAAATATGTTTTTTGATAATATGTGTTAATATTCTGTATGTTCTTAATTTAGAAACAGATTTTTTTTTTTTTTTTTGATAAATCGGGGACGGCCCACTTTATAGGCTACCTAATAAGTTTAAGTTAACAAAAGTAATAATACAATAAAATTAAAATCTAGTTATCTAAACTACATGTTTAACAAAAAGTGCATTTTACATTTTCTCATAAAAACCAACATCTTTACTTTTAATGAGAAAATAATAATGAACTATTCTAGGGCGTATTATAACCCATGCCTCTGAGATGTGTTAAAAAACAACACACAGCATGTGTTGATGGTATTTTGACATGTTGTGTAGATTTTTAATACACAATGTGTGTTAAAATGTAAGTCTGAATAGCACTGGATGGAGGGCAGTTTGTGTTTATGAAAAAAATCCCATAAAAAGCTGTAAAAAAATTTTTTTTTAAATAAAAATATATAAAATCTTAAAGGTGGGGTATGTAATTCTCTTTTTTGGCCATTTTTTCAAAATCACTTGAAATCCTATTCCTAACCCACTTACAGCCACTGAGTTAGAAGCACTGAAATAAAAATTAAGCAATTTAATCATCTGTGGAACGGGCAGGACTCGAAAAACTCCAGCCAATCATTTCCAAGACCACCTAGAATCATTGGACAGTAAGTGCGTCAATCAAACGTCGTACTATCCCCCCTCCCCCATCCATGTCCATGTTCATGTTCTTTGAATGGGTGGAGTCAAAGGAAAAAAGGTAGGACCATTTGAGGTTCTGCATATCACATACCCCACCTTTAAAGATTAACGGGTGTTTTTTGGCAGCCAATAACATCATGCCTCTTTTTCAATGTTCTGATAAACATTCAAACATCTGATCTAATTTTCTCTCGCCATAAAAAATGTGTTTTATTAAAATACAGTAACAGCAGCCAGAGAAAAACTAAAAGAAGACTAAAGGGTCAAGAGCTTCAATAAAGGAGCCATTAATCACGATTCTGGTGACTTCAAATAAAACATTCAATGAAACATCAAACCTCTGAACCTCTGTTAATTCTCAATAAGAGCGTGTCTATGTAGATTCATGCTGTCTAAACCATCCAGTTAATAAAATGTTCAAACTCTTTATTAAACATCACTGGACTCCATTAAAAACAAGTTAACAATACGTTTCAGTTTCATCCAAACACTCAGTTGTAAACACAGGAAGTAACTGTGGCAATACACCGACTACAGTAGCATGTAATATCTGACACAAGTTGTGTAACTACCCACTAAGCAAAATGATGTCCGAAAGACGTCTTTTCAACGTCTTTGTCACAAAAATCGGACGTTGAAAAGACGTCCACTGAGGGTCTAGAATGAAAGTTGATATGACGTCTTTTTTCGACGTGTTCTGCACGTCCGATATAGACGTCCATCGAACCTTCGTACAAGGTTAAACACTAGTTCATATGTGGGCATTGTGGACATATTTCAACATCATTTATTGTCTTATTTAGACATTATTACTTTGACTATTGCTGTCAGATGATCTTAGTGAGAATAAACAGAGGTTTAGATGTTGATATTTATTTCATTTGAAGTGTCACCATTGTGGTGATCAGTGATTGCTTTAGTTGGGCTCTTGGTCCCCTTTCTTTATACTTTAATTTTCCTTTGACTGCTGTAACAGTGTGTTTGTGTAACACAATTGTTGTGGCAGAGAAAGCCTAGAAAAAGTTTGAGTGTTATCAGCTCAATGTTGATGATGACATAATCATCACAAAATGGGCATCTAATATTGTTTAAAGTTTTGTGTTTATATTTGGGATTAATAACCACCATCCTTGTGGAACTGCAATATTTCACTTATTTGAAGGTGGATAAAAATCATGTGCACATGATGTTTTGAGCAAATGTATCAAATAGTCACACACAGACATCAAGATTTTGGATATGAATCACAACAACGGTGACAAAAAAAAAAAAAAAAAAAAAAGCTTCATCCTGCAATGCATGATGGGTAGCTTTCATAGTACAAAACTCATTCTTAATTCTCAAGCTTTTTTGTTTTGATTGTCACCGTTGTTGTGATTCATATCCAAAATCTTGATGTCTGTGTGTGACTATATGATACTCTTGCTCAAAACATGTGCACATGATTTTTATCCACCAAATATGTTATAATTTTAATGCTTTTGGCACTAATATTGCAGTTCCACAAGGATGGTGGTTATTAATCCCAAATATAAACACACAATTTTAAACAATATTAGATGCACATTTTGTGATGATTATGTCATCATCAACATTGAGCTGATAACACTCAAACTTTTTCTCAGCTTTCTCTGCCACAACAATTGTGTTACACAAACACACTGTTACAGCAGTCAAAGGAAAATTAAAATATAAAGAAAGGGGACCAAGAGCCCAACTAAAGCAATCACTGATCACCACAATGGTGACACTTCAAATTAAACAAATATCAACATCTAAACCTCTGTTTATTCTCACTAAGATCATCTGACAGCAATAGTCAAAGTAATAATGTCTAAATAAGACAATAAATGATGTTGAAATATGTCCACAATGCCCACATCTGAACTAGTGTTTAACCTTGTACGAAGGTTCGATGAACGTCTATATCGGACGTGCAGAACACGTCGAAAAAAGACGTCATATCAACTTTCATTCTAGACCCTCAGTGGACGTCTTTTCAACGTCCGATTTTTGTGACAAAGACGTTGAAAAGACGTCTTTCGGACATCATTTTGCTTAGTGGGTATAGGCTACCACATTATTGTGTAAAAGGTTTCAACACACTTCTGTGTAAGAGGAATAACACATTAGATGTGTTAAAGGTAACAAAATGTGTGGTCCTTAAAACAGAGATGTGTTAAGAAACGACACAGGTTGCGTGTTAAATTTGACACAACATGTGCTGTGCCTGAGCACACACACTACGTGTTAAAATCTACAAAACATGTGTCATTTTTAATATCTCTTTTTACAGGTTGTTTTGTTTTCAACACATCATCTTATAAAAGCGCGCCAACACTATCAATGTTTTCATTTCTATTTGCACATTAGCCTAAGTATCGTCCGGTTTGAAATCCTCTTTAAGGAAATGGAGAAGCCTACAATAAATGACAGAGTATTTATATTATAGCCTACATTATAACATAAAGAATAACTTTTGAACTCACCACAGCATATATCGGAGTTAAATAGCCTACACTGGAGGTGTTTTGTTATCTCCTGACTGGCATCTCTTCCGTTTCACTTTTGTTTTCTGGTCAGGTAAGGTGACTTGAGGTGTGTTCCATTCGCCCGTACAGTGCTCTGAGAAGTGGACTACACTGGGTAGACTACTCCGCCATCTTGAGTGAGATTCCAGTCCGTACTCGTACGTGTTCAGTGCGAACTCGAAGGGCACTGCAAAAGACATATAGGTAGGCTACAAGGCACAGACAATAAATACATAGACGCCCTATCGGCCGTTTTGGAGCGTTGCTGCAATAAGTCAGCGCGTCTGCCAATTTGCTGAGGGCAAGACTGCGCTGTAAACCTATGCAGGTACACGGGTGAGCTGCGGTTTTTCTGGATAAAAACAATAACGTTTACATTTATCAACCGATTTCAGTGGTTTTTACGTGGTGTAGCCTACTAAAAGTTCTATCTCTAGTTATTCAAAATCTCTAGAGTTAGACTTATAAAATATAAGGAATTATCAAAGTTTGAAAAGGCTTTGTCATGTAGGCCTATTACTGGATAAAAATTGTGAAGACCCCCATACTGAGATATAATTACATTTTCACATTAAATGAAATAAAGTTTTCTTATTGTGGAAAAAAAGCATTTTCTGTCTTTAACCTGCTTTTAGCTTTTCTTGTGCTTAGAATTAACCGCCGTTGAGAAAACAAATCGGCAAATACAAATCACACCGGTATTCCGGCATTCTGTATTTTTATAGCACTAAAATGATAGATATTTACAGATAGATAGTCCAAATATACAATAACAAAGATAACTGATGGATCCTTTTTGGTAATATGCTATGATATGGTACAACTACAGTGCAATGCAAATAGTAAATATAAGATAACGTGAGAAGTAATGGTAAATAGTTTAGTGTATTGTCAATAAAATAAAAATAATCAGTATACAGCAAATAAAATAGTAATGAATAGTATAATTATATAGTATATAATTATATAGTATAATGAAAAGTACAATAATATAATAATAATAATATTAATAAATTGATAATAGCATATAGTTTATGTATAATACTATAATAATAACAATAGAATATGAAATATCAATGACAGAATATAGACAATAAAAAAATAATAAGTAAATAGTGACTAGTACAATAATTTAACAGCATAACAATACTAGATTGATAATTGCAAATTGTATAATATAATAACAATAATAATAATAATAATAATAGCAAATACAATGTACTGTAATATGAATTGCAGAATAATATAGACAATAATAAAAAATGTAAATTAAATAGTGACTAGTACATACCTGAAACAAATACTTGTCATAAAGTCGGTTTTAAGAAAATATAGATGAATATTTAGAGTTCAGGAAATTCACTTTATAATATAAAATATAATATTTAAGCTAAAACTATAATATAAATCATGTCAAATCATGTCTCAACTTTCACAGCTAACTAACAGCTAAACATCTGACTGACGTTACTATTACTAATTATATAATGACCAAATACAACCAGAAACAAATGTGACCCGTCACGGAAACCAGGGACACAAGTCGGCAGCACAACTTTCGAGCAAAATGAGAAAGAAGCGTTTTTTTTTTCAAAATTGGTGATTTTCGTTTTTTTGCAGAATCTGTTAGTTGAGATCACGAAGAAGCCTCTCCGTGTTTGAGATAGCAGTAATGGTATATTTAAAAGCGTACATTTTGATGTTGAAATCGGCTTGTTTTTCGGAGATTCTAGCACGCAGTTGGGGCGTGTCATTGTCGGTGTGTATTTCCATACTGAATAAGCCGGCGTGGCTACTTATTATGCAGCGCTCTGGCCGGCTCTATCTGATTTCAAAATTCAATGAAGATAGACGCCAATAACATAATGATGTCCAGCAATCGATTTAAATAGTAGCTTACATGGGGTTTAATTTGTCATTTAATGAGATGTAGCCTAGACGTAGCTCCGACTATATATTTCACATGTGTATGAATGGTACAGTGGTAGAGCGTTCGCCAGTCGTGTCAAAGGTTGATGGTTCGAGTCCACCCTTGTATAGGTTTTTTTTTTTTTCGTATAGTTTTTTTTCTCTCATCAAAACGATTATGTTCATCAGTGGTTGTATATCAAGCAGGGACATGCAAACGTTTGAATTATTTTGTTATTTCAACAGAACGAATAGAGCGTATCCGCAAAGCAACGGATAGAAGCGCGCGTCGAGTGAAGACAATGCAGTGTGTGCGCGAGCCACACGACTAAACAGTAAACACTGTATCTGCGCCACTGATCGCTGCGGCAACGAGCACTTTGATCACTTGATTAAAAAAAAACACATTACAGCGCTAGTATCTTATTTAAAAAACGAACGAAATGAATGCTCTGCCAGTTAACTGGAGATGTTTTATTTAGAGAATTTGTAGAATTGGTACATGCAGGGGGGAGGGGGAGACGGGGGAGCTTTACAGGGGGGTATGACTTATCTAAATGAGATGTAAATGAGCCTCTATTGTCACTCCCAGCAGGAGAAGAGGTGAGAACTTGCCAATCTTTAGAAGCAGATTTCTACCATTTCAGTTTTTTTGAGTGCCTACCTTCAAATGGCCACAACTTCTCCAAATATGATCAGATTTCCATGTGGTACACATCGTTGGAAAGCTTGAATACTACACTTTCAGAATTTGTGAATAACTCAAAATGCCCCAGAACCGACTTGTGTCCCTATACTTTCCGTGACTGGTCACAAATGTTCAGTCATGCTTGTGAAAGGTAATTCCCCGAGACCTGTTTTCAATTGTGCAGCGATTTGTATGGCCTCAAGCAGCACACGAAGCAGCCATTTTTCTCAAGTCCCATGATGAGAGGTATGGGAAAGTTGCCCTCAGCAATATGGCGGCGCCGTTGACATACGATCCAGTGGCCAATAGAGTGTCTATGTATTTATCACTTTCTCTTAAATAATTACACAAAAACACAGTAAGGTTTGTAATGGAAAATTTTGATTTTCATTGATTTACAGTGTTGATTTTCATTATTTTCATTATTAAGACATTGGAATGATCTTTGCTGGACTGTACGTAGTTTGCCAACATATGACTAATATGTGTTTGTTTTTAAACACTGGGAAACAGGTGAGACGTCAGGAGGAGGCAGATTGAAAAGGGACCCCTAGGGTCAGAGGTCGTCCAATTTAGAACTTGTGAGTTTGTAAGAATAAACTCAGCAGGATTAGATGACTAGCAGATAAACCTTCCCTTGTTTAGATAACGGCCTGTAAGCAGGAGACCTTGAAAGCAGTATAAAGGCTCCTCTGCCCTCCCTCTTGTCGTTGCACTTGTTTCACAGACTGTACTGGTGACTTATGTGTGGCAACTGGGCCTTCTTGCAAGAATAAATACTTTTAAAAGACAATTTGACTTCAGAAATGTCTCTTACGCAGTGATGGTTGTTTAATGAATATTTTTGCCACAACAGGTTCTTAAATTCTTGTTCTAGAAATATTACATGGTGCATTGTTATATTATAATGCCATCATATCCTGTGCAGGCGATTAGCTAACTGCGCTGTAAATAGAAAATCCTGACAATATCACTGCTAAATACCTTTAAGTATTGTGGTATTCTGTTTCTCAGTGACACGCACCCAACTCGTAAAGATCTGGGTTTAGAGAAAATCCCAAGCTTCCCACTGGTATTTACGACATGGCGGAGTGGACCCTTCAGGCGGCCACGGCGGAGAGGACCCTTCGGGTGGCCATGGCGGAGACGTATGGCCCCCCCAAAAAACATTTTGGGGGAGAATGACGGCGTCAAGACAAGCCTCTGGGACAGGCTCTGGAACAGGAACTGGGACCGGGACAGGCTCAGTCTCTGGCTCGGCAGGGCTGACGTGATGCGCTGGCTCTGTGCTGAACGAGACCAGCGGTGAGGGCTCTGTGCTGGACAGGACAGGACCAGCGATGAAGAGGGCTCTGAGTTGGAAAGGGCCAGCGATGAAGAGGGCGTAGAGCTGGGCAGAACCAGCGGCGAAGGGAGCTTTAAGCTCGGCGGGATAAAAGAAAACAATAGTTCTGCGGGCATGACGCTGTCAGTCTCTAGCTCGGCGGGCATGACGCTTACTGTCACAGGCGCGGCGGGCATGACGCTCACAGTCTCAAGTGCGGCAGGCATGACGCATACTGCCTTGGGCTCGGCTGGACTGGCGTGCAGTGCCACGGGATGAAGCTTTCCAGACACCTGGAGAGTGCCTCTCTCCAGTCCAGACCGGAGAGATCTGGAAGCTCCCTCGATCGACCACCTCGGCCCCAATCCAGTAACACGCCTTGATCGTCTCATTGTTTAAAGAGCTGGTGACAGCGAGAAGACAAAACCTCCTGGTGTAGTCGAACAGATCGCGGCTATCCAGGGCCAAAGCCGCGATCTGTCCAGCGAGCTCCCAACTCATCTTTTGGCCGGTTATTCTGTCACGTCACAGGTAGATGAAGAAGGAGGCAGAACACGGAGATACAAATAATAACAATGGTTTAATTCTCACATTAGATTCTAAACAGGCGAATACACGAAACAGAGTGCTGGTGTACAAACACCCAGACACAAACAATAACCGGCAGTGAAACAGAGAAACAGAGGGAACTAAATACACAGAGATAATGACATAACAGATGCAAGAGATGATGATGGAACACAGGTGATGGTGATGATCTTGACGATGTGCAGGTGAAGGTGATGATAACAGAGGATTCTGGGTAGTGTAGTGCAGACAGGACGAAGACAGACGGTGAATGTGACAAGCAGCTCCTGACGGGAAGCACCAGTCATGTGACTGAAGAAGATTCAGAATACTGGTGTGGAGTTCAGTCTGATCAAGGACACAAGATCTTCATCACACGAGTCCTGATCAATGTTACAGGTACAGATGATTTTCTCAGTGAAATTAATCATAATGCAATTAAGAAATAATTCATTTCATAATACTACAGTGGTTGGCATTGCAGCATTAGTGTGTTAATTTGGACATGTACTGTATTGCAATTTTTTTTTTCTTCAAACTGCAGTTTAACAGAGCTCATCAGTCACTCTGCTGTACTGTGTTATTCAGTGTGAAACCACAGGCTTCAGTTCTGGAAACTTAAACTGACAGCTTGCGATTCTATTTTCTTAACGTATGTGTCAGCAAACATGAATTCTAGTGAAAGTGTGATAGACATCAGTAACACGTATCATGAGAAAAGAGATGTCAAGTTCTGTGTGTGAAAAAAAAAAACATTCTTTAGAAATTCATTTATCATTTTTTTAAATACAAAAGTTCCAGAAGCAACATCACCATCAGGGCCGTGCACAGACCTTTTGAGGGGCATGTGCTGAAACTAAAAAAAGGGCACCCCCCTCCCATTTTCAATAACACAAAATAATAGTCTCAAAAGCTTTAGATTTATTCACGATTAATAACAACGATTAACACGATTAACTGGCTCTGTGAGCCAGGGATGTTAGTCTCTTGAAGGCCTCTTATTCACTACACTTTCTCTAAAATAAGCCAGCAATGAAAAAAAAAAAAAAATTGTGTGAAAAGTACAGTTTCAGTGAAAAGCATTTCTGAAGGATCACGTGACACTGAAGAGTACTTGAACTGGAGTAATGATGCTGAAAATGCAGCTTTGATCACAGAAATAAATTACATTTTAAAATATATTCAAACAGAAAACAGTTATTTTAAATTGTAAAAATATTTCACAATATTACTGTTTTTGCTGTATTTTGGATCAAATAAATGAAGCCTTGGAATGAATTAAATCATGAATTACATTCTGCATGATAAAATATAAAGATTTCACAGTGATCTTCTGTAATGTTTTTTTTAAGTCACTACTACAATATTACTGTAGTAAAACCATGTGAGGACGAGCGGAGAGTATAGAATACTATAGATTAAAAAATTAGCTAGATAATACGTGCATATTAACAGCCTTGAATTAACCATAACATGATTAGTCTAAATGTTAATAAATTAAGTGTATCAGCAATCATAAATCAAAGAAGAAATGTCTTACTTCTTAGAAATATATGTTACCTAGGTGACGAGGATCAGTCAGTCGCTTTGTGTAAGTTCCAGTACGAAACAGCACGGGGGCGCACCTGTTATTTTTCCGATGGTAAAAACAAATTATATGTTGTTGTATTACTTATCAGTATATAGATTTTGACCAGCGAATGTGTGCAAATGTGCATTTTTTGTCCGTCATTAAAACGGCGCCGGCGGCATCACATTACATTTTCATCAGGTTACAAACTAGTTTGTTGTACCTATGGGCGCTCAGTTTTTCCTGCTGTAAAATACATTTGGCCAAAATCGCATTTTATAAAAGATGAAATGCTACTTTATGCACAGGCTTTTTAAGTGTCTATGTATTGGCTATGACTAGATGGCAAATGCTAGCCATACCTCTCAGTCTCAGGCGACGTCCCACATGTCTCAGTGAGTCAGACATCAAATAAATAAAATGTTAGCCATTATAGACATAGTGTTTAGTAGTAGCCTACTTATTCAAACAACAAGATATTTATTTAGCCTTCGCAAAACTTCGTTCAGCTGCTGTCTACTGTGCGGCTGCTGTGGAACTTCAGGGATTCAGTGAATATAGAGGGGGCGGAGTTATCAGCTTACTGACAGCTTGAGGATCGAATACGATTTACACAAGTTCATTTTAAGAACTTTCATTGGCTAAATATTTGTAAAACAGACAGACAGACATAAATGGTAACCAATAGCATTGATTTAAAAAAAAAAAAAAAAAAAAAAAAAAAAGAAAACACCACCCAAAAAAGGGCACTTCGGAGTGTAAGGCCAAAAAGGGCTGGATCTCATGCTGCAGTAACACAGGGTTTGTGATGTGAATATATTAATGGAACAACACAATTGTTAGATTCAAAAGACATCAGTGAATCAGTCTATTTCATGATGATTATAAAAGAATCAACAGGTAACCATCATCACCTGATCTCATTTCACTTTAGCTTTCTTTGCTGCTGCAAATGTGATTGACACACACACTGTCACATCGGCCAAAAAAGACAAAAGATATAGTAAGAGTTAAGAGCCCAACTAATGGAAACACTGATCACTGCTATGGTGACTTCAAATGAAACACATTAGAGTTAAACCTCTGTTAATTCTCAATATCGACTGTCCCTTCTGTTTTTTTTCTGCTGTCCTGTCTGTCAATAAACTGCCTTCTTGCAATAGGATCTACGACTCCCTTTCTGACAAATGTCTTCTGCAAACTGCCCTGGCCCACTAAAAGTAAATCAGTAGGCTGTGAAAAAAAAGTATCTTCCATGCAGACTCATGTTAATGTTACATTCACAGATCAACACTTTAGTTTTTTACATTTTTTAATTTATTTATAAAGCACAATTAAAACAACGTAATGTTGACCAATGTGTTGTACAGTCACACAATAAAATTACATAAATAAAAGGAATTAAAAAAAAAAAAGCATAAAAAGAAATAAAAGCATGAATAATCCTTTCAAAATTACACTTATCAGGCTAATTCAAATTTCACAACAGGGAAAATATATATTTTTGAGTGTATATTCAGAAGTTTTTAAAGCATATTTTAAGATATAAGTGATAGCAATAGGTAAGCTAAAAAAAATGGAGAAGCTGGAATACTTCTGATAAAATGTTTAGCATTTTTAGGAGCTGTGTAATATCATAATGCAGGAGGGCTGAAACAATGTCATGAACAGTTTTTTGCACGTTCCCTGCTCAAGATTTATTGGCACCCATAAAACACCCCAACAAACAAGTCTGGATCTGTCACTAGACAACGGTTTTACTTTTGCTGGATCAAACACACATTTGACAACATCAGCATGAGCACAGGAGCAGTTCTCAGTATCCAGCAGGACGACCGCCATTGCTCTCGTCAGATTCAGCACAGAGTTTGTCCCCCTCTCGCACAACCGCCTGGACCGCTGTTGATTCAATATTGTTTTTTATTGTATGATTCTTCTCCTCCAAGCCTTTAATCACAACCTGAATTCATAAAGACAAAATTGTAATATTTCTCACTTTTCTGACTTTCTGAATCTAATTGTCAAGTGTAAGAATCCTACCTTATCAAACGTATCTTTTATATTTGTCACATTTGGTCTGATCTGAAATCTGGGTTCTTTAACAGCTTCCTTCAGGTTACAGCCAAAGAACAGGTAGTTCAGGATCACCTGAGATGAGAGACAGGACAGGACAGGACAGGGGGACAGGGTTTTTTTAGATAAAAGACAAATAGGTTTAAATATCACACAAACCTAAAAAACCCATAACCTTATCCGTTGGCCTATTCTGTAACTTCGGTCTGTTTATTCTTGTTTTGGTGACAGAGATCTGACACTGCTTTCGTCTCGTCCTGGTGGTGTTCGGACTTCGGTCTAGTTTGGTTTCGGTTCTGTGTCGAGATTCGGACACTCATGCTCTGAGTGTTTGCCTTCTGTTGTGAGCGCATGGTATAAGCATTCGTTCTTTCTCGTGTGCTGTCTTGTGTGAACGTGCAGATTCGAGTTAGATTGAGTCTAAATGTTGTTTATATTGGGTCCTCCCTCGTTACCCTCTTTGTTTGCTGCCCCATTTAGGCTACGTTTACACGTGACTGGCTATTTTCATAAACAGACATTTCACCCTCTCCGTTTTCAAAAATAGCATCGTGCACACCTGCAGTTTTCAGAAAAGTGTTCGTTTACACGAACCCGTGTAGATTTGCCATCAAGAGCATGCCAAACCTGTAGGTGACAGTGTAAGCTCAAGCCCACGTTAGCCAATCAGAATCCCGAAAATAACAACAACAGCAACGAATCACTTCCTCTTTCTCTTGACGCAGGTGCAAGTTCTGTCACATACTGTGACGTCAGCTGCCTAAAAGTCAGTTTTTCTCATGCCCGTATCACACATGCTCCGTTTGCGTATGCGGTGCGTATTTTTTTCTGCACCCATGTTTACAGGTTAGAGCTTTAACACTGCACGCGGATGCAGTCCGTCGATCCGTTCCAGGAGCGGTGCTTATACAGCAGTGCAGAGATCGTTTCCGCACCGAGTCTATTTCTGCTGTGCTGCAAACGCTGGATTAAAGTGACAGCGGATGGTCCGTGGTCAAAATGAACATAGATTGACATGAAAATATAATAATCTCACCATAAATGCATTTAATTAAATAAAATGTAGCAAATCTCACCATAAATGTATCTAATTAAATATTACTAGTTTTCACAGTAATCTTTTTACTTTAAGACCGGGGTAAAGCAAGGAAAACTACAGTTCTGACGTCACATTTATACGGATGTCACACCGGCTCGTGTAAAGGCACTGCTACTTTATGCAGGCTGTGTGCATGTGTCTGTGGATCCACTGTTTTGAAACTTATATGGTAGTTTCACAGCCCCTAGACCTCTGTTATCATGAAAAAAAGCCAGGAAATTTCAGTTTTGACAATATGGGACTTTTAAATATTTGACCACTTGCTTGAGCAACTTAATATATAAATCTACATAGAAGTAATGCATTGAATAATATGGTGTTTAAATTGTGTTTAAACGTGAACAGTGAACACGTCTATTAAAGCATGTATATGTGTACAAAGAGAATCACAATGCTGACAAAACTTTTTTTTAAATAAAAGTTGCTGATAACTTCTGGATTTGAAAGAAAAATAGTGAGTAAATGTGTTTGTGGTACAGCCGTGGTTTACGCTCTGCAAACGCAGCATATGTGAAAGCACTGTAGCGCGTGCTGCTCCTGCACCGCATACGCACTGCACACAGAGTATGTGTGAAACGGACGTCAGTTGACATGCAAACATGCAAACAAAGTTTTCCGAAATCTCCACTCTGGCCGAAGTTTTTAGAAAGAATAGTTTTCAGAGGTGAATTCTCTGTTTGCGTGTAAACGAACGGCACAAACGAAGGGAAATGTCTCAGTTTTTTTAAAATAACAATGGGGTTATACTTTTTCAAAGTAAGCGGGGCCTAATTCTCCTTGTGTTTGCAGTCCTGTGCCAGACCATCTTCAAATGTCCCCACTTGTGTGTTTCCCTGCCTTGTAAGTCAAGTCAAGTCCTGCTGCCGGTCCTGTTTTCCCGCTCGGGGTAGTTTTTGTTCGTTTTTTTATCAAATAAAAGCCCATATTTTGCATTATTGAGTCCTCGCCTCTTCCCTTCACCCCAACCTTGACATATTCAGAATCAACAAATGTTTTTCAAGTTCAGAATAGTCATCCAGAATAATCAAATGTAAAAAAAAATTATGTTGCTTTCTGTAATGTGCTGTTATGTAAAATTGTTCAACTCTCTTAAAGGCACACTATGTAATGTTTCGCCAGAGGTCGTATTCAAAACAAAGGCATAGCTTGATGACGCCTTGATTTGGCTGAATCATGGGAGTTGTTGTCTTCACCTCTACAATCGGGGAGAATACGATGGACTAGATTTATTAATTTATTGATTTATTAACGTTATGAAAGCCGTTGTTAGCAGAACGAGGCTGCTGGAGCGATTGCTAATGAGAGACGAATGCGACACATGGCTCAGAAATCAGGGTAACGTGGGTATAATGTCACTGATAGGCGACGCACAGGCACGGTCCTGGTTGAAACTGCTTATTTCTCTGGATTTAAACATTATAAGAAACATTTGGGATAATGTAAGTACACAAATCAACAAAATATATAACATTGTTTTAATGGTTTTTGAAAAAAAAAAAATCTTACATAGTGTGTCTTTTAAGTGTTTTTGTTTTGTTACCTGAGCAGTTGCAGTGGTGATATTTGTCCCACCTGAACCTCCAACAACCATTCTGACTTTTCTGCTTTGTTTGTCCAATATTATTGTGGGACACATAGATGAAGGTGGCCATTTACCTTGTCAAAACAAATAGTCATTTTACAATTTTTTTATTATTTATAACTCATTCCCTGTCAGCGTTTTTTTTTTTTTTCTTTAGCTTCCAGTAAACGGCAGCATCTTTGATAATTTTCACAAATCTTTACAAAACTCCAGAATATTCTGATGTATGAATATCTGAACATGCAGTATAACAAAAGAAAGAACAAAGATTCTGTTTTAAAAAAGTCATGCATTCATGCATTCTTTTTAGCGCAATTTTCCACCGGACAAAATTGCGATTGTTAACTCTTGATTTCTGTTCTGTCTGTGCGCACCAATCTTGCACTGAGAGATTGGCATGGGGTACTTTCCATAAGATCATCTCTCAATGCAAATCAAACTAGCTATTAGGCTAACTGAAATAAAACCATGCCAATCTCTAGGTATGGTGAAGGCTATGTGATGATGTGGGGCTATTTTAATTCCAAAGGCCAAGGGAACTTTATCAGGATGCATAGTATCCTAAAAAATAAATAAAAAATAAATACTTAAAAATAATAATCTGCCTGCCTCTATGGGAATTTAACATAGGGGTGTCCAAACTTATGCACCCTGTATTTTAAGGAAGAACTTTTATTTATTTACGATACATTATTCATTCACAAAGAAAATTGGTGTCCTTAAAGGTTGGATTTTTCCTAATTTTTTAAATTAAGACATTAAGTTTAATTTCCAAAAGATGATTTTTTATTCCTCTTTTTAGTCAACTTTAGCATGGGTGTCTAAACTTATGCATAGCACTGTACTCCTCAACCAGACCACCTAGAGACTTCGGGTTTTCGGCATTATGTTAAGGAAGGTCTAATCTCGGGAACGCACAAAAAAAATCCAGGAAAAGATTTTGGATTTCCTGGAAATTCCAGAAAAAATTCAGTTTTTTGCAAATTTCTCTGCAACCATAATAGCTATCGAGTTGAAACAAATTGCAATCGATAGCTTCTAAAATTTACAATAATATTAGAAAAAAAGAATTGATCAAAAATCTTTCCTTTATGCTTCAAAAATTAATTAAAACTTTATATGAAGGGAAATAAGAAAAATATTGCCTTTTCACCTATAAAACTATTGTTCCACAGAAATACGTAAGGAAGGTATTCACAAGAGTCATGAGCACAATTAATTCCACTGAATTAGCAATAAATCAATGAAGGTATCGATCAAGATTTGGAGAAGGAGCAAGAATATATGAGAAAATGACAAGAGGTTGTTGCAAAATAAATGGAAGAACGTTCAGCAAAGCGACAAAAGATGGCGACATCCACACCAACGGCTTCTTCATCAGGCGTATCTGATTTCTACGATGACTCGTGGCTTTCAGAGGATGTTTTGGCAAATATCTCGAAAGCAGAAGAAGAGTTTACAAAGTCACAAGCCAATAGTCAAGCAGAAAAGAAGGAAGAATCTGAAGAGGACAAAGCAGAAAAGGAAGCTGATACAGAGAAAATCGAGGATATTGAGTGAACACAAGATGTAAAAAATAATGAGCTAATAAAAAAAAATGATGTTCAACTAGTCAAGTGATTGTGCCTTTTTTATTATCCATTGCTGATTTGATTTCAGAAAGTTCATTTGAATTTCAAGAGAAAGTTATATTCTCGAGCAACTTATTTTCTCTTTCATTTACTATCTCTTAGTGTTGTGATCCCATGACGTGAGAAAATTGCGCTAAAACACTCACTGAGTTTTTATTACTTGTTTATCAACACTTGAATGTGGGCAAGTTTCATAAAAACAAAAAGCTGAGAAAATAGTGGTTTTGTCAAAGACTACGTCCGGATCTGATTTTAGAATGATGATCAAAACACAGATGGAGTAGATCGTGTCCATCACCACACCTAATGCTTCACAGTCGTTTCCTCTTTATAGGTTGACATTTCATTCAGGAACATTAGGCAGTTTTGATTTATATACTGTTTAATGTCTTATGATTAAGTTATTTGTATGTCAGCAATACTTCTATTGTTTTTTTCTGCTTCTTCTTTGCTTGTTTTGATCTGGAGATTCTGTACTCTTCCAAAAGATCCGTAATAGCGCCCATACAGCATAACAGTAAAAACTTGAATAGCCGGAAATTTCTGTCAACGACGGGGAAGCGTTTTGTCATAAATTACAGAAAATGCCATCAATGGCAGGGAAAGAGTTAATATTATAACTCATAAAACGGCAACTTTTTTTATTTTATGTTTTACCTGGTTCAAGTAATTTGATTTTGCCAACTCCATTTTTCACCTCAGGATCAATGAAATCCCTCATTTGGTCATTAAATATAATGCCTGTTGAGCTTGATATCACTCCAGAGCCAAACCTGTGAGAACACAAAAAAGATCCAGATAACAAAGCAAATACGCTTCATAAATATATACACTAAACGTACATTAAAGGGGGTCCTATAATATTCTTTTCAAAAGATGTATATAATTATCTGATGTCTCCAGAGTGAGTATATGAAGTTTTGCTCAAAATACCCAACAGATATATTTATATAGCATGTTAAATGGTGCATGTACTTTTAAATAAACATAACTTGCTCATTTTTCTACCGATTTTCAAACGGTTTGGTTTGTTATAAACGTCAGAGATGTAGTTATTACACTGCATACATACACTGCATACATATGAAAAATTATAACATACATTTTCAAGCATTCGGAATTATAGCCACGTTAATAACGTTTGTAAGAAACCAAACCGTTTGTAAATCCGTCAAGATTTCAGCGAGATAAGAGGATTTGTGTGCGTGCTGATCATTCACCTTAATGCACAGAGCACTGTCACAAGATGGCCGAACGATGATGCCGGAAGTGACTGCGCCATAAGACATCTAGCGTTTATATATGATATCTATGGTTAGCATTACCTCACATGGACATGCACTGAAGATTTCAAAAACTTTTAGCCTTTTATGTTCAAACTAGAGTTGGACAATGATGGAGGGACTTAAGAAGAAGTGAACATGTAGAATGCAACAGGATGTTTCTGAATGGTTAGTTTAATTTAGGTAGCTGATGTGGAGGTAAGCATTGTTGTAAAAAGCTGATTGTTGTAGTCCTTAAACAGCTGATTGTTGTAGTCAGCAATGTACTCTTAAGAAGAGATTTCTGTAAAAAAAAATACCTCCCATTGCTTTAAACTTTGAGCTTCACAACTTTGCAGATGTTGTGTATGCTCAAACAGCAACATAGCGAAGTTAAAAAAGAGAAATCATGATCAAGGACACCTTTAACATCTTGTTTTTTAATATCTATTCTACATTAAAATCTAATCTGTATTTTTGAACGGAAGAGTGCAGTTTAAAAAAAAAGTGTTGTATTTTACTCAGTTGAGTAAATCTTGTTAGCAGTGTTTAATATAAGTATTGCTAAAGGCTTTGTCTCATTAGCTGACTTGAATGATTTTGCTGAATTTCTTGCTTGATGAAAAATAAGAACCGGAGCACTATGTGAACATAGAAGTGAATAGAAACATTAAAATGTAGCTCATGCAGTAATCCCACCATATAAAGGTGCATGAGGTATTTGTTCCCTCTGGACTATGAAGACTCTGAAAATATCAAACATGTAGGACGTGAATACTGGATGCTAAACCACAAAGAATACCACAATCAAAAACTTGAAGCACGTATGATGGAGAAACACCCAGAAACACCTCATATGTGCCACTCACAAGTATATGGGGCTTGTCCTTACCATTAACACGCCTGCTTAACACGCCTGATTAAAAATATGGTTAGTGCAGTGGCTGGGAAAAATGTAAACCTACCAACATCCCTTGTCATAATTATTGTAATGACTTATTGTGAGAGGAACATTTTTTGTTTCAGTCGCATAACATCAGTTAATGGAAACGCTGCCATTGCGCAATAGTTTTTTATCGACATTTAGAAAACATTGCAAAAGATTTACGCAAATCTGTAATTGAAATGCGGCTAATGACTCTCTGACAGCTTTCAACATGTTATTAGAACCAGTTGGTAGAGAGTTATTCCAGTGCTCAATAACTGAATCTGGGTGTGTTAGATCAAGACCAGGGTTAAGAAACACTGATCCCCTTTTCTCTTTTTTTTCCTCTTACTCGTTATTGATGCTGCTGGTGACTGCCACTGCACTCCCATCTTCTGCGATAATAGACAGGTGAGATGTGCCATGGTCATCAGGCACTGTATCAGTGGTCTCCGGCTCATCATCATCATATCTGGTTTGTTTGATGTCATCATTAATCTTACTCCGTTTTTTGTCTGCAAAGCTGTCTGAGGTTATATTTTTGACCAACTGTTAAACAAAATTGACAAAATGCATAAATATAGGAACAAGGAAAAGCTTTGATAAAAGTTACTAATTTACTAAGATAAGTTACTCCTGTTAGATCAGATGTTGCAAAGATATTTAATACGATTCAGAAATACTGTGTTTGAGATCTGAGGTAGCTTTCCCCTTGGTGCACACCACTCACTGCTCACATCACGTTCAGTTCAAATTTGTGGAAGAGAACATTATCAGTAAACAATAATATAACATAATCAGTGAAGGACAGTGTAGATGAGACAAGAAACAACAGAGCAAAGAGAGTGTGCAACAGGATCAGCAAAGCATCCTGAGTTGGGACCCGCTATATGTCAAACCGCTGCCAACAAGGCTATTGATCAAACATCTGCGGTACTTTTATATGTGTTTGGAGCTTGGTCCCATAATTGTTATTTTTGGGTGAACTATTCCCTTTTAACACATCCCTTTAGCCTCCAAATATCCAGTATAGGCCCAAGGAATATATAGGTAGACTTGAACTCACCTCAGTGATGTTTTTAGTAAGTCCCAGTTTTATCTTTTGTATATCAGCGAAGCGGAACGCCTCTATCATACGATGATACATCAAAATCTTTTTCTCTACAGTGGACACGCTGCTGCTTGAGATGTTGTAACCTGCAATTAAATGCTTAATTATTTTAGCTGAACCTTAAAACATTGAAATAATTAAAGACTCAGTTTAAACACAGACTCTGAGATATTACTAAAGCCATGTTGCACACTGTACAAGTCTTTTGGAGCTTTACAATTGTTGCTTTTTAGAAGTGTTTGATGTGATCTTAAAGTTTAAATGTCTTAAGTGTCTTTAGTAACTCAAGCAAAGGATGATGGCATGAACTGGCTGTTTTAAGAGCAAACTCAAGGTAATTTGAATATAACTATATTAATAGATGTAATGGGGTCGTGACATGTTGTGTTGGACATTTATATAGATAATGTATACAGCTTTGAATTGAACTCTCTCACATGCACATCAACTGTTGTGCTTTATTAGGTTAATGGCACAATACATACAAATCCTCTCGTGTGATGCCCCCTATCATTTTTTGCACCCTAGGCAACTGCCTATGTCACCTATGCCATGGGCCGGTCCTGAATGAAGATGGCTCTAGTAATTAAAGAGCCTTAGGCCCCATCCACACTACTGCGTTTAGCGTTTTAGAAACAGAGAATTAAAACGAAAACGTCCACAATCAGCGCTTTAGCTGCGTATTATAATTGATCTCCGTCCACATTAAAACGACTGAAAATGCGGATCACGTGACCATTCACCATTCATCTATTTCTAGCATGCACACGTTTACTGCGTGAGTCGCGCCTGAGACGCGGCAGTTTCTTACTGTAAGAAACTGTTCCAGCGGGTGGAGTTTACTGGTACTGAATATTACCTGTGTATACTCCATGACTGATGACACCCAATCATAGAGCCGAGGGTCTTCACTAAAACGCCCTCCGGAGATTCAAAACTCAAAACGGGGTCGGCAGCGTTTCTAAACTTCTCCGTTTTAGGTCTTCGTTTTTGCCGTTTTAGTCTGGATGGGAGGTGCAAACGTAAAAAAGGTCTCCGTTTCTAAACGAAAACGCAGTAGTGTGGATGGGGCCTTAATATTCCCAACCTGTAATCCACACACACACACACACACACACACACACACACACACACACACACACACACACACTCTGACCTTTGAGTATGTTGAGTATCAGAGCGAGTACAGGTCCACCGAATGGAGCAGTAGGAGCATGAAATATGTATTTCCCCACAGTAAAGTTTAATGCATACTCATTAAGCACTGACTTATAATTCAGTAGGTCCTCACGTGTTATAATGCCTCCTGTGTTATGAGAAACACAGATTCAGACAGATTTGCATCAAATTAAGTCACTAGATCCATTAGATACGAGTCAAATTTAATAAGCATGAAATAACCTGCAGCCTTGATATCATCCACTATAGTCTGAGTTAATGACCCATTATAAAAGACATCTGGTCCTTCTTCTGCGATCTTCATATACGTGAGAGCTAGTTTGGGAAATCTTATAATGTCATTTTCCTTCAAGAGGTTATTATTTGAGTCGCAAAGCACTTCACTGGAAAGAAGAACAGAAGATCATGCCATAAAATTTAAAAGGCTGATGCTTTAGGGACCCTTGTGTAAATATAGACATACAGTAATAGAGTCAGATCTGTCTTTCAGGATATTTGCCACTGAGAAAGTGTTGTTTTTTTTCTTCTTTTTTTTTCTAGTTTACAAAATGATATATTCTTACCACAATGCTGTATTATTCAGAATTGTGTGACTAGTCTCCTTTATGGCATCAGCCAAGGCCTTTCCAATTGGAAAACCCTCCTTTGCCAGCTTTATACTTGGCTCAAACAGCTCCTTCCATGGCAGTCTCCCGTGTCTTTTGTGTGCCATCTGATAACCACGCAGTTCTCCTGGCACAGCGATATACAACCCTGGCATAAGATTCATATAAAACAGAGGAATGGTCTAGTCATTCATTGGCCAAACAGGCAAGAAATCATCAGAGACATCACTTAGCTGCTTTAGACCTGGTTTCACAGACAAGGCTTAGATTAAGCCAGGACTAGGCCTTAGTTTAATTAGGATATTTAAGTAGCTTTTATATTAAAGGGGGGGTGAAATGCTATTTCATGCATACTGAGTTTTTACACTGTTAAAGAGTTGGATTCCCATGCTAAACGTGGACAAAGTTTCAAAAATTAAATTGTACGTTTGAAGGAGTATTTCTGTGCCAAAAATACTCCTTCCGGTTTGTCACAAGTTTCGGAAAGTTTTTTTCGAGTATGGGCATGTGTGACGTCAGATGGTGTGGAATTTCCTTATATGGGTCCTAAGGGCACTTCTCCCGGAAGGGCGCGGGCGCGGGCGCAACCGTAGACCAGAGAGAAAAGAGAGCCAAAGCAGTTCGCCCATCAAAGCGCTGTGCTCGGCTTTAGGGAAGTCAATGTCACCAAATAAGTGTGTTTTTGGTTGCCAGGGCAAGACAACCCTGCACAGATTCCCAAAGAACCCAGCGTTAAGGGACCAGTGGATGGAGTTTGTTTTTCCAGAGCATCAACGGAGTTGTGCAAGACTGTTTGTTCCCTGCATTTCGACGATGATTGTTTTATAAACAAAGCCCAGATCGACGGATTTGCAGATCGTCTAATGCTTAAGGATCGAGCAGTCACAATGATAAAGGTTCGCGGTCGTGCGATGGAACCGCAGGCGGTGAGTAAAACTGCTTCAAATGTCTGAGTGTTGTTAGCTATCGGCGCGTAAGCACAGCTTTAACTTCGCCCACACACGTCACACCTCCAGTTGCTCGTTTTTTTTCCGGAAAGACTTGGTACAGCCTATCTTTCTTTTATAAATATAATAAAACTAAAGACTTTTTGGAGATATGAAGGATGCAATACTACTCTATAGGTACTCAAGATTAACATGAGATTGACTGAAAATGAGTATTTCACCCCCCCCCTTTAAATATGTTCCTTAGAAAAAGAAGCGAAAAAAAAAAACATTACTGGTGTACATCTTGAGACAAAACAATTGCAATTGCAATTGAAATATCTCAGTGCAAGTTGCTTTCAGTTAAATCAGATCAAAATTTTAATCTGGGACTAGCTATAGCCTTGACTGTGAAACTGGGGCTTCATGTTTTAATGTGTGGACTAATGTGCTTATACTGAATCTGTGCTGTAAAGCCATCATGGAGGATGGTTTTGGAGATATGTAGATTTATGGTGGTTTACCTGATATTGCATTATCGGGGTCACTGCCAAACATGTTCTGTGAAGCATTCATTGGAGCGATTTCTTTAGCATTAATTGTCTCAACCTTTCCTGAAGGTGAAAACATGAAACTTTGAATTTAACACAAATATGTGGCCCAGTGGTCAAAAGGTTGCAGTGATTTGGCCAAAGTGTTGCAATGGTTCCGCGTGAATTCCCTGCTTCTAGAAAACAAAGAGGATGGCTGCTGCTGCTGGCGAACAGCCGTTGGGCTCCATTAACATAACATTTGTTTGTTTACAGGAATCTCGCCATCAAATTTTACCACAACACACCATAAGCGGAACACTCCCCCATGGATTAATTTCCGTCACTCTGACTACGTCACCTTCTTCATTGCTCTGGTTGGTAGTAGCGCTATCCTATTGCATGCAGAGGGAATTTGAAAGACAACTGTTTATCCCGCCCCTCGGATTGAGCCCTGCCAATGGTGTGTTCCCAGACCCAACATCTTGATGTGGGTCTGGCTTTTCAGGTTCATTGCAAAAAAAAAAAAAGTACAAAAAAAAAAAAGTAATAAAAGCAGTTTGCATGTTTTGATGTCCACATGTTCTTGTTCAAGAAATTATTTCTCTTGTAAAGAAGTGGCCACATATTCAAAATTAAGTGGACACTTGAATTAAATGTTGTTTGGCCAAAATTAAACAAGGATTTGATCTGCTGTAAAGTGTAACAACAACAATCCCCAAGCAGTTGGTGCCCTCTGCAGGCATTTGTTATAATATATAATGTACATTATTGATTATGTTTATATTATGCATTACATTATGTGCTCAATAAAACCATATGATTACTTGCTTTTGATACTTTATTTGAATTAATTATTATTTTCTCATTTATATTTTAAGTAATTTTATGGGCTATAATTAAAAAAATCAGATTAATTGTCAAAATAATTGACAGATAACTCACTAAATTAATCATTAGTCACAGCCCTGGATTAGTTCAAACATTTCAAAATTCATCTGAGTGTGCATTTTGTGACTTTCAGTCTAATAAGTAAAACGTTTTTCAGTCATATATTTTATCATTGAAGATTTCTTAAAAACATTGTCTCTTTCTTGTGAACCCAATATCGTGTATTGTCTTGTCTCGTGAGCCAAGTGTATCTTCACACCCCTAAAACAAAGTCCAACCCTAAACTCAAAAAAATAATAAATTGTGTAGAATCCCCCAACAGAGCACTAAATCCTAACCACATAAACCTTATATCCAGCCCCCCCAAAAAATCTAATTGATTAAAATAAAAGTTGTTCCAGAAATTGAAAAGATGTTGATCTAGAAACATTTTGGATGAAAACACATGCACACCTGGTCAAGGTATGGTTTGCTAATACAAAATTTCCACATTTGTGCCCAGGTAAATGTGACGGGAATTGTTTCTCATGGCACTTGACCTCAGGCTGCTCTAGGGAAAACCACTTCTTTAATAATGCACTATAAGTTGCTTTAAGTTGATTTGAAATGTATCTGCTGAATAGCAAAAAAAGAAAAAAAAGAAAAAGACTAGCCCAAGATGTGCTTTATAAAGATGAGCACTCATAGGGGGTTCTTTGTTTGTTTCTTGAACTGTTTCCATTGTGGGAGTTGTGGCAGACTGGTTTAAGTATCTCAAATCCCATGTACCTGTTGATGGACTGTATATGGTGAAAACCACTCCTCCTCCGATGCCCATGTTGTGGGGATTAACCACACTCAGACACAGCAGAGCAGCAATAGCAGCATCAACTACTGAACCTTTTGTCAACATGTCCCTGCAAACACAAAGAGCTCTGTGTAAAGTCAAGTGAACTTCACATTATTAATGCAGATCATAGGGTTGTATAATTTCTCCCAGAAACATAAATGTGTCTCTTTGTAAACGTTCTGTACCTCCCGATCTTAGAGCAAACCTCAGCATCCGCTGCCACTGCTGCTTTATCATAGCAATTAACAGAGCTTCTCAGATAGCCTCCGCATTTCTGACAGATCAATACCATCAGAACAATGAAGGCGACGCACAGGATCAGGCCGAGGACGAAGATGAGGCCCATGCAGCAATTCAGGCACAAGCTCTGTCTGAAAGTACACAACAAGAGTTTGATATATTTGATATTTATTCACCACACAAACAGAATTCAAATGTTATGTGGTTTAATTTTTATTTATTTGGTGGTAGAGAAGCTCTTATCTCTTACTTATATTATCAACTGGCATACCTGATCGAATCATGTCATGTCAGTTATTCTGTCACTTAATCCTTTTCTCATGCAATATGGAATACGTTACATCTTGAACCTCTACAGTTCTGAGGACTATAGATTTTCTTTTACATTTTACTATATTACTTTATATGCGTGTGTATGTGTGAGAGAGAGATAGACAGTGTGTGTGTGTGTGTGTGTGCGTGTGTGTGTGTGTGAGAGAGAAAGAGTGTGTGTGAGAGTGTTTGAGTGGGTGCATGTGTGCGTGAGAGTGTTTGTGTGTGTGCATTCTTCATCACCTTTTTGACTTGCCTTCTTGACCTCTTTGACCTGCTAGGCCTTCTAGCTCTTCTTGACCCATTATTGAATAGCCGAATAGCCACTGTCCACCAGTTTACAGAAACTAAAAAAAAAAGATATATATATATATAAATTGTATATATATATATATATATATATATATATATATATATATAATCATTATTGCTTTTATTACAATAATCATTATATTCAGTCTTGAATTAAGAACACATAGGGCCCTGGGGATATAGCAAACCCAATAGTCCCCTTCATAGTCATACACACAATGTTTTCTACCACATGAATAATAATTAGTATTTTAGAAAAATCATATCTCAAACACAGAGACTATATCCCCAGGGCCCTATTGTGTTCTTAATTCGAGACTGAATATAATGATTATTGTACTGTGTATTGTAACTCTGTATAAAATAAACAAATATTGTTGGCTATAACACATTATAAGCATAAATTCATTAACTTCAAAAATGAGGTCAAAGCAAACAGGTTTCCAGAAACAGCAATATCTTTTGCACATAAGACTGCCTTAAGGAATTTACTTTAAATAGTTTCATCATTAGAAGGTCTAATTATTTGATTTCGAAATCTGTTCATATCGAAGTTGATTAATTAAGACAGAAACAAACAATAGATATTTTGAATGTACTGTAAATGTGTTTTAAAGGGATAGTTCACCCAAAAATGAAAATTCTGTCATCATTTACTCACCCTCAAGTTGTTTCAAATCTGTATGAATTTCTTTTTTCTGCTGAACACAAAAGAAGATATTTTGAAAAATGTCGGTAACCAAGCAGTTGATGGACCCCATTGACTTCCATAGTAGGAAAAAAAAAAATACTATGGAAGTCAATGGGGTCCATCAACTGCTTGGTTACCGACATTTTTCAAAATATCTTCTTTTGTGTTCAGCAGAAAAAAGAAATTCATACAGATTTGAAACAACTTGAGGGTGAGTAAATGATGATTTTTGGGTGAACTATGCCTTTAACAATATTAATAGCCTATTAAATTATATAGCAAAATGATTCTTAATGAATTAATATTTTACTGTAAAAGTTTGTTAGAGCTGAACATATCTACACTGTAAAATCCAGCAGTGATTTTGACGAGCAGGACGAGACTGAGGGCCGCGGGAGAATGGCTCGAGGCCGGTGACGTGATTACTGATGAGCGACACCTGTGAGACGCACCGGTCTCGTATCTCTCACGGAGGAACAGAAGCATAAAAGGAGTGATGATTGTGAAGGATGAGAGAGGACCAGGCCTGGACTGTTTTATTTGATATTTTGTTTATATGTTGATCAGTGTTCCCTTTGGTTGGGCACTTGAAACTTCATTTGTATTATTGTAATTCTCTTCCTGTTGATGTATATATAATTTCGATCATAAACAGCTTGTGAATCTTTTAATTGGGTTGTCATAATTGTGAACGGCGTGGGAGTCAGGCACACTAATAAAGAGGCTAAAGACTGCAGCCTCTAGCGTCTGTCGCTAGAGCGCCTCTTGAGATCAGATGAGTGATGTTTACTCGCACAGCTACTACTTGCTGACCTCCATTACATAATATCTCTATATTTGTGACAATATCTTGTAATTAGTCATGCTTGAGTCACACACAGACTTCAACATTCAGCATGCAAAGCACAACAATGGTAACAATTAACCACACATACTTCTTCCGGGGTGTGAGAGGACGCTGGCTCAGCTGGATGCCACTTCTCAACCCATGTGTTTTAGTTATTTGTAATTTTAAAATTTGTTTTATTCTGCTACCAACTTTTTAAATGATTTAATAGCCTATTAGGCCTACCTCTCATCTCAACATTTAAATGTGAGGTTCCTGTTGAGCTTGGATTGCTGATCGCTTTTGAGGTGATTCCTCGGCGTCTACTTGTTTCGAGTGGCAAGTGGCGGGTGCGGCACCTGAACGAGGCTGGAAACTGTGTCATCTCCAATCTGAAGTCGGTGTATGTCTGCGTGTGTGGATTCACTAACGGTCTGATGCTGCTGCGGCCTCTGCATTTTAATCGCTGAACGACTCCCGCGACTCAGAGTGTTGCGATCTTCACAATTTTATCAGGATTCCATTGGATATAAGCATGCTGTTTCCCTTTACTACATTCTTTTCACTGGTCTATGCTATAACTGGATTCTGTGGAACACTGGAATCAAGATTGTGGAACACCAACATGATAAGGTACTCATATTCTGAGCTTTTTTCATTGGATCATCATCTGCCTCCCAGCACCTGTATTGTTAAAACTTTGCGATCATTCAAACTTTTGCATCGGCCAAGATATTTGCATCGTGGCTCCCGCCGATGTTTCTATCCTTCGCCTGCTGGAATAAATTTACTTCACTCCTCATCTAGGCGTTCAAGACATCTTAACTCTCGTGGCATCAGTTCATCTAACTTACATTTTCCTCAGAAGACGTTGCAGAATCGCGTAAAGAACGCAAGTTCTAAAATTAGACTCGCTCAATTAAATGTGCGTTCAGTGAACAAGAAAGCCACGCTGCTTCACGATATAATATTGGATAGAAAACTTGATTTTCTCTGTCTATGTGAGACATGGCATCAACCAAATGACTTTTACAACCTTAATTTAGCTAAACCACCTGGATTCACATACATTGACAGACCTAGACTCACTGGTAAAGGTGGTGGTCTTGCTATTCTATACAGATCTGATTTGTCTATTGTAGAAGTTACAACATCTGCTGTGTCATCTTTTGAATGCCTGACTATCAAAATTAACAGCACTTCACCAGTACTAGCTGTTTTAATCTATCGCCCACCTAAGGCTGATGCGAGGTTCTTTTCTGAACTTGCAGAATTATTGACTCTGCTAAGTCCTATTTGTCCAGACATGCTGCTAATAGGGGACCTGAATATTCATGTTGACAATCCAAACTGTTCCTCTGCAGCTGCCTTCCTGCATGTGTTAGAGTGTTTTAACTTCATTCAACATGTTGACTTTTCAACTCATAAATCTGGACATACATTGGACCTGGTATGTTCTGTGGGTATTGGTATAGATCAGCTTTCAAAGGATGAAGCTGATACACAACCTGGTACACAAATGATCTGCGTGCACTTAAAGTTGAAGGAAGGAAGATTGAGCGGTTGTATAAAAAATCAGGCCTCACCATTCACAAATTAATGTTTACACAACACCAGCTGCAGTATCATCTAGCTTTGAAGACTAGCAGAGAGGCATATTACTCTCATGTTATCAATAAAGGTGCTGCTAATCCTAGGATGTTATTTAAGACAATTGATAGCCTTCTCAAATCTCAAAAGAAAACTGTCTGTCCTTCTGATGAGATGTGTAATAATTTTAACAAATATTTTACAGAGAAAGTTCAGAGTATTTATAGCTATCTATAGTGTATATATATCTCCTTTGACTCTCCTTTGCTGACTAGTGAGTCTTACTAAAAAAACTCACCTTCTACAGCCCTTTCGAACTTTACTACTGTCAATGTAGACAATGTTTTTAAATTGATCATGACTATGAGTTCATCCACGTGCTTTCTTGACCCCTTGCCTACATACAGTGTTTATCACGTCTGCCCTTCCATCACTGTAATTATTCCTCCGGCCCTTAAGGTGGCCGCTATCACACCTGTTCTAAAAAAAACTGGCTGTGATGTTCAAAATTTAGCTAACTACAGGCCTATTGTAAACCTGCCCTTTGTGGCAAAGGTTCTCGAACGAGTTGTTGTTGGTCAGTTACAGCAATATCTGTCCAATAACAACTTGTTGGAACCGTTTCAGTCTGGTTTCAGATCTGGACACAGCACTGAGACTGCACTTGTAAGGGTCACCAACGACCTACTTGTTTCCGCTGACACTGGTGCTTGCAGCATTCTAGTCCTGCTAGACATTAGCACAGCTTTTGACACTATATGTCATATTATCCTTCTTAACAGGTTGCGTGTGTTGTTAGGCATCTCTGGTGTTGTGTTCAAATGGTTTGAGTCCTATTTAGCAGATCGTTTTCAGTATGTTTGCATGGGGAAACATAAATCTGAGGCCACATTAGTTCAGCAGGGTGTCCCGCAGGGGTCAGTGATAGGGCCGACTTTGTTCTGCGTTTATATGCTTCCACTTGGTGACATTATAAGAAAATACGGTCTGGGGTTTCATTGTTACGCTGATGACACGCAGATCTATGTTAACACACTCCCGGATCCTAATCTTGCAATCACAGCTCTGAGCGCATGTATGGAAGAAATTAAGTTATGGATGCATGCCAATTATCTTAAACTTAATGAATCAAAAACAGAATTTCTACTTGTTGGTATGCCGACAGCCTTGCACAAGTTTAACTGTCAAAATCTGACCACTGATTCTGATTCTGGTTTACTGGCCCCAGCATCACAGGTGCGAAATTTAGGTGTTATTTTTGAATCACATTTGTCTTTTGATGGCCATATCAAATTGGTTTCAAAATCAGCTTTTTTTCATTTAAAAAATATTGCCAGAGTTCGGCCTTTTATATCCCTGCCAGATGCGGAAAAGCTTATCCACGCATTTATCACGTCGAGACTGGATTACTGTAATGCACTATAGTCTGGTCTCCCTGATAAATATATTAAGAAATTACAGTATATCCAAAACGCGGCCGCACGCGTATTAACACACACAACTGTTCAGCAGCATATTTCCCCTGTTCTTTATGAACTCCATTGGCTTCCAGTAACGGCACGTATCGATTTTAAAATCTTGATTTTAACATATAAAGCAATTAATGGGATAGGACCGGAATACCTTTGTGATCTAGTTGTTCCTTACATTCCAAATCGTTCTCTCTGCTCGTCTGACTCTTCTACTCTACAGCAGCCCACATTCAAATTAAAGTCGATGGGTGGTCGCTCCTTTACGGTTACCGCCCCGCGGTTGTGGAATAAACTTCCATTTGCGATTAAAAATTCCCCAACTCTGGACTGCTTTAAGAGGTCTTTAAAGACCCATCTTTTTAAAAATGCTTACTGTCTTTGAAGTGTATCTTATTTATATATATATATATATATATATATATATATATATATATATATTTTTTTTTTTTTTTTTGTCTGATTTTTCTGTTTTTAATTATTGTTTAATTATCTTATATTATGTTTACTATACTGTGTAGCACTTTGGGTTGGAGAAAAGCGCATTACAAATAAAATGCATCATCATCATCATCATCAACAACAATTAAAATGTATTTAAAAGTAAATTATCAATTACTCTCAGTTCTTTTTTAGTTATTAGAACTTTTGTGTAAGTGAACTATACTAAGCATACTGTTCCTATTTCACTTTACTTGTTTTTTTAAGGCATCAGTTTGCACACTTTTTTTTTTTTTAGTAAAACTAACTTACAGTGCTATGCATAAGTTTAGACACCCATGCTAAAGTTGACTAAAAAGAGGAATAAAAAATCATCTTTTGGAAATTGAACTTAATGCCTTAATTAAAAAAATTAGGAAAAATCCAACCTTTAAGGACAGCAATTTTCTTTGTGAATGAATAATGCATCGTAAATAAATAAATGTTCTTCCTTAAAATACAGGGTGCATAAGTTTGGACACCCCTATGTTAAATTCCCATAGAGGCAGGCAGATTTTTATTTTTAAGTATTTTTTTTTATTTTATTTTTAGGATACTATGCATCCTGATAAAGTTCCCTTGGCCTTTGGAATTAAAATAGCCCCACATCATCACATAGCCTTCACCATACCTAGAGATTGGCATGGTTTTATTTCAGTTAGCCTAATAGCTAGTTTGATTTGCATTGAGAGATTGGCATGGGGTACTTTCCATAAGATCATCTCTCAATGCAAATCAAACTAGCTATTAGGCTAACTGAAATAAAACCATGCCAATCTCTAGGTATGGTGAAGGCTATGTGATGATGTGGGGCTATTTTAATTCCAAAGGCCAAGGGAACTTTATCAGGATGCATAGTATCCTAAAAAAAAATACTTAAAAAAATACTTAAAAATAAAAATCTGCCTGCCTCTATGGGAATTTAACATAGGGGTGTCCAAACTTATGCACCCTGTATTTTAAGGAAGAACATTTATTTATTTACGATACATTATTCATTCACAAAGAAAATTGGTGTCCTTAAAGGTTGGATTTTTCCTATTTTTTTTAATTAAGGCATTAAGTTCAATTTCCAAAAGATGATTTTTTATTCCTCTTTTTATCAACTTTAGCATGGGTGTCTAAACTTATGCATAGCACTGTATTTTGATTTTACAGTGTACACAGAAGGAAAATGCGTAGCTTCATCCTTAATTCATCCAGGCTATAAAGCTCTTCAATTCTCCTTTGTTGTTGCCCTGATAAAAGTTACAACAGTTCTTGCATCCAGAGTTTAACTGATCAAGACTTAGGCAAAAAAGCATGCTCCTAATTACCATGGTTTCTATAATATTAACAACTACAAAAATAACATTACTAATAATAAACTGTGGTATTTGTGACGAAAAACAGACAAACATCTAAACCACTGTGAAACAACTGCTATGAGAGTGACTGATTTGCCCCATATTACCTTATATTTAATATAAGGTTCTAATAGAAACATTCACAATAAATACCATAATGTCATATTTCTACAGCTTAGCAGAATGATAATTTTATAGGTCTGGCACTGCTATTTAAAAGCTTGCAATTACCGTTGTTTTAACTCCGATCATGTAAACTGTATGTGTCGATCTGGTTTCAGCTTCACCACAGAGCCTTTAATGTTCACATTTAATGTTGCGCTTGAGTTGAATTCAAATGAGTCAAGCGAGATTGTCCACTAAATAGCAGTGTTTAATATGTGTGGGCATGGTGAGGCTTTGGCGATCAGCCCACTGGGAAAAGTTCAGGAACTCCCAGTCTCTCCAAGTGTGGGTATCTGCAGGTTGGAGTAATGGGCGTGCCGAAAGGTAGGACGTGGATAAAGGTCTTTATCATTGGTTGCAAAAGCTGTCTGTCAGGGTGTGGAGTACAGTTAGGTGCTAGTTTCTGTTGTAGAGATTCTCCTTTCCATTACTCCGACCTGAAGCTATCCTCAATCTACAGTATGTCAGTCTGTCTCAGTCAGTCTACTTTACAGCTAGTCACAGGATCCCTCCTTGCTCGGGCTCTACGTTATGGTGTACAGTGAGAATGGCATCTTACAGTTCTTAAGAGGCCGTTAAAAGCACAATTTGCTCCCAAAAAGAAACTCTCAAAATGTAATCATTGTCATGTCATTCCAAACTTTCCACCGGACAAAATTGCGATTGTTAACTCATGATTTCTGTTCTGTCTGTGCGCACCAATCTTGCACTTCTATCTACTCCTCAACCAGACCACCTAGAGACTTCGGCTTTTCGGCATTATGTTAAGGAAGGTCTAATCTCGGGAACGCACAAAAAAAATCCAGGAAAAGATTTACTATCTCTTAGTGTTGTGATCCCATGACGTGAGAAAATTGCGCTAAAACACTCACTGAGTTTTTATTACTTGTTTGCTTATAACAAACAGAAATGAAAAAACTAAACAAAACCTGTTTAATCCTTGACAGGAACAGGCCTATGTGTACACTACAATAAAAAAAGGCTCACATAAAAAGCCAGGACTTGCATATTTCAACAGCTGTAATGTTCCACAAATTAAAGTGTCATGAAACCCCCGTTTTAGCCTACCAAGGTTTGCGCTTGTCAATTTACTGGTGTTTGTGCCATTATTCACCACCCAAAAAAGCATGTCTTAAACCTGACCCTACCTGGTGGATTGCGTTTGTCATTATAGAAATGATCCGGCTTGCGTGTCTTCTTTTATTTGCACGTCGTTAGTAGATCACGTGCAGAACTTTCCACTCCCATCTGCACTTTTATGGAATTGCGCTCTTATGCTAATTTGCCCTGTTTACTAAATCTGGCCCTAAATCCCTAAATTTACTCTCCAAAAGCAGTCCCTTTCAAAGCATGCTGCGAACTACAGATCCACTACCCAGGGCTGCATTTCTCCAAAGCATTGTGAGATAAGTTGATCGTAGAGAACATTGGTGTACACCAGTGGTTCTCAACCTCTCCTGCAGGGACCCCCTGACAGGCCATGTTTTTGTTTTAACCCTGCAATGGCACACCTGATTCAATTAATGAGTAGTTATTAGAGTAGGAAGAGTAGGAATTAGTCAATTAATCAATTAGTCAATTAATCAATTAGTCAACTACTCATTAAGCCTTTAATTAACTGAATCAGGTGTGCCATTTCAGGTTTAAACAGAAACATGGCCTGTCAGGGGGTCCCTGCAGGAGAGGTTGAGAACCACTGGTGTACACTGACACGAGTCACGACTATACTGCCCTCTATAGGTCTGGTGCAGTCGCAGTGCGCATGTGTCAAATGTGTCCATTCTGATCTTTATTGGAAATTGTATGTTGGGTCAATGTAACTCAATTAGGCTAAAACAGCATTCCCTTGTTTTATGTCATATAAACCTGACTGAATTAGGTTACAACAACAAAATTAGAATGTAAAGGTAGAAATACTTTCTTAAAGCAACAACTGCTCATGCTTACTTTTTACAGTGCAGCTCTGACAACATCGTGGGGAAATGAAGCAACACTTTTGTGTTACTGTGCTGAGGAAACACACTAACGGCACGTGTCCGTGTACCACGGCGCAGTGGAAAAAATGTCAAGGTAGCAAAAATTATATATATTAAAGATTATAATTCACTAAGAATCATATTTTTAGCGGACATAATTTCATAAAGACACTAGTGTGATAATACACAGAGTGATACAAAAATGGCTTTAAAGCAAAAAAAAATTCTCATTATGATCGTATCATTAAAAGGTGATTTTATCATCATAATATTTTGATCAGGGAGACAACACATTTACACATTTATCCAAAGCGACTTACATTGAATTTCAAGGTACTCATTTATATTCTTATCAATTCTTGCTTTTACTGGAAATCAAACCCATGACCTTGGCGTTGCAAGCGCCAACGCTCTACTGTTTGAGCTACAGGAAAACTTGTTGACGTAACAGCAATTGTCAGTTTCTGACAATCCAGCAGGATGACTCTGAGCCTGTGGATCCTCTGAAACAATGATCATTATAATGACCCCCTGTCATTATAAAACCATCCCTTCAGGCTTCAGCCCTGACTTTTGGAACATGGTAAAAACAAAACTTTAAACGTTATAGTACTTTTTATTTTATAATTTTGTACTGTACAAGTGAGACATTGGCAAAAGTACATACAGTAATTCAGTGTGCCTACTAGGCATTTACTATAACCTTGTAAATATCGTTCACTGGAATGAATAATTGGACGTTTATATTTTTGGACTGTGAATGGAATATGCAGACGGTCCCTTTAGCAGCCAAGGCGAATATCCCACATAGCAACATTGTTTCATCCCAGATCCAGCCCACATCTGGCACATGTGGAAAGATGATCTGGCCCACATGCAGCGTGGAAGTTAATCTATGCGATACAGCGAATATCATAATCAAACCTAAAACTAAAATTACTGCGCTTCCGGAGCGGTTGCTTTCCACTACAAATGCAAATGCCTGCTCTGTTATTTAGACAGTCGAATGATAAGAAACTCAAAACCAAATCGCAGCTCACTTTGACTAGATGGTTACATGAAGAATAAGTTCTGAACTTACCACAAAATATGCAGCAGTTTACATAAAACGGTGTGTAAAACAAAATCCCAGTGTTAACAGATTCAATGCTTCCGAATGGCATAGTAGTTTCTCTCTTTTACTTTCGTTTTTAACTCCAACCACATGTGAAAATCGCGCTCCCTCTAGTGGCGCAGATCATCATCAAATTCTCAGGTAATTATCAGAGCAGTTGTGCTTTAACCCACATAGCAACATTATGACGTCCCAGATCCGGCCCACATCTGGCACACGTGGAAAGATGATATTTTTCTGTTCTCTTCTTTCCTTCAGTGATTCTGCTTATTAACAGGCTTATTAAGGCTGAGATGACTCCATATTTAATATACACAGATTTTGTGGCTCAGATAAGGTCCAGTTCTGGTTTATTTCTTTTCTCTTGGCTGACATGTAGCACTGCTATGGCCTGCTTGTGGCCCAGTCCTGGCAAACAGAAGCGGTCCGCCCAAGGGCCGTCATTCCACGCTGCATGTGGGCCAGATCATCTTTCCACGTGTGCCAGATGTGGTCCGGAATGGATCTGGGCCGAAACAATGTTGCTATCTGGGTTGTGCTTTAGTTCAGGGGTTTCACATTCTCTTTGACCCTGACCCTCCCTCATCTGAGCGCGCGAACCACCAAGCAATGAAAGCACTCGACTACTAGTGTATCCTCATCACGTTTGATCGAAGAACAGAAGGAAATGTGGTTACTCACTTTTTTTTTAATATACAGCTTTTTGTGTGTTTTTGAGGTTATTCCTGGTTCATGCAGTTGCTTTAACTCTCTAACATACCTCATTTTTAAAATCACACTAGTGTAAACCTGCCAAATCTGGCCGAAAACAATACTTTTTTATATAAATGTCTAAGCTACTTTTATCTCTATTTTAAAATTAACTTTAAAAAAAAAAGCATCAATGTATACCATGTTATAAACATATACCATGTTATAAAATGTGAACATGGGTTTCAAAGAATGTAGAAATATTTTCATATGTGTAAATTATGGACAAGATAAAGATAATATATTTTTACGTAATGTATATGCATATTATAAAATATATATACATATAGACTACATAAATGATTACACAAAACTATTCACAATGTGTTCAGCTGTGACTGGAAACTCTGTGCACAAATATACAGGAAACTAAAGTTGAGATTAAAAATGATATCAGAATCAGAATCATTTTAATTTGTCATTGTAAAAACATTGTAAAACATTGTCACGACGAAATTTAAAGTGCTACTCCTGGTGCATAGAATAATACATTCATAAATTCACTCACATCATACTCTCACACAGAACCACCAATACATAATAGGACAGGTTACATAGTACTGAAAAGTGCAAATGTAGTGCAAAAGAGGCAAGATAATCATCATTCATCATGATAAAGTGCTATTTCTGTAAGTGAGTGTTTAGAGTTGTGATGGCTGTAGGGAAAAAGCTGTCTCTGAATCTGGATGTACGGGTTCTGACAGACCTATAATGCCTTCCTGAACGGAGTAACTGAAAGTGTTCGAGGCCTGGGTGAGAGGAGTCCTTAATTATGTTTTTTGCTCTACTAAGGTAACGAGATGAGGCAATGCTATCAAGTGTGGGCAAAGAGCAGCCAATGATTTTTTCCACAGAGTGGATGACCCTCTGCAGAGATTTTTTTCTGAGCCACAGTGCAGCTTGCATACCACACTGTGATGCAGTACATCAGTAATGCTCTCTATGACAGAGCAATAAAAGGCCACTAGCTTAAAGGTAGGGTAGGTAGGATTTTTATAAAAAACTTTTTTCAAATTTGTTTAAACTGTCTTCATATACCAATACATAATTAAAATGTAAGTGCTCTGAAAAAGAGAGTATAAAAATCGAGTGACTGTAGACCTTTTAATCTGCAATAAACACAGCTCATTATTTCCATTCGGGACGAAACAATTGATTGGTTTGGGCGACTGTCACTCACTCTCGCAACCATGGCTACCACCCCTGTTGCTAGATCTGCCCATATGCGCGCGCACCCGTTTGATTTGAGGAGTGCAAGAGATGCGCGGAACCTGAAGAGTAAAATTATGGCAGAGAAAGAGCATTCAAAATTCAAAGCACCTGCATATTCAGTCAGCGAAGGCAAACAAGGCAAAAACTACTTCCTCGGACCCTGGTTGCCCGCACTCTTGAACGACCTCCTCTGCTTCGCCCTCGACCCCGGACCTGTCCTCGAACCGACAATGCGGTACTTGTCACCGGACTGTAACGTTAGTCCTCATCAGAGTCAACAATGCTTTCATCATGGAAACTCTTACATGCAAAACACCATCTGTTATGAATCTAACACGAAATTCACCTTCATCGCAGTGTAACTGATGGTAATGGAAAAACGTGTATCAGTGCAACCTGTTTTTAGCTTTGCCTTATAAATATAGCTTGTTACCTATAAATATAGCTCATTACTGAATCAAACAAAGTAGCCTATATTTTAAACTTTACCAGTATCGATATGCTAGCTTGATAGTGAGTACTAAAAGCCATCTTATTTGTTTATATTCATAGTGATAAAGTTAGGTATTTTATTACATGTGATTCTGACATGATGTCACTGCATGCACTGCGCTCCTTCCTCTCCACTCGTCTCAGGTAAATAAATGCGTCTTCCAGCTGAGCCTGAGCGTTTGGCGCCGCGCGTTCATGTGTTTTGGGGGCGTGGCTTTGAAAGGAGCTCAGAAGGGAGGGGGTGGGAGTGAATGGAAATAATGAGCTCTGTTTATTGCAGATTAAAAGGTCTACAGTCACTCGATTTTTATACTCTCTTTTTCAAACAAATTTGAAACATTTTTTTTTAATAAAAATCCTACCTACCCTACCTTTAAGTTGTTTCTCTTTAGCAGTCTCAGAAAGTAGAGACGCTGTTGTGCCCTTTTGATGATGGTGGTGTTAATAGTCCAGGATAGGTCATTAGCAATATGGACCCCCAGGAATTTGAAGGTGTGGACCCTCTCGACACTAGCCCCTCCCATGAGGAGTGGGGGTGGGTCCATCTTCCGCTTCCTCCTAAAGTCCAGGATCAGCTCTTTGGTCTTTGATGTGTTGAGTTTGAGGTTGTTGTTATGGCACCATGCTGTCAGCCTCTCAATCTCAGCCCTGTAGTGTGTCTCATCACCCTCTACTATGTGACCGACGACTGTGGTGTCATCCGCAAATTTGATGATGGTGTTTGTTGGATGAGCTGGGGAACAGTCGCTGGTGTACAGGGAGCATAGCAGAGGGCTGAGAACACACCCTTGAGGTACTCCTGTGCTGAGTGTGATGGTAGAAGAGAGGTGGGGGCCCAGGCGAACAACTTGTGAGCGGTTGGTGAGAAAATCACTTATCCAAGTGCAGATGGGAGTGGAGAGGCCCAGGTGAAGCAGCTTGTTGATGAGGATGTCCGGGATAATGGTACTGAATGCAGAGCTGTAATCCACAAGAGCCTATCGTTATGGCGATAGTATCCTCCGTGGACCTATTTGACCGGTATGCAAACTGATGGGGATCAAAGGAGGCTGGGAGACTAGATTTTATGTACCGTAGTACCAGTTTCTCCAGGCATTTCATGACAACTGGTGTCAATGCAACTGGTCTGTAGCTGTTAAGGTCCTTTGGAAGTGGCTTTTTTGGCACAGGGATTATGATAGCTGATTTCAGACAAGATGGAACGGTGGTCTGTAACAGGGAGCTATTGAAAATTCTGGTGAAGACTCCTGCTAGCTGGTCAGCAGAGGATTTAAGGACTCTGCCCGACACCCCGTCAGGTCCAGTTGCCTTTTCGTGGGTTGATAGTCTTTAGTGAACATCTCACTTTGTGTTCCTGCAGAGTGAGAGTGTGACTCATGATGGCTGGTGGCGACAGCTGGTCTGTTTCAGGTCTGTCAGCCTCAAACCTGGCGAAGAAGTGGTTTAGCTCCTCAGCCAGCAAGGCATCAGCGTTGGTGGTAATGTTGATAGTGCTGCTTTTGTAGTTGGTTAGTTGTTGTATTCCCTGCCACACTCTGTGTGGGTCTTTGTCTGCTAGGTGGTCCTCCACCCTCCCCTTATACGCCTCCTTTGCCACCTTAATACCCTTCTTCAGGTCAGCTCTAGCAGAGCAGTACTGTTCTTTATCCCCTGATCTGAAGGCGATATTACATTTCCTCAAGAGTCTCTTGACTTCTCTTGTCATCCAGGCTTTTTCATTGGGATATATCCTGATGCGACGTTCGACCGTGGCATTGTCAATACAGATAGTAATATAATCCAGTACAGCCTCTGTGTCACCATCTAAGTCACTTTGAAATAACAGGTCCCATTCAGTGATTTGGAAACAGTCCTGGAGCTGGAATAGGGCATTGTCAGGCCAGGTTTTAATAGTCATACTACTTGGCTGTATAGCCCTCCTGACAGGGATGTATGCTGGTGTCAGGTTTGGGTAGGTGGAAGTAGCGAGGACTCACGTGCAGATCAAATGGGCTTTTATTAAGCATAAAATAAAACAAATACAAACAAAACTACCCCGAGGGGGAAAAACAAGACAGACTTAGACTTGGACTTGAACTTCGACTTGGACTGGACTTGACTTGACTGAAGCACACAGCAGGGAAACACACAGCATAGATACGACAACATGAAAGCACACAGCCAGAGAAAAACTAGCTGTGTGCTACACAGCACAAGACAAGAAAAAACACGCAGACAGAAGAGCGCGCGGCTCGAGCGAACTCGAAACCGCGCGCGCTCACGTGACAAGACAGAGCGCACGAGAACGAGCGAAAGCTCATTCCGTGCGCTCACAAAAGAAAACAAACACGCGGAGCATTGATGTCCGAATCCCGACACAGAACCGAAACCTAACTAGACAGACATGTCGGGATCCAAACACCATGCCCCGCACATATAACAAGGCACAAAGACAAGTGAGTGCATGGCCCGAGCGCGCTCGGAACCGCACACTCACACAGAGACGAGACAAAACAGGGAGTGTCAGAGCTCTGTCACAAAACCAAGAAATTAACTAGACCGAAGTGACAGAACCCTGACAGCTGGGACCAGGAATTGTTGGATGTGATCTGACTTGCCCAGGTGAGGGAGAGGAGCGTTCTGTATGCTTTTTTGATGTTAGAATATACATGGTCTAGTGTGTTTTTTCCTCTAGTAGCACAATCTACATGCAGGAAAAAGCTGGGGAGTACACTCTTTAAGGACGCCTTATTAAGTCCCCTGCTATGATATGTATTTCCTCTGGGTGATCGCGCTGCAGCTTGTTTGCTATTCATTATGCACAAAAATGCAGAGTCCTCCTCCTCTGTTCTTTCTGGAGTTCTTGTCTCGGTCCTGCCTGTAGCTAGTTTGGCCTGCTAGCTGCACGGCGGCGTCCGGGATGAGGGGATTCAACCAGGTCTCGGTGATAATCATCGTGCAGCAGTTCCGTATATAGTTGTTAGTTGCTATACAGAGTTCCAACTCATCCATTTTGTGCATAATGGATCTGATGTTGGTGAGTAGTAGGCTTGGCAGTGGAGGTCTGTGTAGTAGTTTCCTTAGCCGGGCTAGCAGGCCCGACCGGCATCCTCGCTTCTGCTTCCTCTCCCGTCTCCGCCTTTGTCGCCTGCCGCTGCTGACAATAATCCACGGAGCTCCCGGTGGTCTGACTATATCCTCCGAGATGTTATGCGCCGCCTGGAAGGCTCTCGTAATGGCTGTGTTATACCATAGTCCAATCTTGATCAGATCGGTGTGGCTATACTTGTACGTAAGAACTTGACATGGAAACGTTACAAAACACTAACGAGAAACATAAATAAACACAGACAGGAGAGCTAGGAGCTGCTGCACAGTCTCGCACCACCATCTATCAATTCATGTAACAGAATTGAAATTGAAATTGAAAACGAATTAAAATATATGTTTTCGATTAAACCTGTTTTGTGAAACCATGAATGACAGAACTGGTCAACTATTCTCGTTTTTAATCTGATAACATCCTCTCATGTGTCTCATCTAAGGCGAGGGAGGCTGAGAAAGTTAGTAAAGTTGAAGCTGATAAAGTTGGTTGTTTATAATGATTTAATGAATGTTGCTCCTATGCAAACAATATACAAAATTAATATTTTGTTGTTATTTTTGTATTCTTTCACACACTGTCTGTTTTCCAGTCTATCTTTAATCCCAGTGTAAAAGTTGCACTCATGACTGACCAATCCGAATGGATATTCAAATGTATGTAAATTCATAATGGTATGTAAATGAAGAAAAAAATGTGTCATCTGTTTTTCTTCATTCAAATGAATATGACTTTTTCAAAAGAAAAATATGTGTTATCGATTTGTTTTTGTTATTATGATTTTTTTATACAGCCTTTAAAATGTTTTTATAATCTGTAAATGTTTTAAAAACCGAAAAGCCCAATCAAAAAAATGAATAAATTAATGTTTGTGATGCCCTTTATTTTATTTTATTTTAAGTTATTTTTTGTTTCTTTTATTTGAATGATTGTTGTTTCAGTTTATACTTACACAATGTGAAAATGTGTCAAATAAATGTGTCAAGAAGTTGCTATTGAATTCAGAGGTGGTTCTAGAGGTGGGGCCACAGGGGCCCTGTCCCCTTCTGAAATCTGATTGGCCCCCGTTCCTAGGGGTGGGGGAAAAAATCGATTCTTTAGCCAGCGATTTTGTCGCTGCATGTCGCTAGTCTCTGTAAAGTGAAGTCGCTTGTGGGCATTCCTAGTGTATCCACATAATGCAGGGGAAACTGTAAAATGAACTGCAGCAGTGCTGAAAACTTGCACCATAAAATTACAACACTCGAACTATAAATGTATGTTTCTTTTCCATGCATCATTTTATTATATCCATGTATGCGGTTACAGTCAAATCATAACAGTGAAATCGCCCTCGAACTCTTCTGTCTTGCCTGCACTCGAGACGGTGACGAGAGCTCCACTGAAAGGCTTCTTTCCTATTGGTTGTCGCTCACGAAAATCGCTTCTCATTTGCATAAAGTTAAAATTTTTCAACTTTTGTGGCTTCTCTCTTGTCGCTTGACACGCCCACATTCTGTCGCCAACGGTCACTGTCGCTTGTGTCGCCGGAAGTCGGCAGCGCTCCATTGGAATTAATGGGATCGTGTCGCTTTGTCGCAGCGTGAGGCTGGCAGTGTGAACGGGGCTTCAGATGCATTGCGATGCGGACGTGGACGATTCTGAATCGATTCACGAATGTCAAAAATCGATTTTCTAAAAACAAATATATATTTTTTCTAATAAAGTAATATTGACGGAACGCAAAAGGTGGAACTCTAAAGCAGACGTGAGTGCGCGGACAATCATCATCAGTATTTGCTTTAGTTGGGCTCTTGACCCTTATATGTTTACTTTAGATTATGTTTGGCTGCTGTTATTGATTTATAACAGTCAGATGAACAAAGAGACAATGTGATCTGATGGTGTTGGTTATGTTTTGACATAATCATGTTGTGATCCGAAAAATGAAACTTATTGAAATAGTTTGGTTTAACCTGTTAAGCTTCACCAGTGCGTCGGCGCACTGAAGCGTTTTTTATTTATTTAATTCAAAATTACTATCAGATTTAATGTTATACCTTGACAAACTATACATCATTAAAAAGATATAAGACTCAAGTTTCAGTATTTGACCACTATTGTATTCTGAGAAACTCATAGTGACAGTTATGTCTTAATTTGTGTCAGGAGTTATGAAATGAAAAAATGAGTCGATACCTTTAATATGAATTATGCGCGTCAGCCGCTCCCATTCATAAAAAACTCCCGTGCTGTCGTCATGACAGCGATACACAAAACAACGTCCCTCAGGGCTTTAGCTCAAAAATGTGCAGATTTGGAGAAATATTGATAGATTCTTTTAGATTCACATCATATTTCTATAGACAGGAATAATATTTATTGAATTTATACCCAAATGCGTCAATGTAATCTTTATGAGCGTTTGGTATTCTAATTCACAGTGTTTTCAATTCATACCAATAGCCTGAGGGCGCTATATGCACAGTAATATAGTCCATATATGGCACATGAAGAAGAGCCATGATCATGTGACATTCCAGGAAGCCTCGAACACACACACAGCTAACAGAGATCGGCTGTAATCATGCAGATAAAAGATGTTTTGAAGACAATAAACATGATTGCAATGATATCTGATTTGCCTGTGTTCTTCAAGCCATGCCAGGTATTTTTATAATAATAGATTATATTTATAATGTAATGCTAATCTATATAGACTTCATCATTGTGCATAATACTATCAAATAATATATTTTCTGTCTGATTTTTTTATCTGAAGCTAAATTAGATCACAGAAGATTATTTAAAACATTCGGCTTGAGTTATAAAGTACGTTTTGAGCATAAATATGGTTTTAATCTCATATATTGTCGTGTATTGATGGTGTGCTAAGCTAACATGCTAGCTAGCCCTAACTGTTAGTCACATGACATGGTCTTGAAAAACATTTAACTAAATACAGAGTTTTGGGCTTATTATCTTCAGATTTTAAACATAAAATGTTTAGACATGTGGCTTTAGCTGTAGTGCATTTCTAGATTGCTCCAGTGCCAATTTCAATTTTATTTTCATGAGGATGTTTCATAAAAAATAATTTCTAATAACTTTACAAAACTTTGAAGCTATTTATAACAATTTTTGTCATTACGACAATAATTAATTCTACATTTACAATAAACTGCCAGGTGTCAGCTTTCAAACGAGATCATACTTGTGCTTTTAGTACAAAGGGTTCATGAACTGTATCTGTTTTAGTTTGGGTATGTCATTTCTGGGGATTTTTCAAAAGTGGCGTTGCAGCTTAACAGGTTAACTTGTTAATTACAGCAGCTCTGTGATTCTACAGCATATGATTTTCAGCATTTTACATAATCCAAAATATTTAATAATCATTGTTCTGATCAAAAGACTTTTGAATGAATTTTTTTAGAAACACAGATATCAATAATCAGCCTGTGAATCTCAACAATGGTGACAATAATAAAGCATGTTGCAGTGGCTGCCACCAATCACAAATACCTGTGACCTGGTCCATCCACTCTAATAAGGTGGTTAAGGAGGCCAGGAAACGGCTCTTTTTCCTCCGACGGTTGAGGAGATTCGGCATGGACTCAAGAATACTGACCAATTTTTACAGATGTACTATTGAGAGTATCCTCACCGGATGTGTCACAGCATGGCACGGCAGCTGTACCTCTCATGACCGTAAGGCACTACAGAGGGTTATTAAAACAGCAGAGCGCATAACAGGGACTGACCTGCCATCCATGCAGGATCTTCATAACGAGAGGTGCAGGAGGAGAACAAAAAGGATCATTTCTGATCCTAGTCACCCGGGCCATCGATTGTTCAGCAAGCTGCCATCGGGCAGGAGGCTCAGAAGCATCCAGACCAAGACCAACAGGTTCAGGGATAGCTTCTTCCCCCTGGCCGTTAGGCTATATAACTCGTAATACACTTCAACTGATATAGACTGTCTTTTATATAGTTTATTATTATTGTATTTACTGTTAGTATATTTATTTATTTATTCATGTGGATGTGATAGGATGTTTTTATTCCAGATAGGTTTTTCAAATTTTATCATTGTATGACAATGTTGGGTGGGGGTGGGATCTAAGCATTTCGTTACATAACTTGTTATTGTAATGACAAATAAACTACCTTGAACCTTGAACCTCATTAATGGCTCCCATCATGCATTGCGGTATGAATAAATTATGATCTGACTTGTCTATGTAATTTACTTTTCCTAATTCAATATTCTGCTCGCCACAATTGTTGAGATGCATTGACTGAATCTTGACGTCTGTGTGTGCCTAGAAGAATGTTTTTTTTTTTTTTTTTTCAAAAAAAATTTTAAGACCTCCTTTGTATTATATCTAAAATTCTGGATATTTATGCAGGATAACAGTTATGCTGTGATCAACAACATAAATCTACATCAAAAATAAGGATCTTAATGAGTTCAGTGATCAAGTTCAAATGATGATTGTCATAATATAACCAACACCATCAGATCCCTTTTATTCTTTGTTCATCTGTAAGTTATAACTCAGATACAACAGCCAAACAAAATCTAAAATAAACATATAAGGGTCAAGAGCCCAACTAAAGCAAACAATGATCACCATATCGGTGGCTTACAATTTGAGATTTTCTCCTTCAGTGATTCTGCTTGTTAACATCAGGTGTCTTCAATAATGCTCAATTATCAGTCAATTATCACTTAATTATCTCATTAACTTTAACACTCTTGAGTGTTAACTTAACACTCATATTTTAACACTTTACACTCTTGAGTGTGGACTCATATACACTCCCAGGAGTGTTCATTTAACACTGGAGTTTTTGCTGTGAAAGAGCCGTAGTTAACTGACAAGCTGAGCCATATCGCATTAATTATCGCTGGCGATACGTCCGCGATATTAATGCGATATGGCTCAGCTTGTCAGTTAACTACAGCTCTTTGTAGTAAATGCTGCTCCATCTGAAAGCAGGTGATGGCGATTTACTACTAATCAAGGAACCGGCTTTACTGACGAGATGTGCATAACAATCTCACGATATATATCGCCCAGCCCTAAATAGTACACAGAAAAACGGCCATGTTAAATTAACACTTCTCAGTGTTCATATGTGTGCTATGGAAGTAAAATAATGTCAAATGTTTTTGAAACAAAAAGCCTGTTGAATTGCACTACTTGAAAAATAATAGGCATTGCATTAACCATGCTTGCATTTTAATGCATTGTATTTTTAGGGCTTGCATTTTTATGGGCTGAAATTCAACATGGTTGAATATTTAAGCAGTGAATATTTCAATTAAAAACATTTCAAACACATTTTCATTATTAAAAATTCAATAATCCATATTCACCTTTCATATTTCACTTACAAAATATTCAAACTGTTTAAAAATACAACCTATAATATTCAACAGGCAATTTTCGGTCCATTTTATTTCGCTTTGCAAATTCGCTTCCACAAATTCAGTGGTTCAAATTCGACAGTAAATTCAAAGGAACTGCAGGAAAAGCAGTAGATTATCGAGCATACTATCCATCTGCTGTTAGTCAACCTCACCAGCAGGTGGTGCAAAAGCGCTTGTTGTTGACGAAGACCAGCAAAGTTAGAAAAGTCCAGCAAAGTTCAGTGATTCAGGTCAAATGATTGTGAAATAATGATTATGTTAAAACATAATCAACACCATCAGATCATCTTTTCTATTTGTTCATCTGGCTGTTATAACTCATGTACAGCAACCAAACAAAACTTAAAATTCATAATTTAAGGGTCAAGAGCCCAACTAAAACACACACTGATCACTATAATGGTGACTTTAATTATGGTTTTCTCCTTCAGTGATTCTGCTTGTTAACACCAGGTGTCTTCAATGTTGGCAATAAAAGATATTTTGTAAATTTTACTCATTTTAAATGGTTAACTTTTAAGGAATTAATTTGATTAATTATTACTCAATTATAATTTGTTCAATTTAATTACTTTTACAATTAATTACAAATTGAAATAGCCCGAGTAAAGATTACAAGCACTTTCTGTGTGGGAAAAATTGCCTAGCTTTTTTTAAGTAAATGTCACTCCACATTTTTTTCAGTGTACATACACTCACCTAAAGGATTATTAGGAACACCATACTAATACTGTGTTTGACCCCCTTTCGCCTTCAGAACTGCCTTAATTCTACATGGCATTGATTCAACAAGGTGCTGAAAGCATTCTTTAGAAATGTTGGCCCATATTGATAGGATAGCATCTTGCAGTTGATGGAGATTTGTGGGATGCACATCCAGGGCACGAAGCTCCCGTTCCACCACATCCCAAAGATGCTCTATTGGGTTGAGATCTGGTGACTGTGGGGGCCATTTTAGTACAGTGAACTCATTGTCATGTTCAAGAAACCAATTTGAAATGATTCGAGCTTTGTGACATGGTGCATTATCCTGCTGGAAGTAGCCATCAGAGGATGGGTACATGGTGGTCATAAAGGGATGGACATGGTCAGAAACAATGCTCAGGTAGGCCGTGGCATTTAAACGATGCCCAATTGACACTAAAGGGCCTAAAGTGTGCCAAGAAAACATCCCCCACACCATTACACCACCACCAGCCTGCACAGTGGTAACAAGACATGATGGATCCATGTTCTCATTCTGTTTACGCCAAATTCTGACTCTACCATCTGAATGTCTCAACAGAAATCGAGACTCATCAGACCAGGCAACATTTTTCCAGTCTTCAACTGTCCAATTTTGGTGAGCTCGTGCAAATTGTAGCCTCTTTTTCCTATTTGTAGTGGAGATGAGTGGTACCCGGTGGGGTCTTCTGCTGTTGTAGCCCATCCGCCTCAAGGTTGTGCGTGTTGTAGCTTCACAAATGCTTTGCTGCATACCTCGGTTGTAACGAGTGGTTATTTCAGTCAAAGTTGCTCTTCTATCAGCTTGAATCAGTCGGCCCATTCTCCTCTGACCTCTAGCATAAACAAGGCATTTTCGCCCACAGGACTGCCGCATACTGGATGTTTTTCCCTTTTCTTTTTTCCTCCTCTTTCTGAGAACATCTCAGTGACTGGCAGCCATCGCCTGAGTCAGCCCTGCAAACCTGTTGGTGGACAGTGGAAATATGCACTGATCCCAAATGATGACAGTGGAAATATGCCCTGATCCCAGATGATGACAGTGGAAATATGCCCTGATCCCAGATGATGACAGTGGAAATATGCCCTGATCCCAGATGATGACAGTGGGAATATGCACTGATCTCAGATGATGACAGTGGGAATATGCACTGATCTCAGATGATGACAGTGGAAATATGCCCTGATCCCAGATGATGACAGTGGGAATATGCACTGATCTCAGATGATGACAGTGGGAATATGCACTGATCTCAGATGATGACTGTATGCACTGATCTCAGATGATGACAGTGGGAATATGCACTGATCTCAGATGATGACAGTGGGAATATGCACTGAGTTCAGATGATGACAGTGGGAATATGCACTGATCTCAGATGATGACAGTGGGAATATGCCCTGATCCCAGATGATGACAGTGGGAATATGCACTGATCTCAGATGATGACAGTGGGAATATGCACTGATCTCAGATGATGATAGTGGGAATATGCACTGATCTCAGATGATGACAGTGGGAATATGCCCTGATCCCAGATGATGACAGTGGGAATATGCACTGATCTCAGATGATGACAGTGGGAATATGCACTGATCTCAGATGATGACAGTGGGAATATGCACTGATCTCAGATGATAACTGTATGCACTGATCTCAGATGATGACAGTGGGAATATGCACTGATCTCAGATGATGACAGTGGGAATATGCACTGAGTTCAGATAATGACAGTGGGAATATGCACTGATCTCAGATGATGACAGTGGGAATATGCACTGATCTCAGATGATGACAGTGTGAATATGCCCTGATCCCAGATGATGACAGTGGGAATATGCACTGATCTCAGATGATGACAGTGGGAATATGCACTGATCTCAGATGATGACAGTATGCACTGATCTCAGATGATGACAGTGGGAATATGCACTGATCTCAGATGATGACAGTGGAAATATGCCCTGATCCCAGATGATGACAGTGGAAATATGCCCTGATCCCAGATGATGACAGTGGAAATATGCCCTGATCTCAAATGATGACAGTGGAAATATGCACTGATCTCAGATGATGACAGTGGAAATATGCCCTGATCCCAGATGATGACAGTGGGAATATGCACTAATCTCAGATGATGACAGTGGGAATATGCACTGATCTCAGATGATGACAGTGGGAATATGCACTGATCTCAGATGATGATAGTGGGAATATGCACTGATCCCAGATGATGAAAGTGGAAATGTGCACTGAGTTCAGATAATGACAGTGGGAATATGCACTGATCTCAGATGATGACAGTGGAAATATGCCCTGATCCCAGATGATGACAGTGGAAATATGCCCTGATCTCAGATGATGACAGTGGGAATATGCACAGATCTCAGATGATGACAGTGGGAATATGCACTGATCTCAGATGATGACAGTGGAAATATGCCCTGATCCCAGATGATGACAGTGGAAATATGCACTGATCCCAGATGATGACAGTGGGAATATGCCCTGATCCCAGATGATGACAGTGGGAATATGCACTGATCTCAGATGATGACAGTGGAAATATGCACTGATCCCAGATGATAACAGTGGGAATATGCACTGATCTCAGATGATGACAGTGGGAATATGCACTGATCTCAGATGATGACAGTGGGAATATGCACTGATCTCAGATGATGACAGTGGGAATATGCACTGATCTCAGATGATGACAGTGGGAATATGCACTGATCTCAGATGATGACAGTGGGAATATGCCCTGATCCCAGATGATGACAGTGGGAATATGCCCTGATCCCAGATGATGACAGTGGGAATATGCACTGATCTCAGATGATGACAGTGGGAATATGCCCTGATCCCAGATGATGACAGTGGAAATATGCACTGAGTTCAGATAATGACAGTGGGAATATGCACTGATCTCAGATGATGACAGTGGGAATATGCACTGATCTCAGATGATGACAGTGGGAATATGCACTGAGTTCAGATAATGACAGTGGGAATATGCACTGATCTCAGATGATGACAGTGGGTATATGCACTGATCTCAGATGATGACAGTGGGAATATGCACTGAGTTCAGATAATGACAGTGGGAATATGCACTGATCTCAGATGATGACAGTGGGGATATGCACTGATCCCAGATGATGACAGTGGGAATATGCACTGAGTTCAGATGATGACAGTGGGAATATGCCCTCATCCCAGATGATGACAGTGGGAATATGCCCTGATCCCAGATGATGACAGTGGGAATATGCACTGAGTTCAGATAATGACAGTGGGAATATGCACTGATCTCAGATGATGACAGTGGAAATATGCACTGATCTCAGATGATGACAGTGGGAATATGCACTGATCTCAGATGATGACAGTGGGAATATGCCCTGATCTCAGATGATGACAGCGGGAATATGCACTGATCTCAGATGATGACAGTGGAAATATGCCCTGATCCCAGATGATGACAGTGGAAATATGCACTGATCTCAGATGATGACTGTATGCACTGATCTCAGATGATGACAGTGGGAATATGCACTGATCTCAGATGATGACAGTGGGAATATGCCCTGATCTCAGATGATGACAGCGGGAATATGCACTGATCTCAGATGATGACAGTGGAAATATGCCCTGATCCCAGATGATGACAGTGGAAATATGCACTGATCTCAGATGATGACTGTATGCACTGATCTCAGATGATGACAGTGGGAATATGCACTGATCTCAGATGATGACAGTGGGAATATGCCCTGATCCCAGATGATGACAGTGGGGATATGCACTGATCTCAGATGATGACAGTGGGAATATGCACTGATCTCAGATGATGACAGTGGGAATATGCCCTGATCCCAGATGATGACAGTGGGAATATGCACTGAGTTCAGATAATGACAGTGGGAATATGCACTGAGTTCAGATAATGACAGTGGGAATATGCACTGATCTCAGATGATGACAGTGGGAATATGCACTGATCTCAGATGATGACAGTGGGAATATGCCCTGATCCCAGATGATGACAGTGGGAATATGCCCTGATCTCAGATGATGACAGTGGGAATATGCACAGATCTCAGATGATGACAGTGGGAATATGCACTGATCTCAGATGATGACAGTGGAAATATGCCCTGATCCCAGATGATGACAGTGGAAATATGCACTGATCTCAGATGATGACAGTGGGAATATGCACTGATCTCAGATGATGACAGTGGGAATATGCCCTGATCCCAGATGATGACAGTGGAAATATGCCCTGATCTCAGATGATGACAGTGGGAATATGCACAGATCTCAGATGATGACAGTGGGAATATGCACTGATCTCAGATGATGACAGTGGAAATATGCCCTGATCCCAGATGATGACAGTGGAAATATGCACTGATCCCAGATGATAACAGTGGGAATATGCACTGATCTCAGATGATGACAGTGGGAATATGCACTGATCTCAGATGATGACAGTGGGAATATGCACTGATCTCAGATGATGACAGTGGGAATATGCACTGATCTCAGATGATGACAGTGGGAATATGCCCTGATCCCAGATGATGACAGTGGGAATATGCACTGAGTTCAGATGATGACAGTGGGAATATGCCCTCATCCCAGATGATGACAGTGGGAATATGCCCTGATCCCAGATGATGACAGTGGGAATATGCACTGAGTTCAGATAATGACAGTGGGAATATGCACTGATCTCAGATGATGACAGTGGAAATATGCACTGATCTCAGATGATGACAGTGGGAATATGCACTGATCTCAGATGATGACAGTGGGAATATGCCCTGATCTCAGATGATGACAGCGGGAATATGCACTGATCTCAGATGATGACAGTGGAAATATGCCCTGATCCCAGATGATGACAGTGGAAATATGCACTGATCTCAGATGATGACTGTATGCACTGATCTCAGATGATGACAGTGGGAATATGCACTGATCTCAGATGATGACAGTGGGAATATGCCCTGATCTCAGATGATGACAGCGGGAATATGCACTGATCTCAGATGATGACAGTGGAAATATGCCCTGATCCCAGATGATGACAGTGGAAATATGCACTGATCTCAGATGATGACTGTATGCACTGATCTCAGATGATGACAGTGGGAATATGCACTGATCTCAGATGATGACAGTGGGAATATGCCCTGATCCCAGATGATGACAGTGGGGATATGCACTGATCTCAGATGATGACAGTGGGAATATGCACTGATCTCAGATGATGACAGTGGGAATATGCCCTGATCCCAGATGATGACAGTGGGGATATGCACTGATCTCAGATGATGACCGTGGGAATATGCACTGAGTTCAGATAATGACAGTGGGAATATGCACTGATCTCAGATGATGACAGTGGAAATATGCCCTGATCCCAGATGATGACAGTGGGAATATGCCCTGATCTCAGATGATGACAGCGGGAATATGCACTGATCTCAGATGATGACAGTGGGAATATGCACTGATCTCAGATGATGACAGTGGAAATATGCCCTGAACCCAGATGATGACAGTGGGAATATGCCCTGATCCCAGATGATGACAGTGGGAATATGCCCTGATCCCAGATGATGACAGTGGGAATATGCACTGATCTCAGATGATGACAGTGGGAATATGCACTGATCTCAGATGATGACAGTGGGAATATGCCCTGATCTCAGATGATGACAGTGGAAATATGCACTGATCTCAGATGATGACAGTGGGAATATGCACTGATCTCAGATGATGACAGTGGGAATATGCCCTGATCCCAGATGATGACAGTGGGAATATGCACTGATCTCAGATGATGACAGTGGGAATATGCACTGATCTCAGATGATGACAGTGGGAATATGCACAGATCTCAGATGATGACAGTGGGAATATGCACTGATCTCAGATGATGACAGTGGGAATATGCACTGATCTCAGATGATGACAGTGGGAATATGCACTGATCTCAGATGATGACAGTGGGAATATGCACTGATCTCAGATGATGACAGTGGGAATATGCACTGATCTCAGATGATGACAGTGGGAATATGCCCTGATCTCAGATGATGACAGCGGGAATATGCACTGATCTCAGATGATGACAGTGGGAATATGCACTGATCTCAGATGATGACAGTGGGAATATGCACTGATCCCAGATGATGACAGTGGGAATATGCACTGATCTCAGATGATGACAGCGGGAATATGCACTGATCTCAGATGATGACAGTGGGAATATGCACTGAGTTCAGTCCCTCAAACTGCCACCAGAGGTCACCATGGTCACCATCTCCTGCGACTGACATCCACCTTGATGAGCCTCACCTGTAAATCACTATCATTCATCTTCATTCATCTTCTCAATTATTCATCTTTAACTTACAGAAAAAGATCATCATTTCTGTTTAAGTAGGTTTAGTTCAGTAATGTTGTTCTCTTGTTAAGGGAGGGACTGTGATATTTCCGTCGCTGGTCATTAATAAACAGTGATAACTACACAGAGTCCTTCACTGTACAGCTAAAGTGCTTGTGTTAAAACAGTCAGTCATTTGGTTGCTGTTGATCTGATGAGCTTCAACACGGTAAGACAAACACACTCTTACTTAAATGAAACTGATGATTATTGCGCATATAACATGCGTGTCTTTACATGAGAAATGTTAAGAATAGGGTGATGTACATATACTTGTTTAAGTGATGAATATATTAACGCAAGTATTCATTACTTCAATGAGCTCATTGTTTCTGCTTGAAATTATTACATTGTTTAAATTAATACATTTTTAACTAACTGTGACTTTGTATATGTACATTTCTGAAATGCATATCTTAGACAGTTTCGTCTGATAACAGATCACTCTAAATTGTAATGTGGACTTGTGTATTTTCTGTAAAGCTGCTGTGAAATGATGTGTATTGTGAAAAGCGCTATACAAATAAATGTGAATTGAATGCTGTATTATAGATATATGTTATGCTGATGTGGGTCAGAATGGCTCCTCCTCTTCCTCTGATCTTCTTTCTGCTCATGATTCACGGTGAGTCTCTCTTACATTCACATTAGAAACACTGATGTTTTATTTAAGGCCTCATGAGCGGCTGATCTGCACTTTCTTCTGTCCTGTTCTTACATATTTCTCTCTGAAACAGGAAGCTTGTGTTGAACTTGTCAAACGCTCGTCCCTTTTAGAAATGTCCAATACGCTGATTTCACGCAGCCGCCATTTTGAACTCTCCTATGATTAAAGGCGATACTTCCGGTTTTCTTCCCACCGGAGCCTCGCTTTCGATTTCAAAATAACGGCTGCGTGAAATCAGCGTATAGTCTTTTGCTACTTGCTAGTCAGTGTCACATGGTTTAGGGGGAGGGACTTTCTCAAAGTTCAGAGCTTTTGATTGGACAAAAGTCACTGTTGCAGCAGATCATGAATATATTTTGACTCTTGTTCTCGGAAGTGAATTTGTACATGTTAAATATTTATCATGTCAAAGGAGTTCACTAACATAAATGAGCATAAATGAACTAAAAGCCACAAAACTAATATGTTGATGTCATTGGGTAGCCTATTTAATAAATCAACTTTGATTATTTTCTTCGTCTTATTTTTCATATATTTCATTATTTGAGAGTGTGTCATGTTGTTCGTGGTTCGCTCTTCACTCCTCTGTCTCTGTACATTTACTTCTGCTTTTCTGCAATACCGTAATACGTTTATTGTGATTGGCAAAACATATCAGAATTGTATTATTTAAAATAACAGAATTTTAGTGACAACATCTTAAAATGTTTACATGGTACAATGACTGGTAGGCTACTGTTTTATTTAATTATTATTATTGCTTGACACAAATTTCATGATTTCAATTCTTTCAATCTCTATCACGAATTCAATTCTTGTGATTTGATTCCGATCTTGATTCAATATCGATTAATTTGGATGATATTAGGTACAGTAGATACATGTACATTTTTCTAAAGAAAAAACTAATCTCACACATTGCTGTAATCATACAGAGCCCTGTCAGCTATTATTATTAAAGCTGCAGTCGGCAAGTCTGGCAGATTGAGTGGACTTAGCCAAAATTTTGAATGTTTACAACTCTCATGCCCCTCCCCCACTACCAGCGAGCACCCGCCCATCGTCAGTGCGTGTACCAGTGATGCGCGGGTTGATCCGAAATGAGCGGGTGCCTGCGGTCACCCGCGGTTACCCGCGGTTATGAGTCATCCAAAAATATTTTTAATGATATTCGGGTCGCGGTCGGTCGGGTCGTTTGAAATAAAGATGCCAATTAAACCTTTGTAATTTATATAGTACTAGAGAGCATATGAGCGGAGTGGAGCGGTGAGAATCTCCGCTCATCATCGTTCACGGAAATGTTCGCTCCCCCGCTCAAAGCTACATCAGGCCGCTCCGCATCAGCTGCTACATGAGTGTAGCTCAACGCAGTTTGCTCCGCGCTACACTCAAATCACCCCCCGCTCACTCCAAAAAAGGAAAAAAAAAAAAAGATCTACATGTATATCACTTTTAGCTTAGACCACAGCCTTACCTCCTAAAGAACTAATGAGCAACAACAACATTTTTCAAATAGAAATGTTTTATTTCAAATTACAAATTAGACATATGTAAGAAGGAATATAGCCTACGTACAACAACATTGTTGTTACAACAACAGTCCTGTAAAATTAAACGAATAAATGGGCCTAATAATATAAATAACAATTATATAAACAAAAATATAGCCTACATAAAAATTTTAAAAGTAAATTTACTATTAGGCCAGAATTTTGATAAGTGAACTTTTGCGCAACGCGCACGATTAAAATTTAAATGGGCGTATATCCATTGTACACACAAACTGCTGTAAAAATAAAACGAATAAATGGGCCTAATAATATAAATAAAATGTATATAAACAAAAATATGAAAAAAATATACATAAACGTTTTAAAAGTAGGCTAAATTAGCCTAACTATTAGGCCAACATTCTTATAAATGAACTTTTGCGCAGCGCGCAGGATTAAAATTTAAATAAGCTTGTATCAATTGTTTGAATATTACGCTAGCCTATATTTAATTTACACTTTGTTAATGCGGGTCAGGAAGCGGGTCGGGTACAATATTTTCTACTTTTTTTTTTGCGGTCCGAGTTGCGGGCGGGTTAGTTGAAAACGTCGGTCGGGTGCGGGTTGTTTATACATTGACCCGCGCATCACTGGTGTGTACCTGATTTTCTGTGAACGCGTTCGTCTCTTCAGCATCGATCAACACCATGGACTCGGAGGTAGGCTGCCCTGGCTAATCTATCCATAGATAGCAATAACCGAGGAATTGGAAGCTTGTTAGTAGATTTTCTCTCCGCGATCACGCTTCGTACAATCTTCAGGCGAACTTCAGGCATGTCGTGTGCATGTGATATTGTAATGTGCGCGCCTGCGCGAGGGAGGGGGGATCTGTGGCGTGTGCACGAACTGTGATTGACAGTCAGATCTCACACCCCCCTGCGCTGATTGGACCCGATGATCCGGGAGCGGTGGATTTTTGCAAAACAAATAACACGCTCCAGGTGGAGTTAGAAGCTCGTTTTTTTTTCTAAAACCACCTTATTTATGTTGTTCTGTCGGATTATAGTGTCAATTTCACTGAATTTGATCAAAAAAAATTTGCCGACGGCAGCTTTAAAGATTAAAAATAACAACTCTAATTAAATATAATGTGTTTTTTATTATAATTACAACATTATAATATTGTAGTGATATAGGTAAAAATGTAATAAATATGTAGGCTAATATACTGTAGTGCACATATTTAGCAAATGGTCTCTATAGCTCATTTTTCTAGCCAACTAACGTGCTATGGTCATTAAATGGCTTTCCTGGGGTAAATGTAATGTTATGCTTCTCCAGCGTTATGTAACGTTATGTGATATTCTTGTTCTCCAGCTGTTTTATTGACTTCTTTCTGCAGCTGAAAAACACTGATTGATCGATATTATGTATGAGGTGTTGCACACACAGAAGAGGCTGTGTTTTCTGGTGACACATAATTTTTATTTCTGTCAAACGCTGTACAATCTGAAAATTCAACAAAGAGAACAATAAATAGATATATTATATGATATTATAGGTCTGCACTACATGACGTCACCTAAGTGTGTACTCTGAGTAAGTCCATAAGTCAGGAGTGTGCCATTTGGGACAGGGCCAAAGTAGCTGGCAGTGTGACTACTTCATGTCAAAAAGTGAAACGCCCTGCGGCTCACCACTGCCCCCTAGTGTCACTCGCCAGTACACGCAGGTTTAAGTGATGTTAACATAAACATCTATAGCCTACTTACTAAATGGTAACCAACAATACATAATAATAAAACATATGAATAACAATATACGAGTATTTGAATCTATACGACTACTGAGGCGCTACAGCGATCTGCCACTTTACATTTACACGTCACATTTACAACGCCAAAACGTTATTTATTCTTTTAATTTCGAAATAAAATTGACAGAATCTGAGGGCTGAGAATTTGTTTCATATCAAAAGTAACCAGCTCTGTCTTGTCTGTTGGTGTCAGAGGTGTAAAGTCCAGGTTCAGAAAGTAAAAGTCCTCCTCAGTATTTTGTTCCAATCACCTGGATTTGCTAATTCAGCCAGGAGAACTAATTAGTGAAATCAGCTTCTGAGTTCATGGGTGGAATAAACATATGGCAGGACTTCTACTTTCTGACGCCTGGACTATACACCTCTGGTCAGTGTCAGTGCGATTTTTCTCTGCGTGAGAAAATGTGTGTGTGGCGTGAGAGTGTGTGAAACATGTCGATTAGAGTCTCAGGCTGAAAGTGTGACAGCCCTGCCCTAGCACTAGATCGTGAATATATTTTGCTCTTGTTCTCGGAAGTGAATGTGTATATGTTAAATATTGATTTAGTCATATTCCAGGATTTACAGTTTTTCTGAATTGCAAAAAAACTCAAAACCCACTTCTCTGAACCAAATTCTCAATAGCCTAAACCAATTTGTCAAATAAATCACTCTTTCTGTAAAACATTAAACAAGTTCAGGTCGTTAAAACACTGTGTAAATCTCATGCACTCCTCTTGCAAAACTCAAAACACATTCTCCCTCACTAAAACACATTTCTCACTGTGATGCACTTATGTTTCAAAACAGTAAACACAGGTAGGCTAAAGTTAAACACAAGTACAACAGTTGTCATCATTTACACACAACGACTCAAAATTGTTCACACTTATTTCTAATGATCAGAGGAAACCAACTGTACAAATTACAAGACAGTTTAAAGTGCCTAAATTGACTCAAAATGTTGCATTGAAGATTAGAGGAAGAAGAGTATGAGTATAAGAGGAGGAAGAGCGTGATTATAAGAGGAGGAAGAGTGTGAGTATAAGAGGAGGAAGAGTATGAGTATGAGTATAAGAGGAGGAAGAGTGTGGAAGTGGAAGAGTATAAGAGGAGGAAGAGTGTGAGTATAAGAGGAGGAAAATTGTGAGTATAAGAGGAAGAGTGTGAGTATAAGAGGAGGAAGAGTGTGAGTATAAGAGGAGGAAGAGTATGAGTATAAGAGGAGGAAGAGTGTGGAAGTGGAAGAGTATAAGAGGAGGAAGAGTGTGAGTATAAGAGGAGGAAGAGTGTGAGTATAAGAGGAGGAAGAGTATGAGTATAAGAGGAGGAAGAGTGGGTTAGAGGAGGAAGAGTATGAGTATAAGAGGAGGAAGAGTGTGTGTATAAGAGGAGGAAGAGTATGAGTATAAGAGGAGGAAGAACGTGATTATAAGAGGAGGAAGAGTGTGAGTATAAGAGGAGGAAGAGTATGAGTATAAGAGGAGGAAGAGTGTGAGTATAAGAGGAGGAAGAGTATGAGTATAAGAGGAGGAAGAGTGTGGAAGTGGAAGAGTATAAGAGGAGGGAGAGTGTGAGTATAAGAGGAGGAAAAGTGTGAGTATAAGAGGAGGAAGAGTGTGAGTATAAGAGGAGGAAGAGTATGAGTATAAGAGGATGAAGAGTATGTGAAAGAGGTGATGAACAAGGAAGAGAATGAGTATAAGATGAGGAAGAGTATGAGTATAAGAGGAGGAAGAGTGTGAGTATAAGATGAGGAAGAGTGAGTTAGAGGAGGAAGAGTGTGAGTATAAGAGGAGGAAGAGTGTGAGTATGAGATGAGGAAGAGTATGAGTATAAGAGGAGGAAGAGTATGAGTATGAGATGAGGAAGAGTGTGTGTATAAGAGGAGGAAGAGTATGAGTATAAGAGGAGGAAGAGTGGGTTAGAGGAGGAAGAGTATGAGTATAAGAGGAGGAAGAGTGTGTGTATAAGAGGAGGAAGAGTATGAGTATAAGAGGAGGAAGAACGTGATTATAAGAGGAGGAAGAGTGTGAGTATAAGAGGAGGAAGAGTATGAGTATAAGAGGAGGAAGAGTGTGAGTATAAGAGGAGGAAGAGTATGAGTATAAGAGGAGGAAGAGTGTGGAAGTGGAAGAGTATAAGAGGAGGAAGAGTGTGAGTATAAGAGGAGGAAAAGTGTGAGTATAAGAGGAGGAAGAGTGTGAGTATAAGAGGAGGAAGAGTATGAGTATAAGAGGATGAAGAGTATGTGAAAGAGGTGATGAACAAGGAAGAGAATGAGTATAAGAGGAGGAAGAGTATGAGTATAAGAGGAGGAAGAGTGTGGAAGTGGAAGAGTATAAGAGGAGGAAAAGTGTGAGTATAAGAGGAGGAAAAGTGAGTATAAGAGGAGGAAGAGTGTGAGGATAAGAGGAGGAAGAGTGAGTATAAGAGGAGGAAAAGTGTGAGTATAAGAGGAGGAAAAGTGTGAGTATAAGATGAGGAAGAGTATGAGTATAAGAGGAGGAAGAGTGTGAGTATAAGATGAGGAAGAGTGAGTTAGAGGAGGAAGAGTGTGAGTATAAGAGGAGGAAGAGTGTGAGTATGAGATGAGGAAGAGTATGAGTATAAGAGGAGGAAGAGTGTGAGGATAAGAGGAGGAAAAGTGTGAGTATAAGATGAGGAAGAGTATGAGTATAAGAGGAGGAAGAGTGAGTATAAGAGGAGGAAGAGTGAGTATAAGAGGAGGAAGAGTGTGAGGATAAGAGGAGGAAGAGTGTGAGTATAAGAGGAGGAAAAGTGTGAGTATAAGATGAGGAAGAGTATGAGTATAAGAGGAGGAAGAGTGTGAGTATAAGATGAGGAAGAGTGAGTTAGAGGAGGAAGAGTGTGAGTATAAGAGGAGGAAGAGTGTGAGTATGAGATGAGGAAGAGTATGAGTATAAGAGGAGGAAGAGTATGAGTATGAGATGAGGAAGAGTATGAGTATAAGAGGAGGAAGAGTGAGTATAAGATGAGGAAGAGTGAGTATAAGAGGAGGAAGAGTGTGAGGATAAGAGAAGGAAGAGTGAGTATAAGAGGAGGAAAAGTGTGAGTATAAGAGGAGGAAAAGTGTGAGTATAAGATGAGGAAGAGTATGAGTATAAGAGGAGGAAGAGTGTGAGTATAAGATGAGGAAGAGTGAGTTAGAGGAGGAAGAGTGTGAGTATAAGAGGAGGAAGAGTGTGAGTATGAGATGAGGAAGAGTATGAGTATAAGAGGAGGAAGAGTATGAGTATGAGATGAGGAAGAGTATGAGTATAAGAGAAGGAAGGGTGTGAGTTAGAAGAGGAAGAGTGTGAGTATAAGAGGAGGAAGAGTGTGAGTTAGAGGAGGAAGGGTGTGAGTTAGAGGAGGAAGAGTATGAGTATAAGAGGAGGAAGAGTGTGAGTATAAGAGGAGGAAGAGTGTGAGTATAAGAGGAGGAAGAGTGTGAGGATAAGAGGAGGAAGAGTGAGTATAAGAGGAGGAAGAGTGTGAGTATAAGAGGAGGAAGAGTATGAGTATAAGAGGAGGAATAGTGTGAGTTAGAGGAGGAAGAGTGTGTGTATAAGATGAGGAAGAGTGTGAATTAGAGGAGGAAGAGTGTGAGTTAGAGGAGGAAGAGTGTGAGCATAAGAGGAGGAAGAGTGTGAGTATAAGAGGAGGAAGAGTGTGAGTTAGAGGAGGAAGAGTGTGTGTATAAGATGAGGAAGAGTGTGAATTAGAGGAGGAAGAGTGTGAGCATAAGAGGAGGAAGAGTGTGAGTTAGAGGAGGAAGAGTATGAGTATAAGAGGAGGAAGAGTGTGAGGATAAGAGGAGGAAGAGTGAGTATAAGAGGAGGAAGAGTGTGAGTATAAGAGGAGGAAGAGTATGAGTATAAGAGGAGGAATAGTATTAGTATAAGAGGAAGAAGAGTATGAGTATAAGAGGAGGAAGAGTGTGAGTTAGAGGAGGAAGAGTGTGTGTATAAGATGAGGAAGAGTATGAGTATAAGAGGAGGAAGAGTGTGAGTATAAGAGGAGGAAGAGTGTGAGTATAAGAGGATGAAGAGTGTGAGTATAAGAGGAGGAAGAGTGTGAGTATAAGAGGAGGAAGAGTATGAGTATAAGAGGAGGAAGAGTGTGAGTTAGAGGAGGAAGAGTATGAGTTAGAGGAGGAAGAGTGTGAGTATAAGAGGAGGAAGAGTCTAGGTCTGCACTACATGACGTCACCTAAGTGTGTACTCTGAGTAAGTCCATAAGTCCGGAGTGTGCCATTTGGGACAGGGCCAAAGTAGCTGGCAGTGTGACTACTTCATGTCAAAAAGTGAAACGCCCTGCGGCTCACCACTGCCCCCTAGTGTCATTCGCCAGTACACGCAGGTTTAAGTGATGTTAACATAAACATCTATAGCTACTAAATGGTAACCAACAATACATAATAATAAAACATATGAATAACAATATACAAGTATTTGAATCTATACGACTACTGATCTGCCACTTTATATTTACACGTCACATTTACAACGCCAAAACGTTATTTATTGTTTTAATTTCGAAATAAAATTGACAGAATCTGAGGGCTGAGAATTTGTTTCATATCAAAAGTAACCAGCTCTGTCTTGTCTGTTGGTGTCAGAGGTGTAAAGTCCAGGTTCAGAAAGTAAAAGTCCTCCTCAGTATTTTGTTCCAATCACCTGGATTTGCTAATTCAGCCAGGAGAACTAATTAGTGAAATCAGCTTCTGAGTTCATGGGTGGAATAAACATATGGCAGGACTTCTACTTTCTGACCCCTGGTCAGTGTCAGTGCGATTTTTCTCTGCGTGAGAAAATGTGTGTGTGGCGTGAGAGTGTGTGAAACATGTCGATTAGAGTCTCAGGCTGAAAGTGTGACAGCCCTGCCCTAGCACTAGATCGTGAATATATTTTGCTCTTGTTCTCGGAAGTGAATGTGTATATGTTAAATATTGATTTAGTCATATTCCAGGATTTACAGTTTTTCTGAATTGCAAAAAAACTCAAAACCCACTTCTCTGAACCAAATTCTCAATAGCCTAAACCAATTTGTCAAATAAATCACTCTTTCTGTAAAACATTAAACAAGTTCAGGAAGTTAAAACACTGTGTAAATCTCATGCACTCTTTTTGCAAAACTCAAAACACATTCTCACTCACTAAAACACATTTCTCACTGTGATGCACTTATGTTTCAAAACACTAAACACAGGCAGGCTAAAGTTAAACACAAGTACAACAGTTGTCATCATTTACACCCAACGACTCAAAATTGTTCACACTTATTTCTAATGATCAGAGGAAACCAACTGTACAAATTACAAGACAGTTTAAAGTGCCTAAATTGACTCAAAATGTTGCATTGAAGATTAGAGGAGGAAGAGTATGAGTATAAGAGGAGGAAGAGCGTGATTATAAGAGGAGGGAGAGTGTGAGTATAAGAGGAGGAAGAGTATGAGTATAAGAGGAGGAAGAGTATGAGTTAGAAGAGGAAGAGTTAGTATAAGAGGAGGAAGAGTGTGAGTATAAGAGGAGGAAGAGTATGTGAAAGAGGTCATGAACGAGGAGGAAGAGTATGTGTATAAGAGGAGGAAGAGTATGAGTATAAGAGGAGGAAGAGTATGTGAAAGAGGTGATGAACGAGGAGGAAGAGTATGTGTATAAGAGGAGGAAGAGTATGAGTATAAGCGGAGGAAGGTTATGAGTATAAGAGGAGGAAGAGTATGTGAAAGAGGTGATGAACGAGGAGGAAGAGTATGTGTATAAGAGGAGGAAGAGTATGAGTATAAGCGGAGGAAGGTTATGAGTATAAGAGGAGAAAGAGTATGTGAAAGAGGTGATGAACGAGGAGGAAGAGTATGTCTATAAGAGGAGGAACAGTGTGAGTATAAGAGGAGGAAGAGTGTGAGTTAGAGGAGGAAGAGTGTGAGTATAAGATGAGGAAGAGTGTGAGTATAAGATGAGGAAGAGTATGAGTATAAGATGAGGAAGAGTGAGTATAAGAGGAGGAAGTGTATGAGTATAAGAGGAGGAAGAGTATGAGTATAAGAGGAGGAAGAGTATGAGTATAAGAGGAGGAAGAGTGTGAGTATAAGAGGAGGAAGAGTATGAGTATAAGAGGAGGAAGAGTATGAGTATAAGAGGAGGAAGAGTGTGAGTTAGAGGAGGAAGAGTGTGAGTATAAGAGGAGGAAGAGTGTGAATTAGAGGAGGAAGAGTGTGAGTTAGAGGAGGAAGAGTGTGAGTATAAGAGGAGGAAGAGGAGTGTAAGAGGAGGAAGAGTATGAGTAGAAGAGGAGGAAGAGTATGAGTATAAGATGAGGAAGAGTGTGACGTAGAGGAGGAAGAGTATGAGTATAGAGGAGGAAGAGTGTGTGTATAAGAGGAGGAAGAGTATGAGTATAAGCGGAGGAAGAGTGTGAGTATAAGAGGAGGAAGAGTATGTGAACGAGGTGATGAACGAGGAGGAAGAGTATGAGTATAAGAGGAGGAACAGTGTGAGTATAAGAGGAATAGTGTGAGTTAGAGGAGGAAGAGTGTGAGTATAAGATGAGGAAGAGTATGAGTATAAGAGGAGGAAGAGTGTGAGTATAAGAGAAGGAAGGGTGTGAGTTAGAGGAGAAAGAGTGTGAGTATAAGAGGAGGAAGAGTGTGAGTTAGAGGAGGAAGAGTGTGAGTAAGAGGAGGAAGAGTGTGAGTTAGAGGAGGAAGAGTGTGAGTATAACAGGAGGAAGAATGTGAATTAGAGGAGGAAGAGTGTGAGTTAGAGGAGGAAGAGTGTGAGCATAAGATGAAGAAGAGTGTGAGTTAGAGGAAGAAGAGTATGAGTATAAGAGGAGGAAGAGTGTGAGTTAGAGGAGGAAGAGTATGAGTATAAGAGGAGGAAGAGTATGAGTATAAGAGGAGGAAGAGTATGAGTATAAGAGGAAGAAGAGTATGAGTATAAGAGGAGGAAGAGTGTGAGTATAAGAGGAGGAAGAGTATGAGTATAAGAGGAAGAAGAGTAAGAGTATAAGAGGAGGAAGAGTGTGAGTTAGAGGAGGAAGAGTATGAGTATAAGAGGAGGAGGAGTGTGAGTATAAGAGGAGGAAGAGTGTGAGTATAAGAGGAGGAAGAGTATGAGTATAAGAGGAGGAAGAGTATGAGTATAAGAGGAAGAAGAGTATGAGTATAAGAGGAGGAAGAGTGTGAGTATAAGAGGAGGAAGAGTATGAGTATAAGAGGAAGAAGAGTAAGAGTATAAGAGGAGGAAGAGTGTGAGTTAGAGGAGGAAGAGTATGAGTATAAGAGGAAGAAGAGTATGAGTATAAGAGGAGGAAGAGTGTGAGTATAAGAGGAGGAAGAGTATGAGTATAAGAGGAAGAAGAGTAAGAGTATAAGAGGAGGAAGAGTGTGAGTTAGAGGAGGAAGAGTATGAGTATAAGAAGAGGAAGAGTACGAGTGTAAGAGGAGGAAGAGTGTGAGTATAAGAGGAGGAAGAGTGTGTATAAGAGGAGGAAGAGTGTGAGTTAGAGAAGAGTGTGAGTATAAGAGGAGGAAGAGTGTGAGTATAAGAGGATGAAGATTATGAGTATAAGAGGAGGAAGAGAGTGAGTTAGAGGAGGAAGAGTATGAGTATAAGAGGAGGAAGATTATGAGTATAAGAGGAGGAAGAGTATGAGTATAAGCGGAGGAAGAGTGTGAGTATAAGAGGAGGAAGAGAGTGAGTTAGAGGAGGAAGAGTGTGAGTATAAGAGGAGGAAGAGTATGAGTATAAGAGGAGGAAGAGTATGAGTATAAGCGGAGGAAGAGTGTGAGTATAAGAGGAGGAAGAGTGTGAGTATAAGAGGAGGAAGGGTGTGAGTTAGAGGAGGAAGAGTGTGAGTATAAGAGGAGGAAGAGTATGAGTATAAGATGAGGAAGAGTGTGAGCATAAAGAGGAGGAAGAGTATGAGTATAAGAGGAGGAAGAGTGTGAGTATAAGAGGAGGAAGAGTGTGAGTATAAGAGGAGGAAGAGTGTGAGTTAGAGGAGGAAGAGTGTGAGTAAGAGGAGGAAGAGTGTGAGTTAGAGGAGAAAGAGTGTGAGTATAAGAGGAGGAAGAGTGTGTATTAGAGGAGGAAGAGTGAGTTAGAGGAGGATGAGTGTGAGTATAAGAGGAGGAAGAGGAGTGTAAGAGGAGGAAGAGTATGAGTATAAGAGGTTTGTGAAAGAGGTGATGAACGAGGAGGAAGAGTATGAGTAGAAGAGGAGGAAGAGTATGCGTATAAGATGAGGAAGAGTGTGACGTAGAGGAGGAAGAGTATGAGTATAGAGGAGGAAGAGTGTGTGTATAAGAGGAGGAAGAGTATGAGTATAAGCGGAGGAAGAGTGTGAGTATAAGAGGAGGAAGAGTATGTGAACGAGGTGATGAACGAGGAGGAATAGTATGTGTATAAGAGGAGGAACAATGTGAGTATAAGAGGAATAGTGTGAGTTAGAGGAGGAAGAGTGTGAGTATAAGATGAGGAAGAGTGTGAGTATGAGATGAGGAAGAGTATGAGTATAAGAGGAGGAAGAGTGTGAGTATAAGAGAAGGAAGGGTGTGAGTTAGAGGAGAAAGAGTGTGAGTATAAGAGGAGGAAGAGTATGAGTATAAGAGGAGGAAGAGTGTGAGTATAAGAGGAGGAAGAGTATGAGTATAAGAGGAGGAAGAGTATGAGTATAAGAGGAGGAAGAGTGTGAGTTAGAGGAGGAAGAGTGTGAGTATAAGAGGAGGAAGAGTGTGACTTAGAGGAAGAAGAGTGTGAGTTAGAGGAAGAAGAGTATGAGTATAAGAGGAGGAAGAGTGTGAGTTAGAGGAGGAAGAGTATGAGTATAAGAGGAGGAAGAGTATGAGTATAAGAGGAGGAAGAGTATGAGTATAAGAGGAAGAAGAGAATGAGTATAAGAGGAGGAAGAGTGTGAGTATAAGAGGAGGAAGAGTATGAGTATAAGAGGAAGAAGAGTATGAGTATAAGAGGAGGAAGAGTGTGAGTATAAGAGGAGGAAGAGTGTGAGTATAAGAGGATGAAGAGTGTGAGTATCAGAGGAGAAAGAGTGTGAGTATAAGAGGAGGAAGAGTATGAGTATAAGAAGAGGAAGAGTACGAGTGTAAGAGGAGGAAGAGTGTGAGTATAAGAGGAGGAAGAGTGTGAGTATAAGAGGAGGAAGAGTGTGAGTTAGAGGAGGAAGAGTGTGAGTATAAGAGGAGGAAGAGTGTGAGTTAGAGAAGAGTGTGAGTATAAGAGGAGGAAGAGTGTGAGTATAAGAGGATGAAGAGTATGAGTATAAGAGGAGGAAGAGAGTGAGTTAGAGGAGGAAGAGTATGAGTATAAGAGGAGGAAGAGTATGAGTATAAGAGGAGGAAGAGTATGAGTATAAGCGGAGGAAGAGTGTGAGTATAAGAGGAGGAAGAGAGTGAGTTAGAGGAGGAAGAGTGTGAGTATAAGAGGAGGAAGAGTATGAGTATAAGAGGAGGAAGAGTATGAGTATAAGCGGAGGAAGAGTGTGAGTATAAGAGGAGGAAGAGTGTGAGTATAAGAGGAGGAAGGGTGTGAGTTAGAGGAGGAAGAGTGTGAGTATAAGAGGAGGAAGAGTGTGAGTATAAGAGGAGGAAGAGGAGGAAGAGTGTGAGTATAAGAGGAGGAAGAGTGTGAGTATAAGAGGAGGAAGGGTGTGAGTTAGAGGAGAAAGAGTGTGAGTATAAGAGAAGGAAGTGTGTGAGTATAAGAGGAGGAAGAGTGTGAGTTAGAGGAGGAAGAGTGTGAGTAAGAGGAGGAAGAGTGTGAGTTAGAGGAGGAAGAGTGTGAGTATAAGAGGAGGAAGAGTGTGAGTTAGAGGAGGAAGAGTATGAGTATAAGAGGAGGAAGAGTATGAGTATAAGAGGAGGACGAGTATGAGTATAAGAGGAAGAGTATGAGTATAAGAGGAAGAAGAGTATGAGTTAGAGGAGGAAGAGTATGAGTATAAGAGGAGGAAGAGTGTGAGTATAAGAGGAGGAAGAGTATGAGTATAAGAGGAGGAAGAGTGTGAGTTAGAGGAGGAAGAGTGTGTGTATAAGAGGAGGAAGAGTATGAGTATAAGAGGAGGAGGAGTGTGAGTATAAAAGGGAGGAAGAGTATGAGTATAAGAGGAGGAAGAGTGTGTGTATAAGAGGAGGAAGAGTGTGTATAAGAGGAGGAAGAGTGTGAGTTAGAGGAGGAAGAGTGTGAGTGTAAGAGGAGGAAGAGTGTGAGTATAAGAGGATGAAGACTATGAGTATAAGAGGAGGAAGAGTATGAGTATAAGAGGAGGAAGAGTATGAGTACAAGAGGATGAAGAGTGTGAGTATCAGAGGAGAAAGAGTATGAGTATAAGAGGAGGAAGAGTATGAGTATAAGAGGATGAAGAGTGTGAGTATCAGAGGAGAAAGAGTATGAGTATAAGAGGAGGAAGAGTATGAGTATAAGAAGAGGAAGAGTACGAGTGTAAGAGGAGGAAGAGTGTGAGTATAAGAGGAGGAAGAGTGTGTATAAGAGGAGGAAGAGTGTGAGTTAGAGGAGGAAGAATGTGAGTGTAAGAGGAGGAAGAGTGTGAGTATAAGAGGATGAAGACTATGAGTATAAGAGGAGGAAGAGTATGAGTATAAGAGGAGGAAGAGTGTGAGTATAAGAGGAGGAAGAGAGTGAGTTAGAGGAGGAAGAGTGTGAGTTAGAGGAGGAAGAGTGTGAGTTAGAGGAGGAAGAGTGTGAGTATAAAGAGGAGGAAGAGTGTGAGAATAAGAGGAGGAAGAGTATGAGTATAAGAGGAGGAAGAGTGTGAGTATAAAGAGGAGGAAGAGTATGAGTATAAGAGGAGGAAGAGTGTGAGTATAAGAGGAGGAAGAGTGTGAGTATAAGAGGAGGAAGGGTGTGAGTTAGAGGAGGAAGAGTGTGAGTTAGAGGAGGAAGAGTGTGAGTATAAGAGGAGGAAGAGTGTGAGTATAAGAGGATGAAGAGTGTGAGTATAAGAGGAGGAAGAGTGTGAGTATAAGAGGAGGAAGGGTGTGAGTATAAGAAGAGGAAGAGTGTGAGTATAAGAGGAGGAAGAGTACGAGTGTAAGATGAGGAAGAGTATAAGTATAAGAGGAGGAAGAGTGTGAGTATAAGAGGAGGAAGAGTGTGAGTATAAGAGGAGGAAGGGTGTGAGTTAGAGGAGGAAGAGTGTGAGTTAGAGGAGGAAGAGTGTGAGTATAAAGAGGAGGAAGAGTGTGAGTATAAGAGGATGAAGAGTGTGAGTATCAGAGGAGAAAGAGTATGAGTATAAGAGGAGGAAGAGTATGAGTATAAGAAGAGGAAGAGTACGAGTGTAAGAGGAGGAAGAGTGTGAGTATAAGAGGAGGAAGAGTGTGTATAAGAGGAGGAAGAGTGTGAGTTAGAGGAGGAAGAGTGTGAGTGTAAGAGGAGGAAGAGTGTGAGTATAAGAGGATGAAGACTATGAGTATAAGAGGAGGAAGAGTATGAGTATAAGAGGAGGAAGAGTGTGAGTATAAGAGGAGGAAGAGAGTGAGTTAGAGGAGGAAGAGTGTGAGTATAAGAGGAGGAAGAGTATGAGTATAAGAGGAGGAAGAGTGTGAGTATAAGCGGAGGAAGAGTGTGAGTATAAGAGGAGGAAGAGTGTGAGTATAAGAGGAGGAAGAGTGTGAGTATAAGAGGAGGAAGGGTGTGAGTTAGAGGAAGAAGAGTGTGAGTATAAGAGGAGGAAGAGTGTGAGTATAAAGAGGAGGAAGAGTATGAGTATAAGAGGAGGAAGAGTGTGAGTATAAGAGGAGGAAGAGTGTGAGTATAAGAGGAGGAAGGGTGTGAGTTAGAGGAGGAAGAGTGTGAGTTAGAGGAGGAAGAGTGTGAGTATAAGAGGAGGAAGAGTGTGAGTATAAGAGGATGAAGAGTGTGAGTATAAGAGGAGGAAGAGTGTGAGTATAAGAGGAGGAAGGGTGTGAGTATAAGAAGAGGAAGAGTGTGAGTATAAGAGGAGGAAGAGTACGAGTGTAAGATGAGGAAGAGTATAAGTATAAGAGGAGGAAGAGTGTGAGTATAAGAGGAGGAAGAGTGTGAGTATAAGAGGAGGAAGGGTGTGAGTTAGAGGAGGAAGAGTGTGAGTTAGAGGAGGAAGAGTGTGAGTATAAAGAGGAGGAAGAGTGTGAGAATAAGAGGAGGAAGAGTATGAGTATAAGAGGAGGAAGAGTGTGAGTATAAGAGGACGAAGAGTGTGTGTATAAGAGGAAGAAGAGTGTGAGTATAAGAGGAGGAAGAGTATGTGTGTAAGAGGAGGAAGAGTATGTGTGTAAGAGGAGGAAGAGTGTGTGAAAGAGGTGATGAACAAGGAGGAAGAAGAAGAGGAAGGTGTGGAGAATGTGGTCAAGGCTGGATCTGCTTCAGGGTTTTTCTCTTCTCCTGCAGAGATGATATTCTCCGGCCGGACCGACATGAAGACGTGAAGCTGAAGCAGAATAAATCTCTCTCACTGACCTTGATTCTGCAGTTGCTCAACTCTTCTGACTGTACTTTACAGTAACATGCATTTCATTTACAGTTTTTTTACTGTAACATTTTGGGCTTCTGCAGTTGGTCACTGTATTTCACAGTATGCAAATGCTGAATATACAGACATTCGACACTATACAATATTCAGTACAATACTATACAGTACTTGCAGTGCATACAGTATTTATTCACTCACCACTGTCAGGTGTCAGTACTACTTTTTTACATAATTGCAAAATTCGTTTACTTTCTTACAATACGTTTACTTTCTTACAATAAATAAATAAATATTTCTCCTGTAACTGCATGCTTTGGATTCTGTGTTCTCCATTTGTCATGTAGTGTCTAACGAATGATCTGTAGTGTTTCTAATATTGACTGATGTGTGTAAGATCTGAAAGCATTGTTTGATTTTACCAGAAGAGTCAGAGATTCTCTGAATGAGTTTTGAACATTTGCTTTTGTGTTTAAAGGGGTCATATAATGTCATTTTTGTACAAGCTAATATGATTCTTTAGGGTCTAAATTAAAAGTTTGTAATATACTTTAATTAAAAATTCTCATTAGTATTGTAAGAAAACACTCATTTTAGCTGGTCAACAACAGCTCTGTTTTCAGCACGCCGTTTAAGTGCATGTGTCTTTAAATGATAATGAGCTTTGCTCACCCCGCCCCCCTGTTCTGTGCGTACACCGTTTGTAACACAATAACCATAACGCGTTGTTTATCATAAACATGGGATTATGAATTATATTGAGAACGTCATACATAGAAAACATGCCGTAATGTACCCTGAGTGTAAAAATAGCCGCATTCATCGTGAAGCGTGCAGCAAGCGATTTGCAAAGATTAATATAAAGATTAATATAAAGGTTAATAAAACGTTACACTCACTCACTCACTTCTTCTGGAGGTTCAGCAGGAACACGAATAGTTACCGATCCTTTTTTCAGGAGCAGCTTCTTAGTAAATCCAGCTTTATACTGACCCTCGTTTATAAAGCAGTCTGGTGAAATGATTCGCGCAAACTTAAAGCATTGACGTTGTGGGGAATATTCCCTTTGAAAACAAACTCAGCCACTGCGTCTTCAGCGTTTTTTTTTTTTTTTTTTTATACCTTTATTTAACCAGGAGGTCCCATTGAGATTCAGAATCTCTTTTACAAGAGAGACCTGGCCAAGGTAGCAGCCAAATCACAACAAATGCATACATAACAAACACCAAATTACATTTTCACGATAAAAGAAGTACAAAATGTTAAAAATAAAAATATAAAACACAATGAGACTCTTAAGAAAAACAAGAACATGTCTCCATCACAACACTCTTTACAGTAGTTTTAAATTCATTTATGGACATAAGGGTTTCTAACTTTAGCTCTTTTTGTAGATTATTCCACCCCCAAGGTGCTAAATAAGAAAAAGCAGTTTTTCCCAATTCGGTTGTAACTCGTGGCACATTAAAAAGCAACCACTTTGAGGAGTGTAGCTGATAGGTACCAGAGCAAACAGAGAGGAGGTTACAGAGGTACAGTGGAAATTTGCCAAGTATAGCTTTATAAATAAAGATATACCAGTGCTGTTGTCTACGGTTTGGATTTAGGAACATCAAAATGTCTGCTGTGTTCCTTATTACACCCAAGAACAGAAAACCACAATCGCTTAGACGCCATTCTGCTCATAGACAGAGCTCCAGTGTATCAACAATGACCACGCCGGTCCACACGGACTATGATTGACAGGTCACTCACGAGTGAGGGCGGGTCTGTGTTGAAGCGCTGCTGTCAATCAACAATCGTGGGAGGGGCGTCCGACCGTGTGACGTCACTAGGTCGAACGGCTTGATTTGAGATGGGGTAAAAACATATAAGAAGATTCTTTTTTTTTTTTTATCATTATATGATGGTTGTGTACAGGCACTGCCAACACACATTTCAGTACAATCAACTTGTAAAAGTGCATGTACCATTATATGACCCCTTTAAGGTTTTGGGAAAGTGAGTGATGGTTTCAAGAAATGTGTTTTAGCAATTCAGAAAAACTGTTGTTGTTTTTGGCTGATTTCTTGGTTCTCTCTTCACTCCTCTGTCTTAAAGTAATTCACACTGAGATTATTTATTCACATGTATATTATATTTCCTGTAATGAGTCGCTGTTTTCAAATAGTAATAAAGTATTGTCATGTTTTCATGGCCCAATATAACAGATACAACTACATTTACAGTTTGATGAATTCTGTGTTTCAGGGGTTTCTTGTGCTGGTTGGAGTGTGAGTTACAGTCCTTCACACATCTGTGCACTAAAGGACTCAACAGTGATAATGAGATGCACTTATACATACCCTACTGGGTATCAGATCATGGAAGTGTTCTGGACCAAAACAAAAGATAAAAAGGAACATGAAGAGTTTCCAGATCTGTCTAAGGACCCTGAATACAGTCAGAGGCTTCAGTATCTGGGAGATCAACAGAAGTACTGCACCATCAGACTGAGTCATGTGACACTGAAGGATTCACACATGTACTATTTCAGATTCACAACTGATAAACCTGATGGAAAATGGATTGGTAAATCTGGAGTGACTCTTACTGTCACAGGTGAGTTTGATGAGGTTCATCTCTTCTTCTGTGCATTATGTTGAATAATAATCAGTGTATGACAGCAGCACTAGATATAATGTGTGTGTTGTGTTCAGATCTTCAGGTGGAGTCTCCTGAGAGAGTGACAGAGGGAGATTCAGTCACTCTGAGATGTAAAAGCAGCTGCGCTCTGACTGACAGAGCAACATTCATCTGGTACAGAAACTCACAGCCATTAACTGAGAGAAGAGACAGAAACAATGAACTCCTGCTGCAGTCAGTCAGAAGAGAGGATTCAGGCAGATATAGCTGTGCTGTAGACGGACACATCTCTCCTGCTGTTCAGCTCAATGTCATGTGTGAGTGCAGATTATTTTAGTCTTTTTAATAACCAGAGATTGTGTTTCAATTAGATGATTTAGGGTTTTAATTTTTGTACTTTTTAGTCCCTCCCAGGAGCGTCTCAGTGTCCATCAGTCCATCTGGTGTAATAGTGGAGGGAGATTCAGTGACTCTGAACTGCATCAGTGACTCAAACCCTCCTGCAGAAATCCGCTGGTTTAAAGGAGGAACGATTGTAGGATCTGGAAGAATCTTCAGCATCTCAAAGATCAGCTCTGTTGACAGTGGAGAATACAAGTGCAAGTCCATCAATGAACATGGAGAGAAATACTCTAATGCCGTGATGTTAAATGTCATGTGTGAGTTAATGATGGTTCAGTGTCTGTGACATTAAATCCTCTAAACATCTGTAATTTCAAGTTTAATATGATTGTTAATGACATCAATGTTTCTCTGTTTTAGATCCACCCAGGAGCGTCTCAGTGTTGATGAGTGGATCTGGTGTAATAGTGGAGGGAGATTCAGTGACTCTGAACTGCATCAGTGACTCAAACCCTCCTGCAGAAATCAGCTGGTTTAAAGGAGTAACGATTGTAGGATCTGGAAGAATCTTCAGCATCTCAAAGATCAGCTCTGATGACAGTGGAGAATACAAGTGCAAGTCCATCAATGAACATGGAGAGAAATACTCTGATGCTGTGACTTTAAATGTCATGTGTGAGTTTATTATAAAACATTAGATGTTAATTCTCTGTTTGGATTAATTTGGTTCATATTAGTCATTTTAAAAATGTGTCAGAGGTCTTAAATAATTTGGTGATTGTTATTAGACCCTCCCAGGAGCGTCTCAGTGTTCATCAGTCCATCTGGTGTAATAGAGGTGGGAGATTCAGTGACTCTGAACTGCAGCAGTGACTCAAACCCTCCTGCAGAAATCAGCTGGTTTAAAGGAGGAACATTTGTAGGATCTGGAAAAATCTTCAGCATCTCAAAGATCAGCTCTGATGACAGTGGAGAATACAAGTGCAAGTCCATCAATGAACATGGAGAGAAATACTCTAATGCCGTGATGTTAAATGTCATGTGTGAGTTAATGATGGTTCAGTGTCTGTGACATTAAATCCTCTAAACATCTGTAATTTCAAGTTTAATATGATTGTTAATGATATCAATGTTTCTCTGTTTTAGATCCTCCCAGGAGCGTCTTAGCATCCATCAGTCCATCTGGTGTAATAGTGGAGGGAGATTCAGTGACTCTGAACTGCATCAGTGACTCAAACCCTCCTGCAGAAATCAGCTGGATTAAAGGAGGAACGTTTGTAGGATCTGGAGGAATCTACAGCATCTCAAAGATCAGCTCTGATGACAGTGGAGAATACAAGTGCAAGTCCATCAATGAACATGGAGAGAAATACTCTGATGCTGTGACTTTAAACGTCATGTGTGAGTTTATTATAAAACATAAGATGCTAATTCTCTGTTTGGATTAATTTGGTTCCCCTTCAGGGACTACCGCTGCGTGTAATCGCAGTGGGAACGCCTCCAGCGTAGTGCGTCTGAAGCATGAATGAAATCAGTCCAATGGCGAGACGGAACGTAGTAGGCAGGTGACGTCATCGACCAGGAAACTATAAAGCACCCCTGAATCACAAGCGAGACAGCTTCTGTTACTTCAGCAGCGCTCTGTGTGAATCTATGTCCCTGGTGTTTTTTTGTCTGTCTTAGAATTTGCTAGGCAGGAGTTTTCACCCATATATATATAAAAAAAAAAAACTTTGTAATGGCGAGCGAACAGCATTTCAATAGGGTGTTCATCCCTACCTATCTACAAATCACGGGTGGGGATACACATATTGTGTGCTGTTCGTTTGGGAGCGCAGCACGCTCAATCAGCCCTCGAGGGGACTGAATAAGCATTGTTGTGAGAACGCTGTGCTCCCTCCGGTCGTTCTTTGAGGAGGGCGACTCGGCTCGCGTTCCTCGCGGCTCGCGTTCCGCTTCTGTCGAGGCAGAGCGGCGGCTCGAGTCACGAGGTTCGCAAATGGATCTGGCAGAGGGGTTTTAGAGATGGGCTTCGCCTTTTCTCTGCCTTCACCTGCCAGGTCCAGTGTCTCGGGGCGGAAGCACGCTTTGCGGTTACTTCCACCCCGAATGAGGCATCGGTACTGCAATTATCCAGTTCTGAGGAGCTGAATGTTGTAGTTATTGAAATAGACTCGCCACTTCAATGTGTAGAAAAACACACACACAATAATGAAGTTTTAGAAAACAAACTGTTGAGTCTTAAAGCAGATCTCGCGCTGGCTGAGGCAGCGTGTAGATGGCAGCATAAAGAATCAACGGCTTGGATCTCGCGTTGTCGAGGCAACGCGTAGATCCGCAATTTATTTATAATGTGGAGGAAACTGAGCTTAAGGAGTTTCCCTTTCTCTCTTATTCCTATTATCACAACTAAAATGTGTGTTTTCAAGCTATGATTCTTTCTGTATTCAAATATGAATATTCGGCCTGTTATTCAGACTATGAAATACTTTGTTACTGGCTGTATTTAAATTTGAGAAATTAAAAAAAGGTATATAAAATACTATGCACTTTCTAAAACCCATGTTTATGGCGAGGGCACACGCCGAGTGCTTCGTGCCCTTTCTAAAATCTATGTTTATGGTTTTATTTAATTTTGAGAAATTAAATGAAATATCTTTCTGGCCTTTTAACTGCATAAAATACTATGCAGTTTCTAAAATCCATGCTTATGGTAAGGGCACGCGCCGAGTGCTTCGTGCCCTTTCTAATATCAGTACTTATGATAAAACGGATCTGAGGACTGTTATTATCTCTAAGTAGGCCAAGGAGCCCTGACACTAGTAGTGTAGGGCTTCTGAGGGTACACCCCTCCTTGGGGAAGATGGTTTCCACCTTATTATATGGTGCCTGTCTCCCCTCGGTGCCCTCAGGGGGGTCGTTCTGCCAACCCCGCCTTCATGCCGGGGCACAGAAGGTCCCAGAGAGTTTTTACCCGAGAGTTGCTCGCTCCCTCCGAGGAGGGCTCTAGAGTAGTCAGGCCAGTTGTTCCCTGCCGGTGCGCCGCTTCAGGGCACTGTGCCTGCTGTTCAAAATACACCCCACCGTGGGGAAGACGGTTTCCACCTCATTATACGGTGCCCGTCTCCACTCGGTGCCCTTAGGGGGCCGGTCTGCCAACCCCGCCTTCAAGCCGGGGCGTAGATGGCCCCAGCGAGCGTTTCCCGAGGGGCGCTCGCTCCCTCTGAGGAGGAGTCTAGAGCAGTTAGACCAGTTGTTCCCTGCCGGTGCGCCGTTACAGGGCACTGTGTCTGCAGCTTGACATATTCCAGAGGTCAGCCTCGAGAGGCTGGCACCCTAGTAGATTTTCTAGTGGAGTGGAAAAATCTTCCCAATATGTCTCAGTGGGTCCTGCATACAATCGAAAGAGGTTACGCTATACAGTTCAGGTCTCGTCCGCCTCGGTTCAGAGGGGTCCTTTCCACTGTGGTGGGCCCCGAGCAGGCTCTGGTGATGGAACAGGAGGTTATGACTCTTCTGCAAAAAGGAGTTATAGAACGGGTTCCTCCTCCCATCAGGGAGTCAGGTTATTACAGCCGGTACTTCATTGTTCCAAAGAAAGACGGGGGGTTGCGTCCGATTTTAGATCTGCGTCTTTTAAATCGCACTGTAGGGAAGCTCAAGTTCAAGATGCTCATTCTCAAACAGATCGTGTCACAAATCAGGTCCGAGGACTGGTTCGTCACGATAGATCTGTAGGACGCCTACTTCCATGTGTCTATTCTTCCTCAACACAGGAAGTTCCTGAGGTTCGCTTTCGGGGGCGAAGCGTACCAATATCGGGTTCTTCCGTTCGGCCTAGCATTGTCACCCCGAATGTTCACGAAGTGTATGGATGCAGCTATAGCCCCTCTAAGGCTGCAGGGCATCCGCATTCTGAATTATATCGACGATTGGTTAATTCTCGCTCAATCGGAACAACAGGCAGTTCGGCATCGAGATGTCGTTCTTGCTCACATCAAGAGATTGGCTCAACGCCAAAAAGAGTGTGCTTTCTCCATTACAGAGAACCACTTTTCTCGGTGTAGTGTGAGATTCGACGACGATGCAGGCACAATTGTCACCTGCGCGTATTGCTTCGATTCTCGCCGCAGTAGATCAGGTCAAGCTAGGCCAGTCATTCACTGTGAAACAGTTCCAGAAACTGTTAGGTCTCATGGCAGCTGCGTCCAACGTGATACCTTTTGGCCTCGTGCACATGAGACCGCTACAGTGGTGGCTCAGAACCAAGAGATTCTCCCCGGGGGGAAATCGGTTCCGCACGATCATGAGTTCGCGACGGTGTCATCGCGCCCTGATCATGTGGAAAGATCCTTGGTTTCTGTCCCAAGGTCCTGTGTTGGGAGCTCCTTGTCGTTGCGTAATGCTAACGACGGATGCCTCTCTCACGGGTTGGGGGGCGATCATGAGTGGTCGCCCAGCTCAGGGTCTGTGGCAGGACCATCATCGTCTATGGCACATACATTTTCTAGAGATGTTGGCAGTGTTTCTGGCTCTGAAACACTTCCTCCCAGACCTAAGGGGCCACCATGTTCTTGTCCGAACAGACAACACATCGGTGGTCTCTTATATCAACCATCAGGGGGGTCTGCGTTCTCGCCCGCTTTACAAACTGGCACGTCAGATCCTTCTATGGTCCCAAGGGAAAATTCTTTTGCTGAGAGCTATTTATCTCCCGGGGTATTTAAATCAGGGGGCAGACATCCTGTCGAGGCAGGGGCCAAGGCCCGGGGAATGGAGACTTCACCCCGAGGTGGTGGAGCTCCTATGGGAACATTTAGATCGTGCCTTTTTGCTTCCCGAGAGACATCACACTGTCCACTGTGGTTCTCTCTCAGCCATCCAGCCCCATTGGGGTTGGACGCTATGGTACAGCCGTGGCCGAGGTCACGTCTGTACGCATTTCCCCCGATCGCTCTGCTCCCGGGAGTTCTGGAGAGGATTCGCCGGGACGGGCTCAGTCTTCTGCTAATAGCCCCGTTCTGGCCGGCCCGAGTATGGTTTGCGGACCTAGTGTTCCTCCTCGACGGCTCTCCCCTGGAGATTCCGATCAGGAGGGACCTACTCTCTCAGGCGAGTGGGTCGATCCTTCACCCCCGCCCAGAGCTATGGAGACTATGGGCTTGGCCTCTGAGGGGGCTCAGCTCATAGAATCCGGTCTCTCGACTGAGGTCGTTGAGACCATTCTCCAATCCAGAGCTCCCGCTACGAGGAAGTTATATGCTGCGAGGTGGAAACTTTTCACCTCTTGGTGTGGAGAGCGCCAACAGGACCCAGTTAACTGCCCGGTTGGTACAGTGCTGGAGTTCCTGCAGGACCGTCTCTCCACGGGGTTATCCCACTCCACACTGAAGGTGTACGTGGCAGCCCTGGCTGCTTACCACGCTCCTTCGCGTGGAGTTTCTCTTGGGAGACACCCACTTATATCTCGCTTCCTTCGTGGCACTTTGAGGCTGAGGCCAGCAGTATGCACGAGGGTGCCATCATGGGACTTGGCCATCGTCCTAGAGGGTCTCTCCCTAGCTCCTTTCGAGCCCCTTGAAGAGGTTTCCGAGAAGTTCCTTACTCTCAAAACAATTTTTCTGCTTGCTATTTCGTCTCTCAAAAGGATTGGAGACATTCAAGCACTCTCGGTTGCTCCCTCGTGCCTGGAATTCTCACCTGGCATGGCTAAGGCCTTTCTCTATCCTAGGCCAGGTTATGTTCCAAAGGTTCCAACTTCTGTAGTTAGAACTGTCATATTGCAGGCTTTTTGTCCTCCTCCGTTTCTGACGTCGGACCAGGAGAAACTTAATTTGCTCTGCCCAGTGCGGGCTCTAGATGCTTATGTCCACAGAGCTGCTCTGTGGAGGAAGTCTGAACAGCTGTTTGTTTGTTTTGGGCTGCCCAACAAGGGGTGCCCGGCATCTAAGCAAAGGATGAGCAAGTGGGTGGTCGAGGCCATCTCACTTGCTTACGAGTCGGCCAGTCAGCCTTCACCTTTGGCTGTACGGGCTCACTCCACCCGGAGTATGGCTGCTTCTAAAGCTCTCCTTTCAGGAGTTTCTCTTCAGGATGTTTGTGATGCGGCAGGCTAGTCCTTACCGCACACATTCGTCAGATTTTATTGTCTCGATTTTAGCTCCACTCCTGGGGCGCAAGTTCTTTCGTCAGCCTGTGCGCCTTGATTACACACGACGGAGACTTGCTCGCATGGGGACGTGGGTATTGCGTTCCCACTGCGATTACACGCAGCGGTAGTCCCTAGGGGTGTGACGAGATCTCGTATGACGAGATCTTGCGAGATTAAAACGCGTCGAGATTTCTTGTCGAGGTGAAAATTTGTCTCGTGAGTTGTTGTGATGTCAGCGTGATGGAGCATGAGGGTGAAATTATTGAAGATGCCCCTGCCACTTTTAAATCATTTGTGTGCCGGGCCAATCACACACACACTCCATGCACACACACACACACACACACACTGTCCCTCGCTCACTCACTCACTCATGCGCGTGTAACCCCTCTCACCCGGGTCCTTCACACCCCTCTCCGTGGGGGTCTCGAACCCGGGTCTCCGGCATGAGAGTCGGGCGCTCTAACAAGGAGGCTAAAGACTGCAGCCTCTAGCGTCTGTCGCTAGAGCGCCTATTGAGATCAGAGGAGTGAGGTTTACTCGCACAGCAACTACTAGCTGGCCTCCGTTACACTCACCCCCCTAAACCTCACTCCCATCCGGGTCACGGCACCAATGTAACCCCTCTCACCCGGGTCCTTCACACCCCGCTCCGTGCGGGTCTCGAACCCGGGTCTCCGGCATGAGAGTCGGGCGCTCTAACAAGGAGGCTAAAGACTGCAGCCTCTAGCGTCTGTCGCTAGAGCGCCTATTGAGATCAGAGGAGTGAGGTTTACTCGCACAGCAACTACTAGCTGGCCTCCGTTACACGTGCGCGCAAACACACGCACACTGTTGCTCGCACTCTCACTCACTCTCAACCCGTCGTGGAGGACCGTTAAAGTTAAACATGCTAGTTTTTCTGTCGTGATGTCCTGAAGCATTGCAGACGCGTAGCTTGTCGTCGCCCACTATGACACACGAAATGAAACGATCGAATCTTGCGTCCCGACGCCCGTTGTCCTTCACGAATCTCCACGAAACGGATCGTGCCAAAATCGCGCTAAAATAAACATTTGACCTATCGCGCAAAGAACCTATTAAAGCACTGAGACATGAGAACAGTATAAATAACATTCACATATCACAAGTCATATCGACATCGCAATATTAAACAATGATCGCACATCGCAGCTTTTCCTCATATCGTGCAGCCCTAGTACTGCCCAAAGGTCTCAACTGCTGCCAGAAATCGTTGACATGCTTATATTCTTGAAAAAGAACATGACCATTATCTTAGGCTGTTCTGTGTAGTTAATTTATCTCTTTTTCATGCTTGAAGAAAAAAAAATTGTTTCTGTTTGAACTTGTAGTTTTGAGAGAGCAGTAGCCTACTTTGATTATGGATACACACTTACTGTTTGCATTTAAAGTGTTATTTCAGTTATTAATATTTATTTTATTTATACTGTTTTATTTTTTTATGTTCGATTTGTGGAAAGGAGTTAGATTTCTCATGTGAAATCGTACAGGGGAGAAGCCAGACGGTAGAGTTTATAGCAAAACATTTAGCAGTGTTTGCATGTCCTTTACTGCATAGAATTCTTTAAAATAGAAGTAAAATAACATTCATTACAAGTTGATTTCAAAATGCACCTAAATTGTTTTGCATTTTGTGATTTTCAGTTGAATAAAAGACTATTTCCCATTCATATATTTTATCATTGAGGATTTCTTAAAAATTGTTTAAAAATCTCGTCTTGTCTCGTTCTCGTGAACCCAATCTCGTGTCTCGTCTCGTCTCGTGGAGTAAGCGTCTCGTCACACCCCTAGTAGTCCCTGAAGGGGAACGTCCCGGGTTACGTATGTAACCCTAGTTCCCCGAAGGGACGGACGCTGCTTGTCCTGCCATGCTCCCGGCATCCCCTTGGATCGCTTGCTTCAGTAACATCAGAAGCTGTCTCGCTTGTGATTCAGGGGTGCTTTATAGTTTCCTGGTCGATGACGTCACCTGCCTACTACGTTCCGTCTCGCCATTGGACTGATTTCATTCATGCTTCAGACGCACTACGCTGGAGGCGTTCCCACTGCGATTACACGCAGCGTCCGTCCCTTCGGGGAACTAGGGTTACATACGTAACCCGGGACGTTCATATTAGTCATTTTAAAAATGTGTCAGAGGTCTTAAATAATTTGGTGATTGTTATTAGACCCTCCCAGGAACGTCTCAGTGTTGATGAGTGGATCTGGTGTAATAGAGGAGGGAGATTCAGTGACTCTGAACTGCAGCAGTGACTCAAACCCTCCTGCAGAAATCAGCTGGTTTAAAGGAGGAACATTTGTAGGATCTGGAAGAATCTTCAGCATCTCAAAGATCAGCTCTGATGACAGTGGAGAATACAAGTGCAAGTCCATCAATGAACATGGAGAGAAATACTCTAATGCCATGATGTTAAATGTCATGTGTGAGTTAATGATGGTTCAGTGTCTGTGACATTAAATCCTCCAAACATCTGTAATTTCAAATTTAATATGATTGTTAATGATATCAGTGTTTCTCTGTTTTAGATCCACCCAGGAGCGTCTCAGTGTTGATGAGTGGATCTGGTGTAATAGTGGAGGGAGATTCAGTGACTCTGAACTGCATCAGTGACTCAAACCCTCCTGCAGAAATCAGCTGGTTTAAAGGAGGAATGATTGTAGCATCTGGAGGAATCTACAACATCTCAAAGATCAGCTCTGATGACAGTGGAGAATACAAGTGCAAGTCCATCAATGAACATGGAGAGAAATACTCTGATGCTGTGACTTTAAATGTCATGTGTGAGTTTATTATAAAACATTAGATGTTAATTCTCTGTTTGGATTAATTTGGTTCATATTAGTCATTTTAAAAATGTGTCAGAGGTCTTAAATAATTTGGTGATTGTTATTAGATCCTCCCAGGAGCGTCTCAGTGTTCATCAGTCCATCTGGTGTAATAGAGGAGGGAGATTCAGTGACTCTGAACTGCACCAGTGACTCAAACCCTCCTGCAGAAATCAGCTGGTTTAAAGGAGGAACGTTTGTAGGATCTGGAAGAATCTTCAACATCTCAAAGATCAGCTCTGATGACAGTGGAGAATACAAGTGCAAGTCCATCAATGAACATGGAGAGAAATACTCTAATGCCGTGATGTTAAATGTCATGTGTGAGTTAATGATGGTTCAGTGTCTGTGACATTAAATCCTCTAAACATCTGTAATTTCAAGTTTGGTAACACTTTATTTTGATAGTCCATTTGTTGAGACTATACTAGTTATTAGTAGCCATTCAGTAGCTTGTCAACAGTGCATCAGTTGACATTCAACAACACTGTTTCAACAGACAAGTAACATACGTTCAACTGACTGCCTATAGACTATAAGGTACAATTCAAGTGTTAATCTACAGATTTTACAAAAAAAGTGCCTGTTGACTGTCAATGTTATTTTGCAACAGGTTATTAACCAATTGTCGACTAACTTTCTGTAGATTGAGTACCAACAACTCAAGATCAATCTGTCAGTTAAATGTCAACAGTCATGTCAGCATATGAAGTATATGATACTGTATATCCTACTCAAGGGGTCTCATGTTGCATCAAATTAATGATTATTTTAGCTGATTTAAAACTGCTTTTAAAAAATTGTTAACCATTTGTAGATAATCTGTTGATAGTCAACTAAAGATTAGATCTGTTGCTTGTCAACAAATAAATTGTTTATGATCAGTTGACTATTAATAGACATTATCCACTAAGTGTTAGTAGATATCTTTTAGGACTATCTAATTAAAGTGAAAAACAGTTTATAGCAGTAGAAAGTCTATAACCTATCAACAGATTAATAAATTGTTTATGATCAGTTGACTATTAATAGACATTATCCACTAAGTGTTAGTAGATATCTTTTAGGACTATCTAATTAAAGTGAAAGACAGTTTATATCAGTAGAAAGTCTATAACCTATCAACAGATTGCATACATAACCTGACTGAAGTAGGTAACGTTAGAACAAACACTATGGCCAGCACATCAGAGAAAAGAAAATCACTTTTATTAAAAAAATAATAATAATACAACCCATTATTTACTAGGATATCACGATCACATCTGAACCATCTGATTATGTGAAAATAATTATATTGAGCATTCCAAATGAGAAAACTCAATAGTCTACACATTTCAAATGCCCAAGGCCAAGATCAAAAGTTATAAACAACAAATAACAATAATTATTAATGAATACATTTAGCCTTTCATGACAGTAAGTTTTACAGAAAATCACATTTATTAAATGCAGTTTAACGTTATAACAGTTACTCATTTAAGAAATAATCTCTGTTCCTGCTGCAAACTCGCTTCGGAGGATTAACAGACAAGACTAGTTAAACCCTTAACAATACCTTCTTTAATCGTTTAACCATTTTGTAACATTTAGTTTATTTAACGTTACGGTGAGACACAAAAGGCGTTTTCTCCTATAGAACCATAATACACCAAAACACAATATAAATTAACAAAATACATAATTTTTATTAGCTAACGTAACGTTAGATGTAATCCGAATCTTTATAATCCATACGCAAGCAAGAAACAGATCCAAATTCAGCCCTTCATCCACATCCAGCGATCTCCATCTCCATTCTCAGCAGCGACCGTAAATGTCAAATCCCGCGCTCATGATGAATTTAAATTCAAAAATTGCGCCGTCAAGAAGCGTTACGACATGTTTTACGGCAGTGATATCAAACGCTCATTGGCTCTCGCCTGCTTCGTCACAGATTGCAGCATGCCGTGTTTCAGTTGAAACAACATTGAAATGCAGAAGCGCGTGCGCGCGCGCCGTCTTCTCGCAGAGGGAAGCTGGGTTAACATTTTCATGGATTAATAACTTAAATTCTGCTCTGTCCCTTATACAAAACTATTATATACTGCCAGAGAGGACTGCAACACATCGTCATTTGAGCGACTTTTGGTACTGATTTACATTTTCGCAATAAATGATTATGATTAACGTTACACATCTGTTGTTTTTCTTCATAATTTTAGCCTGCATAGTTTTAAGAAAGGGTTATGGGTAGGTTTAGGGGCAGGAGTAGGATTAATGTTAGTGGCTCAAAATATATTTTAATGCTATTAATAAAACTGGCATTTCCCTACACATCTCTGTCCATAAAGTGTTTTATTCTTTTTATATTCTGTATAAAATGAGTAATTTATATTTAGGTTTGGGAGTAGGGTTAAGGGAACTTACATTTATGTATAAAACAGTATAAGGGAAATGATACAGATATCTTTATGATTCGTAAACCTTTTGTAGCTGTGAATTCGTAATAATTCTACGTTGCAGACATGTCTGTATCATACGTTTCAGCATCTATCCAAACGTACAAAAAAAGTAACGTTATGTTTTCAATCTGTTGATAGGTTATAGACTTTCTACTGATATCAACTGTTTTTCACTTTAATTAGATAGTCCTAAAAGATATCTACTAACATTTAGTGGATAATGTCTATTAATAGTCAACTGATCATAAATTTATTTGTTGACAAGCAACAGATCTAATCTTTAGTTGACTATTAACAGATTATCTACAAATGGTTAACAATTTTTTAAAAACAGTTTTAAATCAGCTAAAATAATCATTAATTTGATGCAACATGAGACCCCTTGAGTAGGATATACAGTATCATATACTTCATATGCTGACATGACTGTTGACATTTAACTGACAGATTGATCTTGAGTTGTTGGTACTCAATCTACAGAAAGTTAGTTGACAATTGAAAGTTAGTCGACAATTGGTTAATAACCTGTTGCAAAATAATATTGACAGTCAACAGGCACTTTTCGTAAAATCTGTAGATTAACACTTGAATTGTACCTTATAGTCTATAGGCAGTCAGTTGAACGTATGTTACTTGTCTGTTGAAACAGTGTTGTTGAATGTCAACTGATGCACTGTTGACAAGCTACTGAATGGCTACTAATAACTAGTAAAGTCTCAACAAACGGACTATCAAAATAAAGTGTTACCTCAAGTTTAATATGATTGTTAATGATATCAATGTTTCTCTGTTTTAGATCCTCCCAGGAGCGTCTCAGCATCCATCAGTCCATCTGGTGTAATAGTGGAGGGAGATTCAGTGACTCTGAACTGCATCAGTGACTCAAACCCTCCTGCAGAAATCAGCTGGATTAAAGGAGGAACGTTTGTAGGATCTGGAGGAATCTTCAGCATCTCAAAGATCAGCTCTGATGACAGTGGAGAATACAAGTGCAAATCCATCAATGAACATGGAGAGAAATACTCTGATGCTGTGACTTTAAATGTCATGTGTGAGTTTATTATAAAACATAAGATGCTAATTCTCTGTTTAGATTAATTTGGTTCATATTAGTCATTTTAAAAATGTGTCAGAGGTCTTAAATAATTTGGTGATTGTTATTAGACCCTCCCAGGAGCGTCTCAGTGTTCATCAGTCCATCTGGTGTAATAGAGGAGGGAGATTCAGTGACTCTGAACTGCAGCAGTGACTCAAACCCTCCTGCAGAAATCAGCTGGATTAAAGGAGGAACATTTGTAGGATCTGGAAGAATCTTCAGCATCTCAAAGATCAGCTCTGTTGACAGTGGAGAATACAAGTGCAAGTCCATCAATGAACATGGAGAGAAATACTCTAATGCCGTGATGTTAAATGTCATGTGTGAGTTAATGATGGTTCAGTGTCTGTGACATTAAATCCTCTAAACATCTGTAATTTCAAATTTAATATGATTGTTAATGACATCAATGTTTCTCTGTTTTAGATCCTCCCAGGAGCGTCTCGGTGTTGATGAGTGGATCTGGTGTAATAGTGGAGGGAGATTCAGTGACTCTGAACTGCATCAGTGACTCAAACCCTCCTGCAGAAATCAGCTGGATTAAAGGAGGAACGATTGTAGGATCTGGAAGAATCTTCAGCATCTCAAAGATCAGCTCTGATGACAGTGGAGAATACAAGTGCAAGTCCATCAATGAACATGGAGAGAAATACTCTAATGCTGTGATGTTAAATGTCATGTGTGAGTTAATGATGGTTCAGTGTCTGTGACATTAAATCCTCTAAACATCTGTAATTTCAAGTTTAATATGATTGTTAATGATATCAATGTTTCTCTGTTTTAGATCCTCCCAGGAGCGTCTCGGTGTTGATGAGTGGATCTGGTGTAATAGTGGAGGGAGATTCAGTGACTCTGAACTGCATCAGTGACTCAAACCCTCCTGCAGAAATCAGCTGGTTTAAAGGAGGAATGATTGTAGCATCTGGAGGAATCTACAACATCTCAAAGATCAGCTCTGATGACAGTGGAGAATACAAGTGCAAGTCCATCAATGAACATGGAGAGAAATACTCTGATACTGTGACTTTAAATGTCATGTGTGAGTTTATTATAAAACATTAGATGTTAATTCTCTGTTTGGATTAATTTGGTTCATATTAGTCATTTTAAAAATGTGTCAGAGGTCTTAAATAATTTGGTGATTGTTATTAGATCCTCCCAGGAGCGTCTCAGTGTTCATCAGTTCATCTGGTGTAATAGTGGAGGGAGATTCAGTGACTCTGAACTGCATCAGTGACTCAAACCCTCCTGCAGAAATCAGCTGGTTTAAAGGAGGAACGTTTGTAGGATCTGGAAGAATCTTCAACATCTCAAAGATCAGCTCTGATGACAGTGGAGAATACAAGTGCAAGTCCATCAATGAACATGGAGAGAAATACTCTAATGCCGTGATGTTAAATGTCATGTGTGAGTTAATGATTGTTCAGTGTCTGTGACATTAAATCCTCTAAACATCTGTAATTTCAAGTTTAATATGATTGTTAATGATATCAATGTTTCTCTGTTTTAGATCCTCCCAGGAGCGTCTCAGCATCTATCAGTCCATCTGGTGTAATAGTGGAGGGAGATTCAGTGACTCTGAACTGCATCAGTGACTCAAACCCTCCTGCAGAAATCAGCTGGATTAAAGGAGGAACGATTGTAGGATCTGGAATAATCTTCAGCATCTCAAAGATCAGCTCTGGTCACAGTGGAGAATACAAGTGCAAGTCCATCAATGAACATGGAGAGAAATACTCTGATGCTGTGACTTTAAATGTCATGTGTGAGTTTATTATAAAACATAAGATGCTAATTCTCTGTTTGGATTAATTTGGTTCATATTAGTCATTTTAAAAATGTGTCAGAGGTCTTAAATAATTTGGTGATTGTTATTAGACCCTCCCAGGAACGTCTCAGTGTTGATGAGTGGATCTGGTGTAATAGTGGAGGGAGATTCAGTGACTCTGAACTGCATCAGTGACTCAAACCCTCCTGCAGAAATCAGCTGGTTTAAAGGAGGAACGATTGTAGGATCTGGAAGAATCTTCAGCATCTCAAAGATCAGCTCTGATGACAGTGGAGAATACAAGTGCAAGTCCATCAATGAACATGGAGAGAAATACTCTAATGCCGTGATGTTAAATGTCATGTGTGAGTTAATGATGGTTCAGTGTCTGTGACATTAAATCCTCTAAACATCTGTAATTTCAAATTTAATATGATTGTTAATGATATCAATGTTTCTCTGTTTTAGATCCACCCAGGAGCGTCTCAGTGTTGATGAGTGGATCTGGTGTAATAGTGGAGGGAGATTCAGTGACTCTGAACTGCATCAGTGACTCAAACCCTCCTGCAGAAATCAGCTGGATTAAAGGAGGAACGTTTGTAGGATCTGGAATAATCTTCAGCATCTCAAAGATCAGCTCTGGTGACAGTGGAGAATACAAGTGCAAGTCCATCAATGAACATGGGGAGAAATACTCTGATGCTGTGACTTTAAATGTCATGTGTGAGTTTATTATAAAACATAAGATGCTAATTCTTATGGGGCGCCGTTTGTAAAGAGGCTCACGCTGAAAATAACAGCAACATTTTGTCACATTTAGCTTCAAACAATGTTTAAAAAACTGGTATGAATTTTTGACGGTCACTTTTTACCACATTTACAACAATATTTGTCAACTTAGAGATATTTTAAATAGTTAAATCTAAATATTAAATGTTACACCTAAATGTTAAATATTAAATCTAAATGCTAAATCTAAATCTAAATGTTAAATCTAAATGTTAAATCTAAATCTAAATCTAAATGTTAAATCTAAATATTAAATCTAAATCTAAATGTTAAATCTAAATGTTAAATCTAAATGTTAAATCTAAATATTAAATCTAAATCTAAATGTTAAATCTAAATGTTAAATCTAAATGTTAAATGTTAAATATAAATCTAAATGTTAAATATAAATATTAAATCTAAATCTAAATGTTAAATCTAAATCTAAATGTTAAATCTAAATGTTAAATCTAAATGTTAAATCTAAATCTAAATGTTAAATCTAAATCTAAATCTAAATCTAAATGTTGAATATAAATGTTTCGGGTGAAACTAAATATTTAACTAATATGCAAATTCAAAATGCCGGTAACAGGAAGTGCCAAAATAAAAGCTTGAGGTGGTCAGTGTGTGTTTATAGCATGGTTTATAGTGTCAAATAACGAATAAAAACCATCTCATAATAATAACTATAATATAACGATAATAACTACCTAAAATAATAAACACGTTTGGAGAAACTGTAGAGTTTCGTGATGAGAGTAATGACATGACATTCAGTCAAAGTGAGCCCCCTAGTGGCTGGCTATTATGGCTACAGGTCATAAGTCCCGCACTTTTCATAAAAGTGACACTAGCCTACTCTTCAAACAAAGTTTCTCCAAACGTGTTTATTATTTTAGGTAGTTATTATCACGATAATCCATGTCCAAGAGTCCATTTCCTCGGATGAGATGTTTTTTATTCGTTATTTGACACTATAAACCATGCTATAAACACACACTGACCACCTCGAGCTTTTATTTTGGCACTTCCTGTTACCGGCATTTTGAATTTGCATATTAGTTAAATATTTAGTTTCACCCGAAACATTTAGATTCAACATTTATATTTAACATTTAGATTTAAATTCAACATTTAGATTTAACATTTAGATTTAACATTTAGATTTAGATTTAACATTTAGATTTAACATTTAGATTTAACATTTAGATTTAACATTTAGATTTAGATTTAACATTTAACATTTAGATTTAACATTTAGATTTAGATTTAATATTTATATTTAACATTTAGATTTATATTTATATTTAGCATTTAGATTTAACATTTAGATTTAGATTTAGATTTAACATTTAGATTTATATTTAGCATTTAGATTTAACATTTAACATTTAGGTGTAACATTTAATATTTAGATTTAACTATTTAAAATACTATTTAAGTTGACAAATATTGTTGTAAATGTGGTAAAAAGTGACGTCAAAAATTCATACCAGTTTTTTAAACATTGTTTGAAGCTAAATGTGACAAAATGTTGCTGTTATTTTCAGCGTGAGTCGCTTTACAAACGGCGCCCCATAAATTCTCTGTTTTGATTAATTTGGTTCATATTAGTCATTTTAAAAATGTGTAAGAGGTCTTAAATAATTTGGTGATTGTTATTAGATCCTCCCAGGAACGTCTCAGTGTTGATGAGTGGATCTGGTGTAATAGTGGAGGGAGATTCAGTGACTCTGAACTGCATCAGTGACTCAAACCCTCCTGCTCTGAACTTCAGCTGGTTTAAGGAGAATGAAACCTCAGCTGTTGGATCTGGACAGAGTTTCAGTGCACTACAGAGTGGACGCTTCTACTGTCAGGCTCACAATCAACATGGATCTCAGAGATCAGACGCTGTAACTGTCACTGTTAAAGGTAGAGCGGCTCATATACTTACATTACTCTTTCTAAAGTAAAAGAAAATACTTTTCACACATTACAAAGAATACATTTCTGAATTTATGATTTATACAAATGTTTTAACCACTATTTTTAAGACTGCCCCTCCCTGACACCTGTGGGACACTTGCCATTATACATTTACACTGTTAACCCTCTGGGGTCTGGGCTGTTTTTGGGGTCCTTGAGATGTTCTGACATGCCCTGACATTTGTGCTTTTTTCAGTTGCTTATAAACATATTAATGGCAAAAAAAAATTACACACTATTTAGCACAAACAGGGCTACCATAATATGTGAGCAACAAGAATGTACATGTCTGCGTTTTTGAGAGAATAATGTTTATGCATGGTTATTGAAAAAACTAAAAAACTAAAGTTTCTGAAATAAGGCCATAAAACACATTCTAAATATGTGCCAATAAGACTTTTGTCTAATGGATGTCATCACCTAGTGTTTTTTCTTCAAAATGATGTGAAAATCACCCTACCTTATCATTCACATAACACAATACATTGATTTGAATTTTGCAAAGCACTTTCTGTTTGGAAAGGCAATATGCGGAGTGGGCGTCAACGATCATGCATATTTAGTGGTTCACACCTAGGAGACAATGGGGCCTGCATACTTAATTAGCCATTCATTCAGGTGAGTCACTGAGCCACAAGAATGCAAGAGCAACAGTTGGAAGCATCTCAATTCTTTTTTATTTTTCCACATATTGTGCTTGCAATTTGGCCTATAATATCCAAGGAAAACATGTCTAGTAATTGTGCAGTTAATTCTCATACTGTATTTTCAGTTTGGGAATATTTATCCTATCCCCAAATTTGTCACAAATAAAACACAAAAAAAATATTTAAAGAAAAGGCTTATATTTACCTTTTAATAGTTTGTTTACATCTACCTTGTAAATATATATTTTTTATTAAAAAGGTTACAATTACAACAACAATTCAAGTGTAATCTTTCTTTGTAAAAACTAAAGTATACATTTTATCATACATATTTCAAAGTTAAGGATTTGATTGATTATTTGATTACTTTATTTTTGACAAAACACACTATATTTAACATGAGCAAATATATAACAAAAGCTTATTTGAGGTGGCAGATATTTTACAGTAAAAATGTATAATCTATCCAAAACTAATCAACGAAATGTTGTCTTTCATATGTCTGTAACATAGGTCTTTCATTTTTATTATAAGAAATATAAATGTTAATTTGCGGTTTAATACGTTGCTTATACAAATAAATTTTATTTCAACATATTTCAGTCGATTTTTATTCAGTATAGCAATACAGTTTGCTAAAACCGAAACATTCATTCACAAACAGAAACGCCTGACTGTAACGTTGTTTTTATGAAATATTTGGGCATATAAATGTTAATTTTCAGTTTAATACGTTGCTTATACAAATAGCCTACATTTTATTTCAACATATTTCTGTCGATTTTTACTCAACTCAGTATAGCAATACAGTTTGCTAAAACATCATCATTCATTCACATTATTTTATTTTTGACAAAACACACTATATTTAACATGAGCAAATATATAACAAAAGCTTATTTGAGGTGGCAGATATTTTACAGTAAAAATGTATAATCTATCCAAAACTAATCAACGAAATGTTGTCTTTCATATGTCTGTAACATAGGTCTTTCATTTTTATTATAAGAAATATAAATGTTAATTTGCGGTTTAATACGTTGCTTATACAAATAAATTTTATTTCAACATATTTCAGTCGATTTTTATTCAGTATAGCAATACAGTTTGCTAAAACCGAAACATTCATTCACAAACAGAAACGCCTGACTGTAACGTTGTTTTTATGAAATATTAGGGCATATAAATGTTAATTTTCAGTTTAATACGTTGCTTATACAAATAGCCTACATTTTATTTCAACATATTTCTGTCGATTTTTACTCAACTCAGTATAGCAATACAGTTTGCTAAAACATCATCATTCATTCACACAGATACGCAATTTAAATTTAAACTGTCTTTTTGCGAGCTGTGATAAACAGTGCGCATCTCTGCGGCTGCCGTTCATTCATTCACAGAAACGCGATTAACTTGAGAAGGAAAAAAAACTTACTACATATTCGGATCCTCTCTCCTGCAATACCCACACTCTGAGGTAGATTTTCCATTATTATTATTATTCCTCACAGCGCTGCCAGATGGTGTAAACACGTAGGCTACAATGGTCTGATTAAACTTGTGTTTTCTCGAGCTGATATGGGGGCGTTCACAGGTTTGCTTGGATTGCCTCAGTAATTTGCGTTTGAATAGCACGCGCTCTCCGTGGGCGGAGTCACATTACATTTGAATTAGCTCTAATGAGATCGACTGGAATCGCTCTCTTTTAATACAGATTTCACAAGATGAGAATATTTGTTTTTTATATAAATTACCTCATTTAAAGGAATAGAATTCAAGCTTCATGCCTGTGTGTCTGTATGCCTGTTTGACCGAGTATTCGCTGAGTTACAGTTCATTTTTGGACGCGTTTCAGAATGGTCTTCACTGACAGAGAGAAGGCAGAACTCGCATCACGTTTATTTTTCTTTATTTGGCAAAAAGCACAACACTTTGTTTTTATTGTGAGTATACACAAAAATAATACACATTTAACAGAATCGATTGATGTATGAAACTTGCTTGTAATATCAAAGTCCACAGAGCAAAATTAATTTCTTTTGAACTGAACTGAAAAAAAGCAAGCTGGTATCGCCGGCGATACCGTTGACCCCAGGGGGTTAACCCTTGCTGTAAAAAAAGGCCAAATTCTGACAATATCATACCATTTTCCATTAAACCAGTAATATACCGTAGAAATCAAAAATAGATTACAGGAATATACTGTAAATCAAAAGTGCTCAAAGTCGACACTCAGAGGCTGTTTTCACAATCACACCCTATGCCCTCATTCACTATTCCCTACATTAGTTCACTAATATAGTCCCCTTGATTGAGTGAATGAAAAGAAGTGAGTGAATTGAGACACTGATGAACACCTGATAAGCAGAATCACTGAAGGACAGAGAAACAAGAACAGAAAAAAAAGAGAAACACAAAAACTACAACTGACTTCCAGCCACAGAGATTTCTTTCATACATGTACAAAAGTTCTTGTTGAGAATTAACAGAGATTTAGTTAATAATAAAGTTTGTTGTCACCATGATGGAGATCAGTATTTGCTTTAGTTGGTCTCTTGTACCTTGACTTCTTACCATTCATCTCTCTTTGACTGCTTTAACAGTGAGTTTATAAAACACATTTGTTATGGCAAGAAAAAGTCAAGAGGAACTTGATCAGGTGTTTTGGGGATTTTGTGATGATATCACAATCATCCTGGACCTGTCTGATTCTCTGATCTTTCCTTTGTATATTATTTGAATTAATGGGTATTATTATTTTGCATATATCCGTGAATCTACAACATGAAATCAATATTTCTGTTACCAGGTTTACTGAAGAATATTATAATCATGGAGTGCATTAAAACATTTTTAACTCCTGCTTGACTCAGACACACACAGACATCAACAATCAGCACATGAATCTCAACAATGGTGACAATCAAAAGTTTAAAGGTATAGTGGAGGATCTTTCCGAATTTTAGATAAGACCCGCCCTCTCCACTTTTTGAAAATTTTGATTGATTCACCAGAATGATTGACAATTAGGAGGACCAATAGAATAGGTGATCCACCCGGAAGTAAAAAATCCTCCGCTATACCTTTAATGTTGCAATGCATGCTGGGTTCTAGGATAATATAAAACTCCCAGCATGCACTGCTGCATGAATAAAAAAAAAAAAAAAAAAAAATATATATATATATATATATATATATATATATATATATATATTGCCACCATTGTTGAGATGCATGTGCTAAACTGGGATATATCTCTGTTTCTTTTGTATATGCATGATGTGTTAAAAAAATGAGTCATTGTAATGTATTGCCGTGATTTCACAGTGGTGCTAATGTAACACTTTTGATTGAGAATTAAACTCTGAACGAGTGAGAATGAATTCCTTAGTGAATGAACAGGCAACATGATGATTTTATCATCATAATCATTATAACCGCAATCATTCACTAACTCTGTGTGTGCACAAGTGTGACTTGCACAAAAACATAACTCAAGCAGCAAAAGATACACTAATGTTCTAGCATCAGCATCCCAACTAAAGCAAGCACTGATCTCTATAATGGTGACTTCAAACCAAACATTTTCAATTAAACATCTCAATAACAACTTCTGTAGATGTATGACAGAAATAAAGCCATACTGGTTAATAATAAGTGTAATAATGTGTAATGGCTGGAAGTCAGTTGTAGTTCTTGTGTTTCTTTATTTTCTGTTTGTGTGTTCCTCTTTCCTTCAGTGATTCTGCTTGTTAACAGCAGGTGTTCATCACTAATGCTCAACAATCACTTACATATTCTCTTAATTATCTCACTGCAACACTGTCTCAATGTTACTTTTTACTCTTTGTAGTGTGGATTTTCCTGTGGTGTTGAAAGGGTTAACAGTATAAGATAAAAAGACACACCCACAAAATGTAGGTTAACAGTAATAAACTGTAAGTTATAAAACAGGTATATACTGTAGGGATGGGCGATATATCGCACGATATTGTTATGCGCATCTCGTCAGTAAAGCCGGTTCCCTTGATTAGTAGTAAATCACCATCACCTGCTTTCAGATGGAGCGGTGTTAAATTAACACTCCTGGGGCTGGGAGTGTATATGAGTCCACACTCAAGAGTGTTAATGAGATAATTAAGTGATTAATTAAGTGACTATTGAGCATTATTGAAAATATCTGATGTTAACAAGCAGAATCACTGAAGGAGAAAATCACAAATTGTAAGTTACCATTAAGGTGATGGGTGTTTGCTTTAGTTGGGCTCTTGACCATTATATGTTTACTTTAATTTTTACTATTGTTTGTCTGCTGTTATTAATTTATAACAGTTAAATGATCAAAGTAAAATGTGATCTGATAGTGTTGGTTATGTTTTGACATAATCATGCTGTAATTTAAAAAAGGAAACCTATTGAGTTAGTTGGGTTAACATGTTAGCAGCAGTTTTGTGATTCTTCAGCCTATGATTATAAGTACTTTACTTATAATTCAAAATATTTAATAAACATTGTTCTGATCAATAGATGTTCAGATTACTTCATTTAAAACACAGACATTAATAATCAGCCTGAGAATCTCAACAATGGTGACAATAATAAAGCATGTTGCAGTGGCTGCCACCAATCACAACTCATTAATGGATCCCATCATCATGCATTGCGGTATGAATAAATTATGAATTGTCTATGTAATTTACTTTTCCTAATTGAATATTCTGCTCGTCACCATTGTTGAGATGCATAGACTGAATCTTGACATCTGTGTGTGCCTAAAAGAGTGTTTTTTTTTTTAAACAACTTTTAAGAAATCCTTTATATTATATCAAATATTCTGGGCATTTTTGCAGATTCACAGTTATGCTGTAACCAACAACATAAATCAAAGTCAGAAAGAAGGATCTTAATGAGTTCAGTAATCAAGTTCAAATGATGAATGTTATAATATAACTAGCATCATCAGACAACTTTTTTCTTTGTTCAACTGGCAGTTACAATTTAGATACAACAACCAAACAAAATCTAAAGTAAACATATAATGGTCAAGAGCCCGACTAAAGCAAACACCCATCACCACAATGGTAACTTACAATTTGTGATTTTCTCCTTCAGTGATTCTGCTTGTTAACATCAGGTGTCTTCAATAATGTTCAATCATCACTAAATTAATCACTTAATTATCTCATTAACTTAAACACTCTTGAGTGTGGACTCATACACTCCCAGGAGTGTTAATTTAACACTGGAGTTTTTGCTGTGTACAAAGAGCCGTAGTTAACTGACAAGCTGAGCCATATCGCATTAATTATTGCTGGCGATACGTCCGCGATATTAATGTGAAATGGCTCAGCTTGTCAGTTAATTACTGCTCTTTGTAGTAAATGCCGCTCCATCTGAAAGCAGGTGATGGCGATTTATTACTAATCAAGGAGCCGGCTTTACTGATGAGATGCGCATAACAATATCGTGCGATATATCGCCCATCCCTAATATACTGGCAACACTGTTACCAGTAGTTTGGTCTTTGGTGTTTTATGCCCCCAACGGCGCCTTCCAGGCAGCGAGGGGATGGGTAGGTTTAAGGTTGAGGGTAGGGTTAGCTGCCTCTAAGGAGCCATTGGGGGCATAAAACACCATCGAGCCAGTAGTTTACTCTAAAATCTTGTTTTTTGGGTCACCATTGTGCTGAAGAGTAGAGGCTGTGCTTCAGTCCAGGAGAAAATCTAAAAACATTGATGATTTGCTGCATGTTGCTTTATTTAACAGACGGTGACTCTGTAGTTGCTGGTCCAGTGGAAATCTTTTTATGTTCAATAGTTTTTTAGTAATTTCAAATGATAGAAGTTCACAGTATTACTTTGCTCACGTTATTAATGCATTATAAATTTTAGTTAAAACATTTAAATGAAATTAGGTCAATTTAAGGCAGTAGGTTTCTGCAAGTGAAATTAGTTAACTCGAGTTTTAGTGCATTTTTACAGTAACATACTGTAGATTACAGTAAAGAACTGTACAATTAACAGTATATTACTGGCAACAGTGTTGCCAGTATTTTACTGTAAAAAAACCTGTTAAGGTCTAACAGTGTATAACAATAATATCTTAGTCAAAACCTAAAGTAATCTTGACAAACTAAATAGCATTTGAAAGTGTTCAGACTGTAGTTTTCATATTTGGCGACTGATTTTCAAAAGATGTGGTGCCGAATTATAACACACACTCTGATTCTTTCCGTATGTTTTTATATGTATTTTAGAGATTGAATTCAAATTAAATCAAATATTAACATTACTACCTAGACTACTTCTGAATAGGATGTCTACTTCATAAATATATATTTTTTAAAGTATGGAAATATATAATGGTTAAGATCACTCAATCCATATATGGAAATCGAAGAGTCCTTATATGGTCACCAGAGGAGTCTGGATGCAGAGGTGGAGAATCCAGGGGTCAGAAAGTAAAAGTCCTGCCATATATTTATTCCACCCATGAACTCACACAGCAAAAACTCCAGTGTTAAATGAATTCTCCTGTGAGTTTATTTGGCTCCAGACTCAAGAGTGTTAAAGTTAATGAGCTAATTAAGTGATTGTTTGAGTGATAATTGACCATTATTGAAGACACCTGATGTTAACAAGCAGAATCACTGAAGGAGAAAAATCTCTTTTTTAAGTTGCCATTATGGTGATCAGTGTTGGCTTTAGTTGGGCTCTTGAGCTAATGACTATAGATTTTGTTTGGCTGTTGTATCTGGGTTATAACTCTCAGATGAACAAAGAGAAACATTGATCAGGTGGTGTTGGTTATGTTTTAACATAATCATAATTTGACCTGAATCACAAAACTCATTTAGAGAGTTAAGTTTACCTTGTTGATTACAGCTGCCTGTGATTCTAATATTATTCCATGTTAATCATTTTCAATGTAATCAGAAAGATTTCTTGAAAGTTGTTCTGATCAAAAGACTTTGAAAATATATTTTATTTGGACACACTGACACCAAGAATCAGCCTGTGATTCTCAACAATGGTGACAATAATAAAGCATGTTGCAGTGCATTCTGGGTGCCACCAATCAAAACTCATCCATGGCTCCCATCATGCATTGCGGTATGAATAAATTATGATCTGAATTGTCTTGTTTTCCTAATTGAATATTCTTTTTGTCACCATTGTTGAGATTCATACACTGAATCTTGATGTCTGTGTGTGCCTTAAAGAAAGATTTTCTTTTTCTTTATCAGAACAACTTTTAAGAAATAATTTGAATTATATTGAAAAATCTGGATCTTATTCTGTAGAATCACTGTGATGTTGTAATGACCAATATACATTTAAGTCAGAGATTAGGCTCTAAATGAGTTCAGTGATTCAGATCAAATTATGATTATGTTCAAATATAACCAACACCACCTGATCAACTTTTCTTTTTGTTCATCTGGCTGTAATAACTCAGATCAACAGCCAAACAAAATCTAAAAATAATCATTTGAAGGTCAACTGCCCAACTAAATCGAACACTGATCTCCATAATGGTGACTAAAATTGTGCTTTTTCTCCTTCAGTAATTCTGCTTGTTAACATCAGGTGTCTTCAATAATGGTCAATCATCACTCAATCAATCACTAAATTAGCTCATTAACTTTAACACTCTTGAGTCTGGAGCCATATAAACTCACAGGAGAGTTCATTTAACACTGGAGTTTTTGCTGTGTGAGTTCATGGGTGGAATAAATATATGGCAGGACTTTTACTTTCTGACCCCTGGACTCTCCACCTCTGCTTGACAAAGAGTTGACTTGACTTGATTTGACTTGACCCTTACAACAGAATGACTTGGCTTGACTTTGACTTGCAATGTTAAGACTTGGACTTGACTTCAGACTTGCATGTAGTGACTTACTCCCACCTCTGCATTTTGCTGACTCTCTTGTTCGATCTCGTTCATCAAAATGAATGAATCTTTTTTCGAGTCATTTCGTTCATTTAAGGCAAGGGGCTTTAAATAATACTTTTAACTGGCAAATTCCCCGAACACATCCACCTACGCAATCTTGATCATATTCTGAATTAAGAAATCATTATAATGCAGTCAAAAATAATTTACAGGGAACATAAATAAGAGTCTAAGAGTCTTTTGTTCATTTGTCACGTTCATGAACATAATTCGCATGCGCTGGTCTTAAGTAAGATGATGTTCTAACCTGTGTAGTAGTAGCCTACTGATAAATAGTAATACGTAATTATTGATGAATAAGTAATTATTTACATAAATGTGATGCTTTCCTAGTTTCTCTCTACATACATGCAATATAGTTAATTTTACATCATTTTAAATCACATGATTTTAAACCTAAATGTGATGGATTTAATGCGTGTATACAGAACATTTTAAAATAAAGCCATTTTTATTTTATTCTGGTCATATTTGCTGTTGAGTGAAAGCAAAAATGAGTCAAGTAATTGTCTCTGTAATTTTAATCATAGAGGTAGGCCTACAATAGACTACAATACGGTCAAGTCAAGTCAAGTCAAGTTTATTTATATAGCGCTTTTCACAACATAGGTTGTATCAAAGCAGCTTCACAGTAATAAATTAAAATAATACATCAATGTTTGTTTCTAGTGGAACGTCCACGTTTGGTAATGCTGATCAATCGTATCATTGATTGATTAATTAAATTAAATATCCCCAAATATCCCCAACTGAGCAAGCCAAAGGCAACAGTGGCAAGGAACCGAAAAACTCCATCAGGTGACCTAATGGAGAAAAAAAAACCTTGGGAGAACCCAGGCTCAGTCGGGGCCAGTTCTCCTCTGGCGTTTATGAACTAGAGGTCAGATTTACCTGTGAGATTAAAAGAATTATATGAATGCCTGGCTGAAGAGATGCGTCTTTAATCTAGTTTTAAACTGGGAGAGCGAGTCTAAGCAACGAACAGTATCAGGAAGTCTATTCCAGAGTTTTGGAGCTAAATGTGAAAATGCTCTCCCTCCTTTGGTGGATCTGGATATCCTAGGTATGACCAAAAGCCTTGAATTTAGTGATCTTAAAGAGCGCGATGGATTATAGGGCGATAGAAGATCCGTTAAATAAACTGGAGCTAAGCCGTTTAGGGCTTTATAAGTCAGTAGCAATACCTTGTAATTAATACGGAACTTTATAGGTAACCAATGTAGTGATGATAAAATTGGTGTTATATGATCATATTTTCTTGATCTAGTTAGAACTCTTGCGGCGGCATTTTGGACTAAATGTATCTTGTTTATTGAGGTTGCAGGACAACCGGCTAATAAAGCATTACAGTAATCTAGTCTCGAGGTCATGAATGCATGAACTAACTTTTCTGCATCAGAAACAGATAGCATATTACGTAGCTTAGCAATGTTTCTAAGGTGGAAAAAGGCTGTTCTTGTAACATATGAAATATGATTTTCAAAAGACAGGTTGCAGTCTAATATAACACCCAGGTCTTTTACTGTAGAGGATGAAGCAACAGGACATCCTACTATGTTAAAGTTGTATTGTGAGAGGATTTGTGGGTGGTTTTTTGAACCGATGATTAGTACCTCTGTCTTGTCTGGATTTAACAAAAGAAAATTGCGCGTCATCCAATCTTTTATATCTTTAACACAATCTGTCAATTTGGATAATTTAGCGTTTTCATCTGGCCGTGATGAAATATAGATTTGAGTGTCATCAGCATAACAATGGAAACTAATTCCATGTTTCCTTATAATATTTCCAAGTGGCAGCATATATATTGAGAATAATAGAGGGCCTAACACAGATCCCTGCGGCACTCCATAGTTTACTGGAGTTATGATCGATTTTTCTCCATTTAAATAAACAAAATGGTAGCGGTCAGATAAATACGATCTAAACCAGCTTAATGCTTGTCCTTGAACACCAGTATAATTTTGTAGTCGATCTAAGAGTATTGTATGATCTATAGTATCGAACGCAGCACTAAGATCAAGTAAAACTAGTATTGAGATACAGCCTTGGTCAGAAGCTAAAAGTAAATCATTTGTGATTTTAACGAGCGCAGTTTCAGTGCTATGGTGCGGCCTAAATCCAGACTGAAACTTTTCATAGGTGTCATTTTGCAAGAAAGAGCCCAGTTGAGCGGACACAACTTTTTCTAGTATTTTAGACATAAAAGGTAGATTTGAAATGGGTCTATAATTTGCTATATTATGTGGATCTAATTGTGGTTTCTTAATGAGAGGTTTTATAACTGCCAGTTTAAATGTTCTTGGAACATGACCTAAAGATAAAGACGAGTTAATAATATTGAGGAGAGGCTCTTCCACTATAGGTAACACTTCTTTCAATAGTTTAGTTGGTATAGAATCTAGTAAACATGTTGTTGTTTTAGGATGAAGTGATAAGTTTATTTAACCCTTTTTGTTCTATAGTTGTAAAGCACTGTAATTGTTCTTGCGGGGTGATAATTGAGGCTGAATTATAAGGCGCGATTGAGGATTGAACATTTACAATTGTGGTTCTGATGTTTTCTATTTTCTCAGTGAAGAACTTCATGAAATCATTACTACTAAACTGTAACGGAATATTTTGTTCAGATGACGCTTGTTTATTTGTTAGTCTAGCCACAGTGTTAAAAAAGAACCTAGGATTGTTTTGGTTGTTTTCTATTAGTTTGCGGAGATGCTCAGCCCTGGCCTCTTTTAGGGCCTTTTTATAACGTGACATACTGTCTTTCCACGCGATTCTAAAGACCTCTAAGTTAGTTTTTTTTCCATTTACACTCTAAATTACGGGTTTCTCTCTTTAGAACATGCGTAGTATTGTTGTACCATGGTGCTTTACTTTTCTCTCTGACCTTTTTTAATCTAATGGGTGAAACAATATCCAATGTTCCAGAGAGAATGGTGCTCATAGTGCTAGTTAATTCCTCAAGTTCATCTGTTTGTTTGGGTTCACTGAGCAGCTGAGACAGATCAGGTAAGCTATTTGAAAAATGATCTATGGTGGATGGAAGAATTCGTCTGCCTAATCGATAACGCGGTGCAGCATGATATTCTACAGGAGTACGTAATATGCAAGTTACCATATAATGGTCAGTGACATCATCACTTTGTGGAATGATATCTATATCGGTTGGATCGGTTCCATGTGATATAATTATATCGAGTGTATGATTAAAACGATGAGTTGGTCCGGTAACGTTTTGCTTGACCCCAAAGGAGTTTAATAAATCTGTAAACGCAGCCCCTAGCACATCATTTGAATTATCTCAGTGGATATTAATGTCTCCAACAATTAATGCTTTATCGAAATTAACTAATAGGTCTGAGAGAAAATCTGCAAACTCTTTTAGGAAATCAGCCTAAGGCCCAGGCGGTCTATATACGGTAGCCAAGGCTAGAGATAATAGGGATGTTTTTCGAACATCTAAGAGCGTAACATTTAGTACAAGTACTTCAAACGAAATAAACTTATAGCCCGTTTTCTGAGTAACATTGAGAATATCTCTATAGATTGTTGCAACACCGCCGCCACGACCAATCAGACGGGGCTCGTGCTTATAGGAGTATCCTGATGGAGTAGACTCATTTAGACCGAAATAATCATTTGGTTTAAGCCAGGTTTCAGTAAGGCAAAGTACATCGAAGCTATTATCTGTGACTATTTCATTTACAATAACTGCCTTACTTACAATAACAATTCGATTTTTTTCTAGATCCTGCATTAGATTTATTATTTGATCTCACTAAACGAGGAATAGACACAGTTTCTATGCAATGTTCAACACTATTTATATCAGTTAAATTGGTGCAGCAGAGACTATGATTTGGACTTTTGGTTACTAGTCAAAAGGTATTTAACATTTTGGAGATGTTATCCGACATAAGATCCGATCCGAATCTGCTTGGGTGTAAGCCATCAGCACGGTAGAGCCTAGGACGCTCCCAAAACAGATTCCAATTATTTACAAAGAGCAGTATCTGCTCATTGCACCATGACATTAACCATTCATTTAGCGCGAATAATCTACTAAACTTTTCATGACCTAGTCGGTACGTGGGAAGCGGTCCTGACACAATGATCGTTATTTCAGGCGATGTGCTGCGTACCGTATCGATCAGATTCCTGAAGTCTTTCTTCAGAACTTCCGTCTGGCGCAGCCTGATGTCATTCACTCCCGCGTGCAAGACCACAGTTCCGACGCGTTCGTTCAGAATCTCGGGAACGCAAGCAGCGATTTCAGAAACACGAGCACCAGGAAAGAAGTGACTATGCACCTTACTTTTATTTAACGTAGCGTGTACGTTACGAACGATGGAATCGCCGATGATCACAGCATCGTGTTCTGTTTCGCGAAGAGGGGAGAAGCGGTTTTGTGTGGATATTTCGAAAACCGAGAGGGTCGGAGAGAGTTTTCTTGGTCTAGACCTGACTCGCGTCTTCCGCTGCGGAAATATCCAGGCTTCGTGGTGGCGTGTTGGAGCCGGAGTGAACGAGACCATGGCTGATCGCGACCTCGACGCTCGGGACCGATGTTGAGAAACGCCACGGAGTAGACGAGGTCGGAGTCAGCGGGTTAGTAACGTTAATCTCTGATTTGTGTGCATCGGCGCGTGATGTTTCAAGAGCCAAACGCCGGTCTATCAGCTCGGCTTTTCTCACTAAAAAGTCGTGGATCTGGTTCTCAACAGCTTCCAGCTCAGACTGCAGTGCGTGCAGCTCAAATGTGTCCTCACCTGCACCAAAAGGTAGACTACTTACATCTGATATATTCGCCATTTTAACAGATGGACAGTACGTTAAGTTAGCAACGACGCTACCAGTGATGCTATCAATATTAATACTAATTTATGGCCGAAGTTTTGGATATAATCCGTCTTTTTAGTGGTACGGGTGTAGAGTAGACGCACGATAGGCGAAAAAATGTTTGTTTGTAAATGAGTGCGGAGAAGACGCGTTCATCCGTGATCCACGGACGTAACCTATAAGAGTATCCAGCGTTGGATCACAAGGCTTGAGACGCGTCTGCTCAACAGTCCGCGTTGTAACTATGAGGTGAGGAAAAGTAGAAAATGTTTGTTGTAAGTGAGTTTAAAGAGAAATCAAGAATTATAAATCAATCGATGGAGCTCCAAAGACAACAACGCGTTCAGACGCGACGCATGCGCATTCGAAATCGGTCTGTAAACAACTTACAGTTTTTCTCAGTCGCTTTGGTGCATTTCTCACATCACTATTTATTTACATTTGCACAACAGTTAGTTCAACCTCCACAACATTTAGTCATTTGTGCACATCATAGTAGCAGTTTCTCATTCCTTCCAACAAATTGCAGATGCTTTTGGACATGCATCGATTGCTTTCATACAACTCTCTGCTGTTTTATAACATTATCATTTGCTTATGTCATGTCAGTCAAAATTAACTATACTTGTGAATGCTGAATAGTCATTCCATATAAAACTAATAGTCCTCATTTCATTGCTTGAGTCATTACATACAAAAATGTTGAACTAGTTGTCAAAATCTGTCAAGCAAATTTTACACATTTTTTAAAATCTTTTTTTTTTTCTGAAAATGTCTCCTAAATAAAACAATTTCTCTCAGGTGAATCTCAGCTTTCACTGATGAGGAACGTCTGGATGTATGAATGATTACAGTATGTTGGATGTTCAGTTCCAATATTTACTGCAATATTGTTTACAGTTGTGCACAGCTCTACCCAAAGGGAGTTTATGTTTGTTGTAAATAAGGGTGTATTTTTTCTTTTGCACAATGCTGTGAACAAATTAGAATTGCAAAGAGCATATGCAGTAAAAATGTGAAACATACATATTCAGTGTCTTGTACTCAGTTACCTCACTAAATACAGTAATGTGTAACTTTACTGTATTTTTCAAATGGCTGTGCAAATAGTATATAGTGCTGTCTTGAGCATTTTCAGGTTGTGTCATCAAGATCTGACTTTTTTGCATTGGAAAACATTTACAGAGTAAACTGTCATAATGAAAACATGACAAAGCCATTTGACTATCTTGTTCATAAACAATGGTGTCAGGACTTTTCATCTTGATGACACTGACACTTTCATTGACATGAATACTTGCTTTTGAGGAATGAGCTATCCATTTTGAGCAAGTGACATGCTTTTGCAGGTTATCAACTAGGTTTTGCAGTTTGTACTAATTGTTTTGAGAACTGCATTAACTGTTGTGCAAATGTAAATAGTGATGTGAGAAATGCACCAAAGCGACTGAGAAAAACTGTAAAACTGGTAGTAGGCTACACATTCGCAAACGCAAAAACGCAAAAATAATAACAGCATCAAGAAACTAAATCTTGTCAGAAAAAAAAGTGCTTAATGATATTTTGCCAAGTAATAGTTCCTTCTTTAATGGCTATACAATTTTTCCATAGTGCTCTGTACATAAGGTTCCTTAAAATACGAAATCGTCCCATTCTAGTCAGTCAATAATGGACGCGATTTGTCCTGTATTTTTCATTAGGCCCACACATAGTTGAATAAAAACATAAGGATTTTACAGTATGGATAATACTAATAGCAAATATAAAAATATCAATTTCACAATAGTAGAGAAGCATGAAACTTCTTGCATGATTGCATTTTAGCGTCTTTGTTTCTATAGCGACGGAGTTTTATGTACAGTAGCCTACATCATGCCATGATGTACATAAAAAAAAAAAAAAAACCTGAATTTAAGTTTAATATACAAACTGATCACAGCAGTCAGATCACGCAGTTGTCACTCAAGTGATCATTTATATTTAACTTAAATTCAGGTTTTTATTTTATTTTTTATTTGTACAGACCAAAACGCACCACTGCGCATGCGCGTCCAGTACGTATTGGATCATCCAACTACGTCATCGTGCTACAGGCTGCAGCGAGGGGTGTCTCGAAAAGTTTGGTACTGCGCTAAAAAAACTTGATGGAAATATTTTTGAGACATCAACCTAAAATTTGTCACAGAACTTGTTCAGATATTTAGCTTTGATTTTCTTGAAGTTTTAGAGTTGAACATGTTTTGTAAAATATATATTTTATATAAAATTTAAAAATATATATTTTACATTTTTATAAACTTCTATGACGTTTTTGTAAACTTTAATTTTACAAGGTTTTTAAAGGCACCTATTATGCAAAATTCACTTTTACATAGTGTTTGAACATAAATGTGTCGACAGTGTGTGTACACAACCACCCTATAATAATAAACATCCACCCACTCCTCTATTTGAATCCCCATAAATCATAAGCAGTGTCTCAGAACTAGCTGTATGCTTTCTCACGCACCCCTGCAAAACTGTGGAGCCAGGTTTTTATTTTTTTTATTTTATTTATTTATTTATTCGGGACAGTGCACATTAATGGACAATCAAACATTTCTGTAGACTGTAAATGAGCCAGGTTATAGCATAAATGCTAATTTTCACCTGTAGTCCCGAGGCAGGAAAATAACATTATACAAGATAATACAACATAAAAGAATGTACAATATCAGTACAATATCAAGCACAAAACACATTAGCACACAATCAGGCAGATTACATTATATCAATACAATTATTTAAAATGAGTACATAATTGTGAAATTTTAAGAAATTGTTTTAGATGCTTTTTGAATGTGCAGTAAGTGGGACATTCTCTAGTAATTGTTGGAATGCTATTCCAAAAATGACCCCCTTTGACAGATAAAACAGTTTGACCAAAGTTAGTTTTTCTATGTGGGATTTCTATATCTCCTCTAAATGAAGCTCTGGTACAACGACCTCTGTCAGACCTTGGTTTGATAAATAGAGAGAGTGAAGGTGGGGCTAATCCATGAAAAACTTTATAAATTAAACAGCTATATTTAAAATTAATAAAATTTTCAAAATTGAGCAAATTATATTTTTCTAAAATATTACACTGATGGTATGACAGAGGTTTTTGATCAAGTATTTTTATAGATTTTTTAAATAACTTTTCTATGGGTTTTAAAATAGTGTTTCCAGTAAGTGACCAGGTAGTGATGCAATAATCTATGTGCGAAAATATCATTGAATGTAAGAACATTTTAGCGGAATTAATTGTCATTGATGGTCTAATTTGTTTAAAATTATGTAGATTGAATTTAATTCTGTTCGCTGTAAGTTTAATGTGTTTTTTAAATGAAAGTGTTGAGTCCAGTGTTACCCCGAGGTACTTGAACTCCTCTACAATATCCAGTTCCACTTCCCCCAGGAACACATTGGACCGCTCTAGTTTTATGGGTTTTTTTGTAAAGAACATAGCAACAGTTTTCTTTTTGTTCAATAGTAGGCAAGATTTAAGCAGCCATTGCTGTATATTCTCCAATGCTGATGTGAGGATGTATGATGCTTCCTGTGTGCTTTTAGCAGATGTAAAAATGACCGCATCATCAGCATACATTTGAAAATGGACTTTTTCACAAATGTTTGGCAGATCATTTATATAAACAGAGAACAATACTGGTCCCAAAATTGAACCTTGTGGGACCCCTGCTGAACATTCAAGGTGAGGTGACTTAGTGCTACCAACACTCACAGATTGTCTTCTGTTGGACAAGTAAGATTGAAACCAAACTAAAGCATCTTCTGCAAAGTTGAAGTGAGTCAGTTTAGACAGAAGGGCTCGATGATCTACAGTATCGAACGCCTTCTTTAAATCCAAAAAGACTGCACCAACACATGTGGTTTTATCAAGCAACGATTTCACTGTTTCTATAAAGACACAGTTTGCCGTCTCAGTGGAGTGATTTTTACGAAACCCAAATTGCATGGGATGCAGAAGAGAAGGACCACGGCTGAGATGGTTATTCAGCAGCTTGGCGATCCACTTTTCTGCAACCTTAGATACGACAGGGAGGATGCTGATGGGGCGATAATTTGAAATATTTGTTTTGTCGCCTGATTTAAAAATTGGTGAGACTATGGCCACCTTCCATCCTGATGGAACAACTGCCATTTTAATTGATAGATTGATCAAATGTGTTATTGGGCACACTAGCGCATCCCTGTGTAATTTTAAAAAATGTGTATCAAGGCCATATGCATCTTTGGTCTTTGAGGGTTTCATAGACTTAATAATGTTAGATACTTCCACATCAGTTATCTGCTCTAACCTAAAAACCGGCTGTCCAGGATCAATAGGCTTACGAGCTATCTCTGAGGAACTAAACATTTGTGTTATTTCATTGACTGAATTAATAAAGAAATTATTGAATTCAGTTGCTAATTCTTTTGGATTATTTATAAGCTTGCTGTTAACTTTTATTTCCAATCTATCATTATCTATTTTATTTTGCTTTCCAGTTAGTTTATTAATATTTTGCCATATTAGTTTACCATTGCCATTAGCACTTTTAATAACATCCATGAAGAAATTTGCCTTGGCTTTACGTAAGGTATGAGTTGTTTTATTTCTCATTGAAGTAAATCTTTGCCTATCAGTAGTAAGACCAGATTTTAAGAACACTTTAAGTAATATGTCTCTTTCTTTAATAAGTATTTTGCATTGATTATTGAGCCAGGGTAAATGATTTCCCTTTTTTTTACCTTTTCCTCTTTTTATAAAAGGTTCCATAACATCCGCAATTTTAGCATTAAGCATCTGGGAATTGTTTTCAATATCATTGTCAGAAAACAATTCAGACCAATTTACTTCATTTAGAAGAATATTAAGATTTTGATGCAGATGTTTTGGGATAAAATTAAAATGGTTATTACATTTAAATGAGTTAAATCACTTTTTACTTAATTTTCGAGAGACAAATACAATATTATGGTCAGAAAGCCCGGTAATGAGGTTGTATGTTTTACCAATCCTCTCAGCATGGTTTGTAAATAACAGATCTATTAGAGTTTCTGAGTGGCTTGTTATTCTGGTTGGTGTTTTTATCATTTGTGTTAAATTAAAATAGTCAGTAATTTGTTTAAGAGTTGTTCGTTCCCTCTTTACAGTCCAGTTAATATTAAAATCACCCATTAAAATAATTTCCTTGGTTTTATCACAGTGATTGAGGACAAGTTTAAGTTGTTCATAAAAATCATTTTTCGCTGTGGGCTTTCTATATATACACACTATAACAAAAGACATTGTTGCAGAAAGTGATATGTCAACACCTACACATTCCAATACAACTTCATTTGGCCATTCAATCATTGTGCATTTCAGAGTATTTCTAACATACATTATTACTCCCCCACCCCTCCCGTTTTTTCTGTCCTTTCTAAATACATTATACCCGGGCATATTTACAATAGCCTCAGGGGAAGAATGGGTTAACCACGTCTCTGAAAGTCCTAAAAAGTCAATATTGGAACTGCACAGCAGATGTTCCAGTTGTTCACGTTTTGGTTTCATACTGCGTATATTCAAGTGTCCGCCGAATAGTCCCTTTACTTTCGATAACGGATCCCAAACTACCTTTGCCTGATTTAATGTGCGAAAAATTTTATTAGTTCTGTGACGTTTGAAGACTGGATTCCTAATTTGTTTTGTTGGAGGAGTCTGTTTATTAACATTGCAAGAGTCAGCGACAGTTGTTTGTGTTAGCAAAGTCACATGCTCACCAGTGCACGCTCCCGCGTCCAACCTGTAGAGCTGCCTCTCCGGTGATTGCGCTGCCACTCGCACGATTCCCGCCGCGCCCACGGAGTTTCCCAGCCCAACAGAACACTCCACACACGGCGAAACAGCCCGTCCAAGGCCGCCCACTTCCCCGCACACCGCACCACCAGCCAACGACACACCCGCGCCAAACCAGGAAGAAGCACCGGCAGGGCCATGAGCGCCCAACAGCCCAAGGCATGGGAGCTCCACAGGCCTCAGCCCAGAAGTCGGGAACCCCACAGGGCCCACAGCCCCCAAAGGTGGGTCAAACAGGCGATTTGACAGTGACCAGGTGGTAGTACATTGATGGCCACTATGTGTTGGCTATGTTATTTCTTCTGTAGTTTCAATGGTGTTGATCAGTGGCATTGGGCCTGGGTTAACTTCAATGTCTCCAGCCAGAAGTAGCACAATCACCAATTGAGTAGCACTCACGTTAATGTTGTTTGATTGAGATCTCGCACACGCCTTAGATGAAGTTTTAGGATGAACATTTTTGAAGAATTTGGAATATAGAAGATGATAGCTCTTGCCGTTTTGCGTGTACATGCAATTTAGGTTCTCTTGCAGACCGAGGTGCTTGACAGACACAATTAAAAGTGTAACAATATACAAAATTGTTATCCAGTTCTGTAAAAAGCGTTCAGATGGCTGCATTAGATAGTCCGGAGATTTTAGAGAAGAGCGCACAGCTACTGCCAAACTGTGCTTGCTCCTAGCCGCCATCTTTTCCCGGCTATATTTCGGTCCCTCTGAAAGCCTATGGAGGAGTGAGACAAGAGGCAGTGTTGCACTGCACACTCAGACCCCACTCCGGGATGGGTCCCTGTCCTCCACCTCGCTGCCCCTCCACAGGTACGTCTATGGTCCCATTGGTCCTGCTGGTTCGGTCGCTGGGAGCCTGGCTAGAGCCGTCACGTTCCTTCGTTATCAAAACACTGATGGATCACATGCTGTAGAATCATAGGGCTACTACAATCATTAATGTAAAATGAATGACCCATATAATCAAAGATAAGACTCAATGAGAGCTCAGTGAATCAGACTACTACATTATGATTATGTCATCATCATCACATTACCAACATCACCTGATTCATTTTCTCTCTGATTTTCTTGCCATAACCAAAGTTACAGCAGCCAGAGAAAAACTAATGTTAGAAAGTCAAGGGTCAAGAGCCCAACTAAAGAAACACTGATCATGGTGATGATTTTAAAACTCTTTTTAATAAATCAATTGTTAATTCTCAATAAGATCTTCTGTAGACGTCTGACAGAAATAAAGTCAGTCTGGTTAGTAATAAGTGAAGCTGGTAATGCTGTTTGTGGAGTTGTTTAATCCTCCTCTGCTGAGATCTTCACAGATTTAATGTCTTCTTTTCTCTTCAGTTGATTTCATCTAAGGCTGTGGCTGAAGTCAGTTGTAGTTCTTGTGTTTCTGCTCGTCTCTTTTTTCTGTTCTTGTTGTTTCTCTAAATTTACATTCCCAGAATTCCCTGCGTGACACTTCACATTTGATGCTATTTCATTTAAATAAGTTTCTTCTTAGTTTTTGTATCAGTCATGTACATTTGTGGTTTATGTTACATCATATATTGTTTAATGAATGTTTATGGCATTATTTGGATGTGTTAAAACTGACACAACATGTGTTGTCCCTGAGCACACACACTACATGTGTTAAAACTGACACAACATGTGTTGTCCCTGAGCACATTCACTACATGTGTTAAAACTGACACAACATGTGTTGTCCCTGAGCACACTCACTACATGTGTTGAAACTGACTCAACATGTGTTGTCCCTGAGCACATTCACTACATGTGTTAAAACTGACTCAACATGTGTCATTTTTAACACATCTCTTTTTACAGTGCAGTGTTTCGTAAACAATTCTGCAGCTTTGAAAAGAATTATGAGTCAATCATTCAATGATTCATTTATAAATACAGCTAGTTGCTTTGTTACTGAATGTAAGGGTGACTCAATGACTCGCTCATTGAGAAGACAGTGACTTACCGGTTTTAGTGTAATATATTTTAAAGTATCACTTAGTTTTTCCGTCATTGCATATTGCTCTATTGAACATTTTTCATTGAAAATATTTTTTATTTCATAAAGTTATGCATAAAGGTAAAAAAAAGCACTTGGAAATAAATTTAGGGGGCAAATATTGTCCCTTAATGGAAAGGGTATGACTGAAGTCTAAGTGGAAGAGAGGGGGTACGCAGAAGGAGGTACACCACTGAAATCTTGCTGAATCCACAATCTTGCTGAAATTGCTGCTTAATAAAATAGTAATTTAAATAAAAGTTTTGCAGTTTATTATATTACTGTATTCATTTTGATTTCTGTCATTGCAGGTATAAATATAACACTGCTGGAAGGATGCAACGTAAGTTGAGTTTCTGAAATTGAAGTTGTAGAGACTCACAGCTCCTATCAATAATAGTCCAAACTGAAGCAGTGCAATAACATGTGCATTTTAGATATGTGTGTAATCTGAAATATGAATGTGCTTTTCTAATAATTGCTGATGGCTTATGGGGGCATTCAGTCCATATAAACTGTGAATACTGCATACAAAAGCCAATTGAAAGAATGAGTTTGTGGACTCGCTAATTAATTAATACTAGAAATTACTACAAATTCCCTTGTTATTTGAGGAGTAACATAAAGCTTACATAATAAAATGTTGGAAATACGTAACTGTCCGTCATTCATTTATTTGCCAAACCAGGGTTTTGGGTAAGCGGGTCCACAATAGCTTTGAAGCCTATACTCTCTGTCATCATCATTGTTCTGAATTCTCATTGTTTGCTGGCAATATAGGGGATTTAATGCGCAGAGAAAGCTGTCAACGAAGCTGTCCATTTCAACCACACATTCTCTTTACTTCTTTTAGAAACTTAAACTTTTATTCCAGTACTTCTGTTTGGATACAAACACTGTCCACTGTAGCGAGCAAAATACTGAAAAGCACCTTTAGAAAAGTATTTTCATTTCCACCAGTAGGTGGCGACAAATGTTTAAAAAAATATATGTCATTGAATCATTTTTTAACAAAATTTGTTAAAAAAACCCCTCTGTGTCTCATTTCAGAGGCACTCAGCATACCCGGTTAGAGTCATCACTCACACATCCTCAAATTCTGTCTTCTCAATTTCAGAGTCAGACTGAAAAGCTTCAAAATCTTCTAGAGCAGATCGAGAACATTACAGATCAAGAGCTTTCTTTGAATGTAAGTCTTCAAGAGAATTTATATATATATATATATATATATATATATATAAAAAAATTATATATATATATATATATATATATATATATATAAAATTATCAAATCAAATGTAATTGTCAGTTACATGATTGACATCGCAGGTCTGATTAATTGGCTTTCTTAATATTTACATTTACAGTATTTTTTTTTTCTGATCAATAAATTAGACTCCAGTGACCGATGTTTTGAATATGGTCCTCAACACTTCAGAAGAGATTTCAGAGTCTTCCTCATCAGCCAGCCCAGCTGAACTAGCCTCCAACGGAAACCATGTGTTAAAAACCAACGAGAAACTCATCTCTACATTGGTGAAGCCGACAGACACAAATGACAGAGTCAGTTTTACTCTTGCTGCTGTTGGTGAGTGGAGAAACTGTTATTATTGATGATGAAACTGAGCTTATATATGATATAGTTTATATAGAAAACACCCGCTTCAGCCACAGTCTTAGGGTCTTTTTACAAGACACCGTTTTCAACTAAAAACGTAAAACTTTTTATAAGTTTTGGCCATTCGTTTCCAGAACAACAAAGAGTCAGTTTGGGTGCCTGAAAATGCAAAGTTTTGAAAACTCAAAGGAAACACTTCTGAGTTATAAGCGTATCGTTGTCGTGTAAACGTAGGGGAGACCGGGGACAGTTGCAACACTTTTTGCATTTCTCTCAGTTACTCAGAGACTATTGGGACTAGATCAAGCAAATTTGTATATATTAAACTCTATGCCATTTAGAGATGATTATATATGACATATCGTTCACATTATTTATTTAAATGGAAGAAGCCAGATGTTGCAACTGACCCCAACCCAGGGGACATTTGCAACACACCCATGGGACGGTTGCAACATGTTAAAAATACCTTAAATTTCACTAATTAACTTTAGCTTTTTGTCTCAATGAGCATATATAATTCTGAAAATATGAACTGTTTTAGGCCTATAGTATTATTTATTTCTATAATAATATTTTTGTAATCTATTATTTATTTATTTAGTGATATTTATCAAATAACAGTTACTGAGTTTTGTTTGTTTATGTGTAGAACATAGGCCTACATATATTCAGTGTGCAGGTGTTACAGATGCTATTCAATCTCTCCATATTTCAGTGCCAGACAGGAAGAATTGAACAATTTTCAATGCAACAAACTTTTATTAAACATGCAATTTATAACTTGTTGCAACTGTCCCCAAACCTATCAGCCATGACAGACATCATACGCCTGCTAGACACACTGACTTTGACACATGCTAACCATGTCACTTAGAAGTCAACTAAACAATAATTCAAACTAAGTAAGTTGAAATGTTACTTTCATACCTCCAAAACAAGTTTTATTCAATAAATTCAGCAGCAGATGTTGAATATGTCTACTGTCTTCTTGTTGGGGGAGGGTCTAACTGTGCATGTGCAGTATGAGTGACATCACTCTAGCTTGTTTCTGACTGGAGAAAAATTACATGTTGCAACCATCCCCTGTTGCAACACTCCCCGGTCTCCCCTACCCTAAGATGAATCAACTAAAGATAAAAGAAGACATTACATCTCTCAAGATCTCAGCAGAAGAGGATTAAACAACTCCACAAACAGCATTACCAGCTTGACTTAATTTAACTCTGGGGATTTTGCTGTGTACAAAGTTAACTGATTAGTTCAAACTAGTGATTAAATTAAATAGTTATTTTATTTTAGTCTTTTTATTGTTTTGTTTTTTTGCACATTTGTGCAGATTGAAGCAACTTTAATAAAAAAATTAAAAAAAAACAAAAAAAAAAACATAACTGCTTATTTTCTAAATCAGAGGTTGAAGTCTTCATGGTTGGACCCAGTGTCACCTTAGATAAAATCCCTCGACTTGTCACAACAAATTGTTCTGTGGACATCGATCTCATTGGGATCGCCAATAACAACAATGAAACAAGTATGTGAGATGTGTTTTAATACAACATTTTAAATAAAACATTTCTAGAAGATATATCACTAAACCACATTTAACTAAAGGTTTTAATGTGTTGAATACAAGTTTCTTCTGTTTCTGTCACACAGGATCAGCTGCTGTGGCTTTCATGAGTTATAACACAATGGAGAATCTACTGAAGCCAGAATTCTTCAACACATCAACTGACACGATTAAAACCATGATGTCCACTGTGATCTCAGTTACTCTTCTCAAAACCACCAACACTAAACTCACCAAACCAGTCAACTTCACCTTCAAACACATCAGCGTGAGAGACTGAAATGTGTTTTTGTCCAACCTGAGAACTGATGAACATCTGAAAACATCTAATATTCAGTGTTATACTATTTTCTGCATGTTCTTTCTTCTTTTTGCAGGAGTTTGAGCCCGGCAGTTCTCTGTCCTGTGTGTACTGGAATATCAGCGAGTGGATTGTAGATGGTTGTTCTGTTTTAAAGACCAACAGAAGCTACACTGTGTGTTCCTGTGTTCATCTGTCCACATTCGCTGTCATCATGCAAACCAGTCGCCCATCAGAGGTACGAGAACATTTATAGTGAGCATTGAAGAACAGCACAGATTTGGCACTCATGTACTCTGACATGTTTCCTCAGAGCGACTCAGAGCTGGACGTGTTGAATTTGGTGTGTGTGATCGTGGGGCTGGTGTTCTTCAGTTTGGCCCTGTTGACCTTTGCCCTTTGTCAGTGGAGTCCTGGAGTGAATAATGTGGCTCGCATCAACCTCTGCGTGAGTCTTCTGTTGGCTCACCTTCTGTTCCTGCTCACACAACAGTTCCTGAGCCTCATACACCGTCATCAGGTGAGAATGATGAAGGAGCCCTACAGCTCAGCACAGTCTCACTGAGAATCATCATAACCGTCTCTCATGATCTCCAGGTGTTGTGTGCCGTGATAGCAGGTGTGCTGCACTTCCTCTTTCTCTCCGGCTTTGTGTGGATGTTCATTGAAGCTGTGCTGCTCTTCATCTGTGTGAAGAACCTATCACAGATCAGCTCCAAAAGGAGGGGGGTGCTTAGAAGTGGATTCCTGTGTGTGATTGGATATACGGTTGCTCTGGTTGTGGTGGCTGTGTCTGGTGGGGTGAATCCTAAAGGCTACGGAAGTGAACAGTGAGTTTAGTTTGAGAGACTCAGAGATCAACACCTTCATCCTTCATGTTTGTTCATTTAATTATTTTTCTTCCTCTAAACAGGTGCTGGATTAAAATGGATAAAGGCTTTAACTGGAGTTTTCAGGGACCTGTTTGCGTCATACTAGCAGTAAGCACATGTCTCATCATGACTTTGTGTTAAAAGGAAAAGTGATTAAAGATTAATTACTGTTGTTTCTCTTACTGTGCAGTTAAACATGATTCTCTTCATCTACATCATCATCAGTCTGACCTCCACCTTGAAAAATCTGAACGCTGAAGTTTCACATATGAAACAAACCAAGTAAAAAACAATATGATTTGAACACTCCATGAAATGTGTATATATATTGTTATATGCTGCATATTTCTAGACACCTTTAACCTTATTTTGATTATTCTCAGGTTAGGGAAAGTCAAATGTGTCCTAAATCATAAGCATCTGAATTTTCATACTCCATAGGTCAGAAGACTTCTTCGTGGTCTGTTCAGCTCACCTTTTTAGAAATCAAAGACTTTTGGCAGGCGAGAGCAGCAAAAGAGTTTCTTAGTTTCAATTAAATATAGTTTTATTATCTTAATTAGTTTACATATAAAGTACTAATATTAAAAAACAAGACAAAACAACATCAAGAGTAAATCGTTTACAAGCGTTGTAACACCGGAGAGGCCATTAAGAATCAGCGTCTGCCTTCATCTTCTCCTTTCAGCCTTTTATAGACCATCAGATTTCTTGAGGTCGAAATCTTTGGAAATCCCCTCATAAATGATCAGTCTCTTACAGACAATTTATCCAATCCTAAGTCTTGAGGTGTCATGAGTTCTGGGAATTCATTCCTTTATAAGTCTTTATAAAGCCTTTCGCCTCTTTGTCTTCCTTCTTCAGACTTTTCTTCTTTGTTACATTCTGCACTTCGTCCGCAACACATCTGACGCTAATGCTTGCATTTATCTTCTTTCTTTAGCAAAGCTCTTTCTAATACATGTTTTGTTCCTCTCTATGCTTTTTAATTAATGCTTAAAACATTAAGTGTGGTATGTTTTTCTTTATAAACCACTTTCTTAAAAACATTTTTTACAATAACAACTGCAGAGTTTTTCTTCATAAACCTCTTTCTTAATAAACAAGTTTCAAGTGTGGTTGATTGATATACAGAAGTGTTCTACAGACAAAAGTCATACTTATAACAGAACAACTGCAGATTTTCCACAACAATATAATCAATAAATATATATTAACTCTCCATCTTTCTCTGCAGGAATATGACATTTAAAACACTGGCTCAGTTTGTGATTCTTGGTTGCTCCTGGATTCTGGGTTTCTGGAAGGAGCTGGAGATCCCCTTCCTGATCTTGAACTCCCAGCAGGGAACCTTCATGTTCCTGGTCTATTGTGTCTTCAATAATCAGGTCAGACATCAGTACAGACAGTCTACCAGAAAATCATCTCTCACCTACTTTATATTAAAGGGTTAGTTCCCAAAAATGAAAATTAGCCCATGATTTACTCACCCTCAAGTCATCCTAGGTGTATATGACATTCTTCTTTCAGACGAATACAATCCGAGATTTATTTAAAAATGTCCTGGCTCTTCCAAGCTTTATTCAGTTCAATTCAATTCAAATGTATTTGTATAGCGCTTTTCACAATACATATTGTTTCAAAGCAGCTTTACAGAAAGTGCATTTCAGAAATGTACATAGAGAAATACAGTTAGTTAATCATGTATTGATTTAGGGCATAAACATATCGCCAGCGTCGAGTCGTCTCTTCACGGGCGTCGAGTCGTCTCTTCACGGGCGTCGAGTCGTCTCTCCACGGGCGTCGAGTCGTCTCTTCACGGGCGTCGAGTCGTCTCTGCACGGGCGTCGAGTCGTTACTTCACGGGCGTCGAGTCGTCTCTTCACGGGCGTCGAGTCGTCTCTTCACGGGCGTCGAGTCGTCTCTTCACGGGCGTCGAGTCGTCTCTGCACGGGCGTCGAGTCGTCTCTTCACGGGCGTCGAGTCGTCTCTTCACGGGCGTCGAGTCGTCTCTTCACGGGCGTCGAGTCGTCTCTGCACGGGCGTCGAGTCGTCTCTGCACGGGCGTCGAGTCGTCTCTGCACGGGCGTCGAGTCATCTCTGCACGGGTGTTGGGGCATCTGTAGTTTCCATGAGAGCCTGGATACAAACTGGAGCTGACGATCTGTATTTACCTCCAATTTACCTTTACGTCCGAGATAACAGAAAAGCATATGGGAAATAATTAGCGTAGCTGCTGTTCGTAATATTAATGCATTCAATCTGATTCAACTGTAGTATAAAAGGTAAGGATTATGTGAATGCTTGGCTAAAGAGATGCGTCTTTAGTCTAGTTTTAAACTGGGACAGCGAGTCTGATCCTCGAACAATGGCAGTTCACTGCCTCTATAATGGCAGTGAAAGGCCGTTTCAGTGAAAGAGTGACCCTTGACCTGACGCACAACGTAATGATGAACACAGAGATAGAGCAAAACAAAACACCAGTCACAAATTAGTTTAAAAATATATTTTTTTTGAGAGAAAATGTGAGAGGAGCTTGAGTTTGTTGCCCAGCCCTGTTTGTTTGAACCGCGAGAGGCGTCAAAGCTTACGCCACTCCTACATCTACGTCATACATGCGTCACTGGTTTCTCTTTTGGTGTAAGTCGACTTGCGTACGGCCGTCTGCTGGAAGCTAGTTGTTTTAGTCGATATATTTTTCTCACACCTATTTTAGCTTCAGGTTCTAAAGGGTTAAGTTAATTTTCATTTCTCATCTTCTAAAATTAAATTCTTGAAAAATAACCTGGACATGTTCTGTGTTTTAGTTTTTTTAACCAGAGTTTAAAACTATTTCTCTTCTCATTCTTGTCCAGGTCAGGCAGCAGTACAGGAAGTTCTTCAGATGTCCATCAAGAAACACTGATGACACAAGCATCCATATTCAGCAAAGGAAGTGCCATTCTTATGAAAGTGGTTCTGTCATGACCGACTCAGTTACAAATGTCACTAGTTAACATGCTATATATTTACAGCGGTCAATACACTTATGTGAATCTATACATTTCTTTAAGTGCAACATTTCTTTGGTAGAGGAACTACCATGATTTTTAGAGGCTTGTATACTGGGTTACACTTTTAATATGCTAAAAAAAATAATAAGATAAAGCAATTGTTTTTCAGTTTAAAGTATTTTATTAAAGCAGTGTGATATCTGTAACATTTCAAATCTTATTTTCTATTAAACAATCTATTCAAAACTCAAAACATATTCATAACTCATTATCTCACAATCCAAAAAGATCCCACAGAAGTCATTTGTGAAAAAACAAATTTAGTTTCACAATTAAAAACAATAACATAAATTGCCAAAAGTTCCATATGATTTTGCATAAGAAATGAACCACAATATCAGTAATTTGAATCATTTATTTGAAATAAATCTAGTATTTGTTACAAATTTGTCCTCTATCTGACTTTGAGCTTTTGAGTTTCTCACCATATAACTTCTCCATCAAGTGTTGTTTCACATACTTAGAAGAGAGAGGATCCAAGCATCACTTTGAGCCACCACTATATTGGAAATGACTTTTAGTGGCATCAGCAGAACCGTATTAGACCGTATTAGCAGAAAAAGTACACACTACTTTCACAGAAAGACTTCCCTGAGGTGTCCAAAGGATCAGGCTGCTGATAAGAAACTATATTATTGTAGTCCCGCAACATCACAACATGCTCTACTGTCCATCTTTGAAATAAGTAAACTTAGATGTGTTAGATGTGTGTAGTTGACAACAAAACGCTGGCCAAGAGTTCGCAGCTGGAGACTTTCTGCTGGACTTGAGCCAAAGGAAACTAAAATGGGGGAAAACTAAAATGTACATGACAAACACATAAACTAGTCTAGTCCAGCAATGTTTTTGGTTCAGATAGTCTCTCATTGGCAGTACATTACAGAATAACAGTTCGACAATTTCAGCAGCCCCTCATATTCATCCTTTAAATACTATGAAACCAAAAATTCCCAATGGCAATGTCTCCAGCATTGCAGTATACACGGCTCAAGAAGCCGGCAAAACATTTGCGATAGTGTCCTTGGCACTCTGGCTTAATCTTTCAGGAAACTTGACCTCACACTCGACAATCAAGTCCCCACGACGATCTGGGGATTTCGGAAGAGGAAGACCCTCCCCGGTGACACATGTTCAGAGGTTAACATATGAACTAGAGAAAAAGGGTACATTTAATTAGTATCAATGTGGATTTAGAGGTAAAAGATCAACTATGGATGCATTAATCAAGGTTAGTAATGAAGTAGAGTGTGTATTTAGATATAGAAAAAGCGTATGACACGGTATGGAGATAATTTAATTTAATTAATTTAATTAAAGCATCAAGGATAGGAATATATGGAAATATGTAGAATTGGTTATCTCAATTTTTGTTTGAAAGAACCTTTGTAGTTCAAGTGGGAATGTGTCAGTCATTAATTTATAAGGCAGAAAATGGTATTCCTCAAGGGAGTGTTATAAGTCCAATTATTTTTAATATTATGATTAATGATATGTAGGATTTGGTGTGGGATGTGCATTATATGATGTTTTATTAACAAGTTTCGGGAGGAGCAGGTTCAGATAATTAACACAAGTGGAGAGCACTCAGCAATCAGTGGTAAGAGGTGTATATATACTCAGCAGTCTCACCTCATTCCATTGACAGTTTTTGCAGCATCCCTCCACCACCCCTTCTCCACGCTTCTAGTCCTAAACACTTACATACGGGGGGAGTACTCTGGGTTCGGGCCGAACTCCGAGCTCGGAGCCCTCTGTAAGTGTGAACTCGTGAAATGCTGATGACGGGGCTATTTGGAAGAGAGGGCGAAATACAAAGCAAGTGATTTCAGGTATGCTGGAGTATAGAATGGAGTTTTAAAATGTCAACTAGTAAATCAAGTTATATGGTATTCAGTAGGAAAAAGTAAGATTTTAAGGATATTGAATTATTATAATATGGAAAACCTTTTGAACAACTTAAAATTTTTAAATATTTAGGAATGTGGTTAGATGGGAGATATACCTGGAAAAAACATATTGAGGAAATAGATAAAAAAATGCAGGAGGGTCTTAAATGTGATGAGGGCAATAGCTGGGAAAGAATGGGGAGCAGAAAGAGACTCAATGATAACAATTTATCAAGCCTTGATAAGATCGACAGTTGATTATGGATGTATGATTTATGGGTCAGCTTCAGAATCATTGTTAAAAAAGCTAGATAGAATCAATATAGAGCTCTTAGAATATGCTTAGGAGCAGTTAAAACAACAATGCATTATTAGTAGAAGCGAATGAAATGCCATTGAAATTACGGAGAGTTAAATTGTCTTTGGTATTTTGGACATCTTTAAAGAGTTACACTGGATAAAGTATAGCTAAAGATGTTTTAAATAATTGTTGGGAATACTTAAGTAACGAGAGAGGATATGGATGGAAGATAAATCAGTTAGCAGAGAAATATCAGATTGCTAATATGGAATGTAGTGTGTCACCTGGATGGGGAGAGGTTCCGAAATGGATTATTTCTGAGGTTAAAATTGATTTAGGAATATTAGATAAGAAACGGGAATGGGAGGAAATGGGTATGATTAGGTACCAAGTTAATAAATTAGGGCTGTCAAAAGATTAATCGAGATTAATCGCATCAAAAATAAAAGTTTGTGTTTACATAATATATGTGTGTGTACTGTGTATAATTATTTTGTACATATAAATACACACACATGCTTGTATATATTTAAGAAATATTTGCATACATATCGTCGCTGATGAATAGGCTACGCTCAGTTTATTAAATAGCCTATGTCTCAGTTTGTTAAATGTCTCTTGCAAACTATGAAGGGACAATGAATCAATACACTCATTGCTGACCCCAGGGCCGGTGCGTCCATATAGGCGAACTAGGCAATTGCCTAGAGCGGCACTTTTGTAAGGGCAGCAAAATGTGTGCCAACCGGGAATGAACAATTCACAAAATAGGCTAGGCTATATGATCATATAATCATACATAATCAGAGAGCCTTTTTCTTTTCGTTTTGAATTATTTCGTTTAAAGACTTTTCAAGCTTTGTGTATTTGATGTCTTTCTCATGTCTGTGTGAGGCATACACTGAGTTTCGTTAAGTTAGGATGAGATGCGCTCCAGTTAACGTGCAATGCAAGTGACCGCGCGGGCGCCTCCATGATTATATTGTCTGCTATATATTAGCTTCTTATTTATTAAATCCACTCCAGGCAATTGGTTGATGAAAAATTGATTAAAATTAAGATACAATTTATACAAAACGAAATTCACTTTAAAGAAAGGTTTTCTACAAAACAAAACTTAATGAAGTGGTCAAAATCATGTCCGACCCGTCTCAAATTGTGCATCCTATTACTGTTCACTTTTCATACTTTCAACAGTATAGTAGACCTACAGACTCGATTTGAAGCCTTTCAACTTGTGTGTGCAAAATGCAGAATTAAATGAATGTGCAGCAATTTGTACAAATAAAGTTCACGGATAATTGTGCGTGCATTTATTAATCATTATGATACTAAAATCATAACAAAGTAGGCTATGCTATGTACAAAAAAATACAGCCATTTCAGTTTTTTTCTTTTAAACAAAAAAACAAGCTGCACCCTTTTTTTTTACATTTCATCTTTCATTCCGAAATAGAATAATGAATGAACGAAAAAGTACACGGACCCAACATGTAGGCTATTAGCCTTTTTACCCGTTATCAATCTAAATTAAGTTTTTAATTTAACTTAATTTCGTTTTTCTTTATTTAAATTTCAGGTTTTTCTTTATTTCATTTTCGTTTATTCTTTATTTAAATGTCATTTTTCTTTATTTAAATTTCGTTTTTTCTTTATTTAAATTTCATTTTTTCTTTTTTTAAAATTCGTTATTCTTTATATAAATCTACCCTTTACTGTGTCAGTAATTTATTAGTCAGAAAAATATTAGACTACCTTAAAAGTATTGCTTAAGTTAACAGACCCGTGCGTGAACATCTCCACAATAAACAGTGATAATTACTTTGTCTAGAGACCATTTACCAGTAAATAACAGTTGTGAATATATTGCAAATATATAATGGCGCTTTTCCACTGCATGGTACGGTACGGCTCGGTTCGGTACGGCACGCTTTGGCGCTTTTCCACTGCATGGTACGGTACGGTACGGCTCGCTTCGGCTCGCTTATGGCGCATTTCCACTGCATGGTATGGTACGGTACGGCTCGCTTCGGCTCGCTTTAAATGGTACCACCTCTGTTGAGGTTCCAAGCGTACCGTACCGGTACTAAAATGTGACGTGAAAACACTGAAGATCACTGATTGGTCAGACAGAATCGTCACTACCAGTGTCATTGTATTTGCGACACGAGACCATGCACGAGACAAACCCGCTAGATTTAAATAGCCAGTAGACAACAGCCAACGCTGTAGTGTCTTGCAGTTAAAAAGTTTCTTGTAAACTGTTTCTTGCAGTCAGGGGCGGCGCCGGATAATTTTTAACGCATGTGCTGAGGGCATATATATATATAATAAATGAGAAAAACTTGGCCACAAAATATTTAATATTCAATTATTTTAATGATCACAATTAAAGTTTTAATTTTATTAAATTGAACAAGCGCAAAATTCAGCATTCAATCAAATATTCAAAAAGACTTAATAATAATGTTATTTCTCTCTATAGGCGCGTTTACTACGAATATGGCGATCGTCAACTTCATCTTTGCCAGACACTGACAGAAAACACTATTTTATAAATAAAAATCAGTGCACGCGTCCCCGGATTTACAAACGCACATAACTGCAATGGAAAAGCAACCGAGCTAAAGCGAACCGAACCGTGCCGTACCGAGTCGAGTCGTACCACGCAGTGGAAAAGCGAAGCGAGCCGAACCGTTCCGCGCCGAGCCGAACCGTACCGAGCCGAACCGTGCCGTACCATGCAGTGGAAAAGCGCCATAATAAACTTGAACAGTTGTCAAAAACAAATGTTTGCTGATACTTTACCTCACAGAGTTATTCGGCTATCCAATGCTGAGCTTACAGAGACGCTTAGATCGGCGAGATGCCTCCACAGGGCCGGAGATACGCGGCGTGATTGACAGCTTTGACAGCAAATGGATATACGTGAAAATCAGATGACATGATTTCACAACTTTTCATTGGTCATTTAGACGTGAAGCATACTGTATACGGAAATGAACCTGGACATTCTATCCGTCGAAAAATCTCAAAATCGGCAAAATGGACATACGCGGTTTTCATCGGACAGCGACGATATACTGTATATATTTATATATAATTTATATTATATATAAATATAATTTTTTTTCATCGCTTTATAATTGGAGTTCATGAGACTGGTTTATGTGAGAATTGTGGGGAGAAAGAAACAGTAGAACATGTGATATACGATTGAAAAAGGTATGGCGAGGAAAGGAAGGAGTTGATATATTTAAACGAAAGAGGGAAGGTTAATAATGATTAGGCATATTTGTTAGGTTATGATTTTAATAGAGATAGAGCAGAATATAGAATTTATTCTAGATTTCATAGGCAGGTGTTGTGCCGAATTTCGACCCCCTGCCGAATTATTACCCCCCTCGTTGAAGTCAGTACCTGATTGCCTAATCCTAACCCCACCCCAATCCTAACCCCACCCCAATCCTAACCCCTCCCCCACAACTAATCCTAAACCTACCAATACTAGGGGGGGTAATAATTCGGCAGGGGTCGAAATTCGGCACGACACCGGTCTGGAGGAGCTGAACACGCAGCGCCATATCGGATATGGGAGATGGAATGAGATGGAGCATCAAATAATTATATATAAAGATTGATATGTGACGTGAGGAACAGGCAAGTGAGAATGAAAAAAAGAAGAAAAAAAAAGGAAAAACTGCATAACAGCAAAGGTAGGTGGCGGTATGCACTGAGAATGCAATGCGCCAAAAAACGAAAGAAGAAGAAGAAGCAGCTCAGGCGAGAGGAGATCAAGCGCGAGAGCGTGGGGAATGATCATGTGCGCGCGAGACTCGAGAGAGCTTGCCATAAGCCGTTTCTCAATACCAAGTACGCAAAGTTAGGACTTGAGTCCTTGGTAGTTCGGACTGACAAGTTCGACTCAGGAGAACGAACTCCCGAGGACGGGAGGACACAAGTCCGATAATTCTGAAATGGAACAGCGGCGTACTTGATAGTGTCACTCAGCTCGCTCTACTCCGGTTATCTCTTTATAGGCTACAAATAAAACGAAATATGTTATAAACCACCACTTTGCCTCTTTTCTTTTTCATTTAAAAAAAAATCTTTAACATAATGGCCACACAAATGTGGTTCAGGCAACGCAATTGATTATCTTCACTGCATATTTACAACAACACGAAATATAAAGCACAACCCTGACTCTTTTTGTTTTCATTTAAAAAAAATTATGAATAAAAAACATTATAATATTGATCATTAAAACGAACATTTAGCAAAAAGAGACAGGGTGGTGTCATGTATGTAGAGTTCAGGAAATTCACTTTATAATATAAAATATAATATTTAAGCTAAAACTATCATGTCAACTTTCACAGCTAACTAACAGCTAAACGTCTGACTGACGTTACTATTACTAATTATATAATAACCAAATACAACCAGAAACAAATGTTCAGTCATGCTTGTGAAAGGTAATTCCCCGAGACCTGTTTTCAATTGTGCAGCGATTTGTATGGCCTCAAGCAGCACACGAAGCAGCCATTTTTCTCAATTCCCATGATGAGAGGTATGGGAAAGTTGCCCTCAGCAATACGGCGGCGCCGTTGACGTACGATCCAGTGGCCAATAGAGTGTCTATGTATTTATCATGTCTATTGGTGCGTTCAAGTCCTCCAGGAAAGTTCGTACATACGAGGTGGTAAGTCGTGTTTACGGCGGCAGGTGTGTTCAAGTCGGAGTAAGATGGCGGAGTACTTTCTCTTAAATAATTACACAAAAACACAGTAAGGTTCTTAAATTCTTGTTCTAGAAATGTTACATGGTGCATTGTTATATTATAATGCCATCATATCCTGTGCAGGCAATTAGCTAACTGCGCTGTAAATAGAAAAGCCTGACAATATCACTGCTAAATACCTTTAAGTATTGTGGTATTCTGTTTCTCAGTGACACGCACCCAACTCGTAAAGATCGGGGTTTAGAGAAAATCCCAAGCTTCCCACTGGTATTTACGACATGGCAGAGAGGACCCTTCAGGCGGCCATGGCGGAGAGGACCCTTCGGGTGGCCATGGCGGAGACGTATGGCCCCCCCAAAAAAAATTCTTGGGGAGAATGACGGTGTCAAGACAAGCCTCTGGGACAGGCTCTGGAACAGGGTCTGGGACAGGAACTGGGACCGGGACAGGCTCAGTCTCTGGCTGGGCAGACGGGACGTGATGAGCAGGCTCGGCAGGGCTGACGTAATGCGCTGGTTCTGGGCAGGACGGGACCAGCGGTGAGGGCTCTGTACTGGACGGGACCAGCGGTGAGGGCTCTGTACTGGACGGGACCAGCGGTGAGGGCTCTGTGCTGGACGGGACCAGCGGAGAAGACTCTGTGCTGGACGGGACCAGAGGTGAGGGCTCTGTGCTGGACGGGACAGGACCAGCGATGAAGAGGGCTCTGAGCTGGAAAGGGCCAGCGATGAAGAGGGCGTTGAGCTGGGCAGAACCAGCGGCGAAGAGGGCTTTGAGCTCAGCGGGATAAAAGAAAACAATAGTTCTGCGGGCATGACGCTGTCAGTCTCTAGCTCGGCGGGCATGACGCTTACTGTCACAGGCGCGGCAGGCATGACGCTCACAGTCTCAAGGGCGGCGGGCATGACGCATACTGCCTTGGGCTCGGCAGATCTGGCGTGAAGTGCAGGCTCGGCTGGACTGGACTGGAGTGAAGTGCAGGCTCGGCTGGACGAAACTCAGGACCGGGAGTGAACACCGGGGCGGCGATGTGACGATGAAGCTTTCTAGACACCTGGAGATTGCCTCTCTCCAGTCCAGACCGGAGAGATCTGGAAGCTCCCTCGGATCGACCACCTCGGCCCCAATCCGGTAACACGCCTTGATCGTCTCATTTTTAAAGAGCTGGTGACAGCGAGAAGACAAAACCTCCTGGTGCTATCCAGGGCCAAAGCCGCGATCTGTCCAGCAAGCTCCCAACTCATCTTTTGGCCGGTTATTCTGTCACGTCACAGGTAGATGAAGAAGGAGGCAAAACACGGAGATACAAATAATAACAAAGGTTTAATTCTCACATTAGATTCTAAACAGGCGAATACACGAAACAGAGTGCTGTTGTACAAACACCCAGACACAAACAATAACCGGCAGTGAAACAGAGAAACAGAGGGAACTAAATACACAGAGATAATGACATAACAGATGCAAGAGATGATGATGGAACACAGGTGATGGTGATGGTGCTGATCATGATGATGTGCAGGTGAAGGTGATGATAACAGAGGATTCTGGGTAGTGTAGTGCAGACAGGACGAAGACAGACGGTGAATGTGACAAGCAGCTCCTGACGGGAAGCCTCAGTCATGTGACTGAAGAAGATTCAGAATACTGGTGTGGAGTTCAGTCTGATCAAGGACACAAGATCTTCATCACATGAGTCCTGATCAATGTTACAGGTACAGATGATTTTCTCAGTGAAATTAATCATAATGCAATTAAGAAATAATTCATTTCATAATACTACAGTGGTTGGCATTGCAGCATTACACTCAAAAAAAATTTGTGTCTAAACATAAGATTTATGTATTTGAATTGCATATAAAATTTCCATGCATTTGGATTACATAGTTTTAACATAAACCAATCAATACTCTGAAAGTGATTCATATTTTGAAGTCATACATAAATGAAACCGATAAGATTTATGTAATTGTATTAATAAACAATGTGATTTATATTTGTCAGTCATACGTAAATGAAACAGGTACGATTTATGTAATAGTACACAGAAAAACGCCCATGTTAAATTAACACTGCTCAGTGTTCATATGTGTGCACACTACAGAGTTAAAGCGGTGTTGAAGTTAATGAGATAATTAAGTGATGATTGAGCATTAATTATGAACACCTGCTGTTAACAAGCAGAATCACTGAAGGAAAGAGAAACACAAGAACTACAACTGACTTCAGACACAGTCTTAGATGAAATCAACTGAAGAGAAAAGAAGACATTAAATCTGTGAAGATCTCAGCAGAGAAGAATTAAACAACTTCACAAACAGCATTACCAGCTTTACTTATTACTAACCAGACTGACTTTATTTCATTTCTGTTTGAATGAAATCAATAGTTGTATTTCAAAGTCACCATGATGGTGGTTAGCATTTGCTTTAGTTGTGCTCTTGACCCTTGACTCTTTAATGTAAAATTTTCTCTGGCTGCTATAATTATGTGTTTATAAAACACATTTGTTGCAGTGAAAAAGCCAAGAGAAAATGAGATCAGGTGATGTTGGCTGCTTGTTAACATCAGGTGTTTTCAATAATGCTCAATCATCACTCAAACAATCACTTAATTATCTCATTAACTTTAACACTCTTGAGTCTGGAGCCAAATAAACTCACAGGAGAGTTCATTTAACACTGGAGTGTTTGCTGTGTGAGTTCATGGGTGGAATAAATATATGGCAGGACTTTTACTTTCTGACCCCTGGACTCTCCACCTCTGTACTGTGCTGAGGAAACACACTAACGGCACGTGTCCGTGTACCACGGCGCAGTGGAAAAAATGTTAAGGTAGCAAAAAATATATATATTAGAGATTATAATTCACTAAGAATCATATTTTTAGTGGACATAATTTCATAAATACACTATAAATTCATAAATGCATTTTTCTCATTATGATCATATCATTAAAAGGTGATTTTATCATCATAATATTTTGATCAGGGAGACAACACATTTACACATTTATCCAAAGCGACTTACATTAAATTTCAAGGTATACATTTATATTATCAACTCTTGCTTTCACTGGAAATCGAACCCATGACCTTGGCATTGCAAGCGCCAACGCTCTACTGTTTGAGCTACAGGAAAACTTGTTGATGCAACAGCAACAGTTTCTGACAATCCAGCAGGATGAGTCTGAGCCTGTGGATCCTCTGAAACAATGATCATTATAATGACCCCCTAAAACCATCCCTTCAGGCTTCAGCCCTGACTTTTGGAACATGGGAAAAACAAAACTTTAAACGTTAAAGCACTTTTTATTTTATCATTTTGTACTGTACAAGTGAGACATTGGCAAAAGTACATACGGTAATTCAGTGTGCCTAGGCATTTACTATAACCTTGTAAATATCGTTCACTGGAATGAGTGATTGGACGTTTATATTTTTGGACTGTGAATGGAATATGCAGACGGTCCCTTTAGCAGCCTAGGCGAATATCCCACATAGCAACATTGTTTCATCCCAGATCCGGCCCACATCTGGCACATGTGGAAAGATGATCCGGCCCACATGCAGCATGGAAGTTAATATATGCGATACAGTGAATATCATAAGCAAACCTAAAACTAGCATTACTGAGCTTCCGGAGCGGTTGCTTTCCACTACAAATGCAAATGCCTTCTCTGTTAGTTAGACAGTCGAAAGATAAGAAACTCAAAACCAAATAGCAGCTCACTTTGACTAGATGGTTACATGAAGAATGAGTTCTGAACTTACCACAAAATATGCAGCCGTTGACATAAAATGGTGTGTAAAACAAAATCCCAGTGTTAACAGATTCAATGCTTCCGAATGGCGTAGTAGTTTCTCTCTTTTTACTTTCGTTTTTAACTCCAACCACATGTGAAAATCGCGCTCCCTCTAGTGGCGCAGAGCATCATAAAATTTTCAGGTAATTATCAGAGCAGTTGTGCTTTAACCCACATAGCAACATTATGACGTCCCAGATCCGGCCCACATCTGGCACACGTGGAAAGATGATCTGGCCAACATGCAGCGTGGAATGACGGCCCTTTGGTGGCTCACTCCTGTTTGCCAGATCTGGGCCACAAGCAGGCCATAGCAATGCCACATGTCAGCCAAGAGTAAAGAAATCGAATTAACAGGGGTTTAACTCATTTGAAGTCACCATAACAGTGATTAGTGTTTCCATTAGTTGGCCTCTTAACTCTTATTATATATTTTGTCTTTTTTTGGCCGCTGTGACAGTGTGTTTGTTAAACAGATTTGCAGCAGCAAAGAAAGCTAAAGTGAAATGAGATCAGGTGATGATGGTTACCTGTTGATGGCTTTATAATCATCATGAAATAGACTGATTCACTGAGATTTCCTCAATCTAACAATTGTGTTGTTCCATTAATATATTCATATCTCAAACCCTGTGTTACTGCAGCATGAGATCCAGCAATATTATAACAATCATTTAGACAATTTTAACAAACATGAGCATGAAAAGTCAATCTATGGCTGAAGTCACTTGTAGTTCTTGTGTTTCTGCTCATCTCTTTTTTCTGTTCTCTTCTTTTCTTCAGTGATTCTGCTTGTTAACAGGCTTTTTAAGGCTGAGATGACTCCATATTTAATATACACAGATTTTGTGACTCAGTTCTGGTTTATTTCTTTGCTCTTGGCTGACATGTGGCATTGCTATGGCCTGCTTGTGGCCCACATCTGGCAAACAGATGTGGCCCAGATCTGGGATGTCAAAATGTTGCTATGTGGGAAGCTGCTTTAGGTGACTGAACAACACACACACATACGCACGCACACGCACACGCACACCAGAGGTGGAGAGTCCAGGGGTCAGAATGTAAAAGTCCTGCCATATATTTATTCCACCCATGAACTCACACAGCAAACACTCCAGTGTTAAATGAACTCTCCTGTGAGTTTATTTGGCTCCAGACTCAAGAGTGTTAAAGATAATGAGATAATTAAGTAATTGTTGGAGTGATGATTGAGCATTATTGAAGACACCTGATGTTAACAAGCAGAATTACTGAAGGAGAAAATCTCTTTTTTAAGTTGCCATTATGGTGATCAGTGTTGGCTTTAGTTGGGCTCTTGACCCTTAAACTAATAACTTTAGATTTTGTTTGGTTGTTGTATCTGGGTTATAACTCTCAGATGAACAAAGAGAAACGTTGATCAGGTGGTGTTGGTTATGTTTTGACATAATCATAATTTGACCTGAATCACAAAACTCATTTAGAGAGTTAAGTTTACCTTGTTGATTACAGCTGCCTGTGATTCTAATATTATGCCATGTTAATCATTTTCAATGTAATCAGAAAGATTTCTTGAAAGTTGTTCTGATCAAAAGACTTTGAAAAATTATATTATTTGGACACACTGACACCAAGAATCAGCCTGTGATTCTCAACAATGGTGACAATAATAAAGCATGTTGCAGTGCATTCTGGGTGCCACCAATCAAAACTCATCCATGGCTCCCATCATGCATTGCAGTATGAATAAATTATGATCTGAATTGTCTTGTTTTCCTAATTGAATATTCTTTTTGTCACCATTGTTGAGATTCATACACTGAATCTTGATGTCTGTGTGTGCCTTAAAGAAAGATTTTCTTTTTCTTTATCAGAACAACTTTTAAGAAATAATTTGAATTATATTGAAAAATCTGGAACTTAATCTGTAGAATTACTGTGATGTTGTAATGACCAATATACATTTAAGTCAGAGATTAGGCTCTAATTGAGTTCAGTGATTCAGAACAAATTATGATTATGTTCAAATATAACCAACACCACCTGATCAACTTTTCTTTTTGTTCATCTGGCTGTAATAACTCAGATCAACAGCCAAACAAAATCTAAAGATATTCATTTGAAGGTCAACTGCACAACTAAATCGAACACTAATCTCCATAACGGTGTCTAAAATTGTGATTTTCTCCTTCAGTGATTCTGCTTGTTAACATCAGGTGTCTTCAATAATGCTCAATCATCACTCAAACAATCACTTAATTAGCTCATTAACTTTAACACTCTTGAGTCTGGAGCCAAATAAACTCCCAGGAGAGTTCATTTAACACTGGAGTGTTTGCTGTGTGAGTTCATGGGTGGAATAAACATATGGCAGGACTTTTACTTTCTGACCCCTGGAATCTCCACCTCTGACGCACACACACGCACACACACACTAAATGAAAATTAAACAACACAAGAACTAGACATTAGGGGAAATATGTGATTTAATAAGTTGAATAATAGCTGCTTTGCTGATGAACCACACTCATCAAACTAATCATTACATTTCCAATCATGATTTTATTTTTCAAGCTAACATTAAAAGTTTGTCTAAGTTTTTTCCCTCATGCATTAAATTTATACTTGATCAGCATGTGCTCTGATGTCCTCAATACCTCACACTGTACAGTCTAATCATTACATACATTTATATACAGATAATCATAATATAATTTGAGCTTTCAGAAATTGATAAGTTATCATCATTCAGAATGTTTTTTTCCCTTTTTCTGGGGTAAAATATGGCAAAAGTTTATTTTTATGGCAAAATAATTTGATTTATCAGATCTGCTCAATGTTTTTTTAATCAGCTTTGTGTGTGTGTGTGTGTGTGTGTGTGTGTGTGTGTGTGTGTGTGACCTTGCTCCAGACGGCCTGGAAAGGATGCCGCACCTATCGGCCCATTCTGTTTCAGTGTTCACAGAATGCAAAAGAAATATATTTCGTTACGTATAGCAACATGAAACATTAGAGCTCTCCTGGAATCAAACTATGGCACTAATCAGCCTAGTCAAAGGACAGCATTGGTCACTGCTGAGCTTAAGCGTTATAACATAGATAAAGCTGCACTAAGTGAGACCAGATTTCTGGGTGAAGGATCATTAAAGGAGGAAGGTGAGGGTTATACATTTACTGGAGAGGGTAGGACAACAACTGCATGGTGTCGGTTTGGCGATTAAAAATAGCATTCTCCCAAACCTCACCGAGGGGTCAGGGCTAGTCCAGGGGTCAGAAAGTAGAAGTCCTGCCATATGTTTATTCCACCCATGAACTCAGTCAGCTGATTTCACTAATTAGTTCTCTCTCCTGCTGAATTAGCAAATCCAGGTGATTGGAACAACATACTGAGGAGGACTTTTACTTTCTGAACCTGGATAGCCAAAAGCAAATGAAATAAATCAGAACTGGACCTTATCTGAGCCACAAGACCTTTTGTAATGTAATCTAAAGGATTACAAGTTGTTCTGAAAGAAAACTTTAACAAAAAAAAGCTAAAGTCTTCTGTCTTTTAGACACACAGACATCAAAAATCAGCCTGTGATTCTCAACAATGGTGACAATAATAAAGCATGTTGCTGTGCATTCTGGGTGCCACCAATCACAACTCATTAATGGCTCCCATCATGCATTGTGGTATGCATAAATTATGATCTGAATTTTCCTAATTGAATTTCCTGTTTGTCACCATTGTTGAGATTCATACACTGATTCTTGATGTCTGTGTGTGCCTAAAAGGCAGTTTTTTGTATTATTTTTTTTATCAGAACTTTTTTAAAAATCCATTGGAATATATTGAAAATTCTGGATCTTATGCTGTTGAATCAACACTGTAATCAACAATATAAATTTAAGTCAGAAATAAGGCTCTGAATGAGTTCAGTGACTCAGGTCAAATGATAATTATTACAAAAACTAACCAACACCATCAGATCACTTTTTCTCTTTGTTTATCTGGTAGTTATAACTCAATTACAGCAGCCAAACTAAATCTAATGTTATTAGTTTCAAGGGTCAAGAGCCCAACTAAACATTTAGATTTTTCTCCTTCAGTGATTCTGCTTGTTGGTCAATCATCACTCAATTAATCACTTAATTATCTCATTAACATTAACACTGCTTCGGTGTTACTTTTAACACCCTGCTGGTAGATCCCATATGAACACCGTTAATTTAACACCGGGGAATTTACTGTGCATGGAAAACAGGCTTCCATATGGTTCTTAACACAGAGACACAAACGAATCTGGATAAACTACAAATCCAGCATAGAGGGGTTCAGTGAATGTGCCGTTGAATGTGTGTAAGTGTGTGAGTGTGTGTGTGTCAGAGACGCTGTAGAAGGACAGAGTGCCAGCCGACACGTCCAGATACACTCCTACTCTATTAGAGCGGGCTGACGGGCCACGTACATCAGTGCTTTTATTATTGTGCCAAAAAGAGTAAACCTTATTACTACAGAAGAGACTCCAGGACTTGTCATCGAGTCCAAACCGACAATCACTCCCTTCTTTCCTGTTGATTCCTTTATATGCCACTGCTACATGACCTGAGCCACTCCATTTAACATCCCAGTAACAGCGTCCAGTCAGACTCTCTCCACACAGAACCTGGTCATGGAGCTCAAATCTCTCTGGATGATCAGGATACGGCTGCTGCTCTTTGGTGTGTTTCACCTTTCTCTTGTCCTCAGACAGAATGTGATGAGTGTTTGCTGTGTTTGGATCCAGTGTGAGATCGCAGGCATCTGAAGACAACAAGAGAGATCAGCACATCTATGACACTGTAAATATATTCACAGGTGTGCCCAGCTAGCAGGGAACGTTCTCAGAACTTTGGCTAACATTTCCTACAAGTTTGGTTAATGTTTTAAAGAAAACATTTGAATGTAATGTTCAAAGAATGTTTTACGGATGTTTTCTCATTTCAAATAATGTTTCTATAAGGTTAAATGTAAACTAAAATATAACGTTTTAACTGTAACATTTTGAGGATGTTTTGAGGATGTTGTTGAGATAACAGATTATATAATGTTCTCAGTAAAACATTGGCACAATGTTCCATAATAACAGAGGAGGAACATTATCAGATCAACGTTCGTAAAATGTTTTGAGGATATTATTGAGGCCTGAGATGATGAGTGTTTTTTATAAAACGTTCTTGTAATGCGACGTGTTAACAAAACTAGAACATTTTATCTGTAACATTTTGAGGATGTATTTAGGATGTTGTTTAGGTAAAAGTTTGTAGAATGATCTTTTATAAAACATTGGCACAATGTTTCATAATAATAGAGGAGGAACATTATCAAATCAATGTTCGTAAAATGTGTTCAGGATATTATTAAGTCCTGAGATAAATGTTTTCATTCCTGTCAACTGACTTTTTAACAAAAGTAGAACATTTTGCATGAAACATTTTGAGGATTTTTTTAGGGATGTTGTTGAGGTAGCAGGCTGTAAAATTATCTTTTTTTAATGTTTTAAATTAATTTATGAAGCCACTGTAAACTTTATCATTACATATTATATTGTTATATTATAATGCTATCATATTTTGTGCAGGCATTAGGTTACTTCATTGTAAAAAAGCCTGACAATGTCACTGCTGAATACCTAAGTATTGTGGTATTCCACAATGTTTCTCACTGACACACTCCTAACTCTTCAAGATTGGGGCTTAAAGAAAATCCTGAGCTTCCTACTCATATTCTCATCATTGTGGTGGCGTTCATGTGCGTTCAACTTGTAAATACGATCTTTTTGACATGACTTGAATGCACTAATGGCTCTAGCTTAGGGACAATCCATACAAACACTCTTTGCTAAAATACATTACAGACTGTGACAGTGAAAAGTTATTTGTCCTGTATCAACGCTTGAGGCCTAACCACTGCAGTCAACACCTTGGAGTATCCATGCTGTTAAATAAAGGTCTGTAGACAAGGGTTAGGTTTAGAGTTAGGGTTTCACATACATGGTTTATATTAAGACAGGATTAGGCCTTAGTGCATTTAATTAGCTTTTAAAAATATGCCTTAGAAAAAAGAAAAAAAGAAACATTACTGCTGTGCATCTTGAGACAAAACAATGGCACTGACATATTTAAGATATGCCAGTGCAAGTTGCTTTCAGATAAAACAGCTCAAACATACATTTTAGTCTGGGACTACAGGCTTAAGCCTTGCCTGTGCAACCCGGGGTATATGTTGTAACTTGTATAGAATTATGCCAATGTTAGCAAAGTGTTGCGTTGGACAGAGGATTAACCCTAAACCAACAGGTTGTGTAACAGTACCACACAGGGTGAAAAGCAAGACATTATTAGGCATAAGAGTGTTTCTAAAGGAAAGGTCAATAATTTGTTAAAGTGTAAAAGGGTCATTATGGGTCACATGAATATAACTCTAATGTCACCATGAGACTAGTCCATTAGTTTTTCATATATACATAATTTTATATGAATACATATGCAATGTTTGCTCTGTTTAATATATAATCTGTTTGCTCTGTTAAACTGCTGTTTAGCAGAGCAGTGGTAAATATATGTTGTTATATATGGTATATCATTTATTGTAAGTTTAAGTTTTAATCATGCACTGCAATGAAAACACCATTTAACCAATTGATTAAATATAACAGCCAGCCTACAAATACAAATAAATAAATAGCACGTGTATATTTTTTCATATTCTTTCTTTTAAAACATGTCATCTTTTCCTGTAATTGCGCCTTTACAGGTCAAGTTTGAATATCGTCTGTTGGAGTGTATGTGTGTGTGTGTGCGTGCGTGCGTGCTGCTGCTTGGGATCTTCAGTACTAGCCGACTTCAGTTCTGTGGCTTTTACATTGTTTAAAACATGGATTATTTTACATCGGACTGCTACATTTTTATTTTGAGCGAGTTGCGGTATGTAAATGGACAACAAATGGACAAAAATAAAATAAAATAAAATTCTGCTACATCAAAATATATTGTGTTAAATTGAGAGTCTAAATGCGATTAGAGCAATATCAATATTAGTACATTTTTCAATGTATTAGGCTAATGTTATGTGTTCCCAGCTAACAAGGGATGTCCCCCGGACTTTTCGAACGTCCCCTTAGGTCCGCATTTGGCCCGCTTTGTAACGTTAGCTGATGGACATTCCGATGACGTCCGCATTTGGTTCACTTTGTAACGTTCGCTGACGGACGTTCTGAGGACATTTGTCCGGGCCAGTTTGCGAACGTCCCTATTTCATCCCTCACCTGCCATTTCCATGACAACACTTGCAAAATCCAGTCGCACATGCGTTTTCTTTTATCATCAGACCTGACACCTTGCAACTCAGACAAAAGAATAATTAAACTAAAATATAAATGCAAATACACTATAGTAAAAATATTTGAATTAATTGTGAAATTAAGTTTGTTAAAAATGTTAGTGTTTTAATGTTAATGTTAAGATAATAACTTCATGCTACTTAGTAACTTCTATCACTAATTAAAGATGTAATCAAATCACGAGTCACGAGACTGTTTTCAGCGTTATAATTTAAACATCAAAATATGATAATTGATTAAATTGAATATAAGCTACAATTTACATAGGCTATTCATGCATGAAGAAAATAAGGTTGAATCCCAGGAGCTCTAAAAGAGTGCATCGACTTCAAATTATAAATGCAGCCAAGGAAAACGTGAAGAATGGAAAAGCACATTGTTGGGAATCTTTTAAGAGAACATTCGGGGTACAAAAATACAACTACTCGCTGAAAATGTTAAAAGAACATTAGGGAATAATGTTCTAACAATGTAATCATTAAACATTTTTAGAATGTTTTTAGAGAATGTTATCCTAACTTTTAGTAGAACATTCTGGGAACTAAAATAAAACTACCCGCTGAAAACATTATTAGAACACTGCATGATAATGTTCTCAGAACATTTTTAGAACAAAAAATGTCTAGCTGTGTGTGTGTGTGTGTGTGTGTGTACATGATGACTTACATTTTCTCAGTCCTGGTGTGATCCTGAAATGTCCTCCATGATCTAAACTGAACAGAAAAAAAAAAAAAAAAACACATCGTTTTAGAAATGCTAATTGTGTAAAATAGATAGTGGCAACTATTTTTTGGCTTTTAGAATAAATGTTAGCATTAAGACTATCTTTAAGCTTTTGTTCCCATAAAAAAATACAAATTTCAAACTTAGAAGATATATGCATACAAAATGTTCCTGGTCTCTACCACCAGTATGGATCAAAAATGTTAATGACATCATTCTTCACCTCAGCTTTTAAACAGATTTACTTCTCAACACATTTACTACTTCCTACATGGTGAATGGCTCACAGTGCACTATACAGGTTCAAAAGTGTTACTGCAAATTATGATACAATTTAACCCTCCTTTTGCTGCGTTTACACCGAATGCGAATTGAGCGTCAAATTCGCTTCTATCGCATCTAGTTGGACGCTTGAACATTTTGAATCCACTCGCGCGTCAAATTATAATGCGAGCGTTTGAAGCAAAATAGACGCTCATTCGAGGTGAAATTCTTCTCGAGGTGAAATTCTTCAAGTGCTAGGCGGTTTTCTATTTGCAAGATGGCTGATGTCGTCGTAACAGTGACTTAACATGGAAATCACTCGCTCCAGACGCTCAATTCACGTTCGGTGAGAACGCAGCATTGCACTAATCTCTCTCTCAAATACTAGTAGGATAAAAAACAAAAACAGTTTGTTTAATTGTCTTTTTTTTTTTTCACTTAAAGGGGTCATGAACTGGATTGTTTTATTATTTTATAATGTTGCCTGGGGTGCCCTTATAATGTTAGTATGATTTTTACATACAAAATTGTCATAATTTATGAATAAAAGCCATTTTTCCAAGCCTGATTTCTGCCTCAGATTTGAACGCTCCGTTTTAAGGGGCGTGTCTGCTGTGAGACTGCAGTGCAAACGCCCACTGCTGTGATTGGCTGACATGCTTGCAATGAAATAGCTAGTATTACATGAACTCTCTCGAAAACTTGTACTACGTTTTTACTATTACAGCTATCGAGATTAACAAATCGTGAAAAGTATCGTTTAAAGCATTATATTTAAATCTATTCCATCGCATGAAAGGTTGCAGCATGATGAGCACAATAAAGATCTTATCATTGCAACTCAATTTTTGCACTCTCACAAATGCTTATGTGACGGTGTTGCCTGGTTGGTCTGTACACTGCACACTGCACACTGCACAATGGAGACACAAACATGGAAATAGGCTTTTCACTTCTTCAGAGAATAAATCAGTTCCACAGCATATCTCGTCATTTCTGCTGTTTATTTGAAACAGTACTCTTTTTCTTTTTTAATCTTTTTAGATTAATGCAATATTTCTGTTGCGTTGTGATCGTATAGTGAGTACAATTAGCAGTTTGACAGTTATAATACATTTTCCAAGAGTTAATTACAAATCAACTCAATGAAATACAGAACAAATTCAATTATATCCAATATAAAGGGAAACATCCCCATCTAGTGGTGAACATGCACATGAAATAGAGCAATTAATACATAAAACACATTATAACAAAATATTTACCTGCACAATGGAGACACAAACATGGAAATAGGCTTTTCACTTCTTCAGAGAATAAATCAGTTCTACATAAACACAAGACAATGCACAAATTAATTACGGTTATGCCTCGTAATACAAAATCAATATAACTCGATATAACATAACACACTCGACGCCAAACACACATCAAAACATGCCTTGCAGTTTCATTGCAGGATTAATCCACAATAAAGAGATTATTTATGTGTTTTGGACACTTTTAACTGCTTATTCTCTGATCGCTAAAACGTGCAACTTACCCACAGCATATCTCGTCATTTCTGCTGTGGGCGGTACCTATTTCGTGCCCTAAATACCATCACGCATCAGACAGATGGCGCTGTCCCATTTATGCAGTAATTTAACATATACATTTAACATACACTCCGTTACATACACCCCCCTTAAATTATGCTAAACTGGGGAAAGCGCCTGAACAATAGAAAACTTAATACAAGAATCAGAAAAGGTCAAAAACAAAACAAGGATGACTGGAAAAGAGAAAAGGTAAGAAACTCCTTGACATATTGCAGTGTAAGTATCAGTTACAAAATTCTTCCAGAGGAAGTATGCAAGTATGGACTGGTACCAAAATCCAGACTTAACACAGACTAAAGAGATGCCCTATACACCTCTCTTCATATACACAAGTCAAAGATTTAAATGACTTCTCGAGACAAAATCTCTACTCAAAACTATATCAAAATAAAATTTTACCCATGAAAAAGGTTTTTCACCACATCAAAAAGAGAAATCACTGGAGGTGATGAATCATGCACAAACTGACTATTCATCTCGCAAATCAATCTTCGTGGAGGTTTAATGATCCTACCAACCCTTGTACTAAATGTGCCTGTTTGAAAGTGCTTTGGTTGATTGCAAATTACAGGGTTAACTGTATCCGGAACAGGGTTATTTACTTCATGTGAAAGTGGAAAAACTGACGCTGTCAAAGATTGCTGAGAGAAACTTTGATCTAACTCATCGTCAGTAGGTAGTCCTTCATCTAATAAACACGGAATGTCTTCTCCCAGTTCCATGCGTACAGAATGGTTGCAAGTATTAGAGTCTGCCTTTGAATCGGGATTCTGCACATCCAAGAAACACTGAACTCTGGACAAGGCAACTGAGTCACTCGCATTATCTGGACAATTATGCTGATCAGACTGCATTACCCAGTGGGCCGTTCTTGCATCACTCTCAGGAAGGTCAGGTAAATTTGAAGTTGAATCATTTGAATGGGACTCAAATGGTAAATCACGGCCATCCTTGTACAGAAAGTTAACTGGGAGTAAAAGGTTCCTGTGCACAACCTTCTCTCTGCCTGTTACAGTGTCTCTTATCCGAAAGACATTGATGGGTGATCTCACAGACATAACTTCGTAGAGGTTAGACTCCCATTTGTCTGCAATCTTTCGTTTGCCACGCTCGCCGCGATTGGCCAGAAGGACTCTGTCGCCCATGGTCAAAGGTGACCCCTTCACTTTTCGATTATAGATCCTTGCATGCCGGGCTTGCTCAGTTGAACTGTGCTTTTGTGCAATCTTTGCAGCTTCACCAAGGTCGCACTTGAGTTTGGATACAAAATCTGAATACTTCACAACAGTATCGTCCCTCAGGACATGTTGGAACATCACATCGATTGGAAGACGCGGAACTCTCCCGAACATCAGATAGAAAGGCGCAAAGCCTGTGGTCTCGTGAACGGTGCAGTTGTAACAGAATGTCAGCATCTGCAAAGACTGTGGCCACTTGGCTTTGGACTGGGGAGGTAAGGCTCTTATCATGTTCCCTAAGGTTCTGTTGAAGCGTTCAGTGATTCCGTTTCCCATTGGATGATAGGGAGTCGTGTGTGATTTACTGACACCTGCCATATTCAGCAACTCCTTCATCAGCTTGCTCTCAAAACTTGGACCTTGATCTGAATGCACACGCCTGGGGAATCCATAAATGCAGAAGAGACTGTTCCATAAATGATGAGCAACCTGCTTAGCAGACTGATTCTTGCAGGGAAAAGCATAGGCTAATTTGGTGAAATGGTCTGTTGCTACCAGGACATCCACACTCTTGTCACCCTGCTCTGCTGTCCAAAAGTCAATGCAGATGAGTTCCATCGGCTCAGATGTGCGTATGTTCTCAAGGAGGGCACGATCTTTTGGTTCAGGTGTCTTGCCTACAATACATCTCATGCAGTTCCTTACATAATTCGCTATGTCGTATTCCATGCCTGTCCAAAAGAACCGTTGTCTGGCCAATGAAAGTGTCCTGGAGCGCCCTTGATGACCAGCAGCATCATGCAGACCATGAAGTACTTGTTGTTTTAAATCATCAGGCACAATGAATTGATACAACTTTTTGTTCATTTGATTGTCTCTTTTGACTTTAAAAAGCATGCCATCCCTGATGATAAGTTTAGTCCAATGCTTAAGAAGTCTCAGAACAGTACGAGGTTCACTAGCACGTTCATGCCTGCTAGGACGTCGGTGTCTCCGAACGTAAAAGAGTGCTCGACTCACAGCATTATCCTGTTCTTGTGCAGCTGAAAGTGCGCTCACATTAAGTGCAGTAGTCTGGTCGACATCAAGGAATTGCGGAATGGATTCCACGCCAATGAATTGTCCTACACTAACAGAAGAATGTGCGTCCAATACTGCAGCTACATCTAGTGGACTCAAAGCATCTGAAGACATTTGACATTGACTGCCAGCTCCAGCTGTACCAGAAGAATCATCAGCAGGACTCAGTACTTGACAGTTAGTGGTAAGTCGGAAGGAATCTTGGACAACGTGATCTACAACTCCATCAACCTGATTGAGTAAGGACTGGTAAGGTTCTGTCACTAGTCGATGACTCACGCTCGATTGGACGAAAGGTTCCCTGCTCAATGCATCTGCGACTATGTTTTTAGAACCGGGTACGTATTTCAGGTCAAAGCTGAAGGAGGCTAGCTTAGCAACCCAGCGCTGCTCGCAAGCATCGAGTCTCGGCTTGGTGAGAATGTAGGTAAGGGGATTATTATCCGTCCAAGCTGTAAAATGACGGCCCTTTAACCAAAAATGGAACTTGTCGCATATCGCCCATTTAAGTGCGAGGAACTCTAGCCTGTGGGCTGGGTAATTTATCTGTGAACGTGATAGCGTCTTGCTAGCAAATGCCACCGGCCTGGCCATAGTGCTACCCTCTGGGATCTGGGAAAGAACAGCACCCAATCCATCAAACGAGGCATCTACCGCCAGTATGAAGTCACGTTCGAAGTCTGGGTGTGCCAGCGTTACACTTGTGAGAAGGTCCTCCTTTAAAGTGTCAAATGCTTTCCGGCATTTTTCCGTCCAGTCTGCTGGTGAGAGTTTAACGCACATAGCCTTTGAGGTGAGTTTCCTCCTCCTGCCTCTGGAGCCTTTAGTGTCTGTCTTTGAGATCAGGTCGAACAAGGGTTTGGCTTTAATGGAACATCTTTCTATAAAATGTTGGTAGTATAGTACCATGCCTAAGAATGATCTGATTTTCTTGTGGCATGGAGTGATTCCATCAGAGTCCATTAAATCCACTGCTTGTACTTCCGTAATGGCCTTTACTTTATCAAAGTCTGTTTTGACACCATCTTCACATATGACATGACCAAGAAACTTTACAGACTTTCTCAAGAAATGGCATTTTTTAGGGGAAAGTTTGAGGTTGTGGGCCTTGAGTCTTGAGAACACCATCTCCAACCTGGTAAGTGCAACCTGCTCGTTAGGAGCAAAGACCATGAGATCATCAAGATAGCACAGTAAACTTGTGAAGTTTTTGTCACCAAAGATTGACATCATCATACGCATGAATGTAGCTGGACTATTGCAGAGGCCCTGCGGCATCCTGTTATATTCATGCAGTCCGAATGGCGACGAGAAAGCAGTGTACTTCTTATCGTCCTCGTGTAACGGAACATTATAGAAGCCTGAGGTAAGGTCCATAGTTGAGAAGAAAGCATTCCCCCCAAGAGCAGCTAAGGCGTCTGACTGGTGTGGCAGAGGATGGGCGTCTTTCACGGTCCTGGCGTTCAACCATCGAAAGTCGGTACAGATCCTCAGGTCACCGTTCTTTTTCCACACCAGGACGAGAGGAGAAGCATATTCACTATTTGATTTTCTGATAATACCCTTCTCTTCCATCTCATCCAGTGCTACTCTCAGTTTCTCATAATGACTTGGAGGTACACGGCGGTAGGGAAGACGAAAAGGTTTGTCGTCCACTAGACGAATCCGATGTACAAAATCTTTGGCTTCACCACAGTCCATCTTGTCCCTTGAAAATATAGACTCATATTTCTCAATGAGACGAAGCAAATCAATTTTACATGCTGAGGACACTTCACACTCTGTCAGATCCAGGTCTTTCAGTCCCAAGTTGTTCAAGATATGCACCATCTCTTCCTCAGATCCCTGAGAAGCTTCCTCATGTTGAAAGTGTTGAACTTGAGATTTAATATGGTCACTCTCTGGAAGATCTTCCACTGCGATGCATGGAGAAACGTCTGCGATTTTTGCATTCCTTCTTAGTGTCAACACCTTATTCGTAGGATTTATAATTTTCACAGGTACCCATCCGTCGCCCCATAAAGGTGTAATGACTCTGCCTACCATGATCTGTCTAGAGCCACATTTGGACTGGGTAGGTTCCACAAGCACTGTACTTCCCACAGACATGGAGGCATTGACCGGAAGCTTGCCCCAAACAAGATGTTCACTATGAGGCTGAAGTATCACACAGTGCTTGAGTTTAACAGTACCGACTTTTTCAGGTGCGTAATCACCTCTCCATCTCTGAGTGTTGGACAGCAAAGAAATAAAATCTAAAGTCTCGTTTTCACCATTACCACTTGGAAGTGAGATCAATTTCCAGTAATCATCAGTATTCTTCAGGAGAGTCAGCATGCTTTTGATGGCATTGCTGCCCAAGATCATCTCATCTGTCTGTCCTGGAACAATCAGCACAGGTATTATCATTTTGCAACCATAAACACTGACAGATAGATCATACATTGCAGTTGGTGTGACTTGATGGCCACCACATCCGATAATTACAACATCATTGGCGGGACACTTTGTCAGCGTGAGAGCACTTGACAACAAACTAGCTTCAGCAGCCTCGCTGAGAGTGCAGGCCATCGAACCACTGTCGAGTAATGCAGTAAAAGACGGGCCATTTTCTACCGACACAGTTGTGTAAAATAATGAATCAGCTCTGGGGACTCGTTGTATTCCTTGAAAGACAGCCGTTTTATCATAGGGAACACTGGGTTTGTGCTGTTCATATATAGATTCGTAATCTTGTGTGTCAGAAATGGGAGGGTTATTGATCTGGTCTGCACTAACCTCCCTTACGCACAGACCTGCTAGTTTTCCTGATCGGGCTGAGGCGGTTGTCTTCTCCACCTGGGACAGAAGCGTCTGGAGTGACCTGGTGACTGACACTGGAAGCACAGTTGGTGCTCACGACAATGAGTTAAGGCAGAGTGAGCAGCATCTTTGCAGATGGCACAGGGTAAAACATCGAGACCTTCGATCCTAGGGAGACTCCTAGTAGGCTGGCGTCTTGAATGAGACTGAGGTCTGTTAGTGTTGGTTAGCAGGACTTTTTCAAGCATGTCAATGACCTTTTCAAGAGCAGAGAAATCTGTACATTTCTGTTGCTGTTGTTCGCAGACTGTGGGAGCGGGCACTGGAACTGCATTGAAATCAATCTTGTTGACTGAAACTTTCTCATTTCGACTACGATGCACTGTACTGGCGGCTTTGAAAGACAACTCCGACTGATAATCGTTAAGCACAGCCTGAACTTCATGTGCTGACCACTTGTCAATCGGTTTTGACCTGAAGGTTAGGGCTAAGTCTTTGCTTGGGCAGTGTCTAATAAACATGTGCACCACTTCCACACTGGGCTTTTCAAGTGTTTTACCATGCTCTCGCAGACATTCTAAAGCAACATCCGCTGCCTTGTTGAGTCTCAGCCAGTAGTCGTACGGATTCTCATTCTCCTCAGGCAAGGTAGTGTAAAAATCAGCAAGCGGGACAGGTGAGTAATGATTAGAGCTGAAATGTTTGCGCAACAGGCTATAGACAGAATTTGGACAGACAGTTGTGGCAGAATCACAGTTCCTGATCCAGAATTTGACTACATCCTTTGCTTTACCACGTAGGTGCACAAGAATTTCTTCTACATGTTCCTCAGGGTTCATGTTACTCTTTTTAACGAATGTTCTCAACAGATCTTCCCATTCCTCAATTTCAACTGTGTCAGAACCGTCCCCTCTGAATGAAGGTGGCTCCTTGACTTTTCTGTGCTGAATTACTTGACTTTGCGACAGATTCCCCATGCCTGATGGGCCATTAATAGTCTTAGAATCGTCAGGTAGTTGTCTTTTTGGCGTGTCAATGTCCAAGCTAAGAGGACTAAAATGGGACATAATGTTGTCTGCTAACTGCTGGCCAATTTGTTGGACAATTGAACTCATTTGTCCTAACATATCGGGCACACCATGGTCAGCATTAGGTGTTGACGTGCTGAAATCTCTAGACTTTTGATTGACATCTGAATTCATGTCTGCTGTATCACAATCTCTCACAGCACACTCCCTTCTAGTAATGCCAGGTCTGCTATCACTAATTCCACTATCGGGGCTGTCTATTGAAAAGGGAAGTGGTACACCTAAAACCCCTCTGCCTCTGCCTACTGGACTAGGAGTGAATTGATCACACAAATATCTCTTGCTGTTACTCATTATGAATGATAAAATGTGCTGCAAGTTCACACAAACACAAAAATAAAGTCAATGTCAATGATCAGAGCGTTTTCTCCTTTAAATTGAAAAAGGATAAAGTGAAAAAGTCTCTTGAACAGGAAAGGCTGTGACCCAAGAACGAGCTGTAAAACTGATGACGGATGCTTTCAATCCTTATGCAGCAGGACGGTGATTTCCATCAACTTCCTTGAAGACACGACCCACAACAACACAGCGACATCACAACTTCACGGCACCAATGTGACGGTGTTGCCTGGTTGGTCTGTACACTGCACACTGCACACTGCACAATGGAGACACAAACATGGAAATAGGCTTTTCACTTCTTCAGAGAATAAATCAGTTCCACAGCATATCTCGTCATTTCTGCTGTTTATTTGAAACAGTACTCTTTTTCTTTTTTAATCTTTTTAGATTAATGCAATATTTCTGTTGCGTTGTGATCGTATAGTGAGTACAATTAGCAGTTTGACAGTTATAATACATTTTCCAAGAGTTAATTACAAATCAACTCAATGAAATACAGAACAAATTCAATTATATCCAATATAAAGGGAAACATCCCCATCTAGTGGTGAACATGCACATGAAATAGAGCAATTAATACATAAAACACATTATAACAAAATATTTACCTGCACAATGGAGACACAAACATGGAAATAGGCTTTTCACTTCTTCAGAGAATAAATCAGTTCTACATAAACACAAGACAATGCACAAATTAATTACGGTTATGCCTCGTAATACAAAATCAATATAACTCGATATAACATAACACACTCGACGCCAAACACACATCAAAACATGCCTTGCAGTTTCATTGCAGGATTAATCCACAATAAAGAGATTATTTATGTGTTTTGGACACTTTTAACTGCTTATTCTCTGATCGCTAAAACGTGCAACTTACCCACAGCATATCTCGTCATTTCTGCTGTGGGCGGTACCTATTTCGTGCCCTAAATACCATCACGCATCAGACAGATGGCGCTGTCCCATTTATGCAGTAATTTAACATATACATTTAACATACACTCCGTTACACTTACACCAAATCACAATGCAAACACGATGTGAGTACACAGTAAGAGCTTCGTTGTGTAGTGTAACAGTGTCATTATTTCATCACGAGTTTGGTAAGTGTCCAGATAAGCTCTCGCGGCTCGCGCTGTGCTGTTTGATTGACAGCTTGGGCGAATGGAAAGGGATCGTTCTTTGATCGCTTTCTGTAGGCTATATAATTTAATAACAGTTTAAAAAAAGATTATTTTCATAATACTACGAGAAATTATGTTAAGTTGATCGTTTAGTCACTGATGCATAAACAGTATTGAACGATTTTAAGAGAAATATCTGAACTTGAATAATTACACATCAGAAATCACTGATCGCAGATCAGGCATTAGAATACACATGGTTACTTACATGTTGCTGGCAGATCCGTGTCGGGAAATTGTGATTGACTGATTTAATCAAGTTTAACCATGCTGGAATCCGAAGGAAGCTTATGAGTGTCTTCTTCCACAAACAGGCACTGCACAATATTTAGTCAACAGCATGTTTATTGCTTGGAAGTAGCTCGATCCGGTAGCAATCATCATGTCGTCCTATGTTATTTAGCATGTTTGGGCGAATCGGTGGGCGGGGCTAACCAGGCCGTGTTGAAGTAGGCGTTGATCTTCTTTTGTGGAGGCGGTGTTTTATCCTCTTTGACGTCATAGTTCCCCACTTTGAAAAACGAGTCGTTTGCTGAGCCTGATGTCTATAAAAGCTTTTATTGGACTAACAAGGTAGTTTTCAGTTCTGAAACTTACAGGATATTATTATAGTATGATGATCTCTTATATGTCAAAAGCTCAAGGAAACTTTGATTTCTCAGTTCATCACCCCTTTAAATTTAGCTTGATGTTAAATGAACAGTTTCACACTTTGATATCACAGAAAATGTTTCAATGGTTTTTCTTGTTTCTTAATGAGCTTTGTGGATTCTGCTGTATCAAGTCAATAAAGGCAGATAAAATAGTGGGAGCAACAAAAAATAAATAAAAATGAAAGCAATTTCTTCACAAAAGATCCATTAGATGACCCTCATCTCACATACAGAATGATTCATGACACACACAAACTGACACTCTAAAGCAGTGGTTTTCCCACTGGGCCACACTACAGTCCAAGTGCACGTCACGGTAGAGCCCTGCACGGGCCTCAAATCTAGGCCCGAGCCCGGCCCTGGCCCGAGACGCTCAGGCCCTAGCCCGACCCGTGTCCGACAGCTCATCAGAATTATCAGCCCGAGTCCGACCCGAGCCCGTTTTTTTTTTTTTTTTTTTTACAGCGGCAGCCTGCCCTATTTGCAGCCATTAAAATATGTCCGTTTTGTTAGTTATGTTTCTTTTCTTTTCATTTCTTTATTAAGTTAATTTAGACAAATGTTTGGAGCATTTAAAAAAAAATAATAATAATAAAAACTCAGTGAGTGTTTTAGCCAATTTTCTGACGTCATGGGATCACAACACTAAGAGATAGTAAATCTTTTCCTGGATTTTTTTTGTGCGTTCCCGAGATTAGACCTTCCTTAACATAATGCCGAAAACCCGAAGTCTCTAGGTGGTCTGGTTGAGGAGTAGATAGAAGTGCAAGATTGGTGCGCACAGACAGAACAGAAATCATGAGTTAACAATCGCAATTTTGTCCGGTGGAAAATTGCACTAAAAATTACGACCAAGCAGCCGAGCCAACAGTGAGTAAAACATGTTTGATCAATTTAGCCTCTCAAATCAACGCTAATACTTTACTTGGCTACAATAAAATCCATAGATATAAAACACTTCAAGCATATCACAGACAGTTAGTTTAATGTTTATTTATTAAACCACAGTGAGTAAATTTTTTTTGAAATACTGAGGCAGGCTCAGGCTGCTCGCAACAGCGCTCGCAAACGAAATGAGCAATAGAGCAAATTAAATAAAAAAAATAAAAAACAAACTTGCAGGTTATCTTACCTCAAAAATGCACCACAGAACATGGCCATTCTTTTTTCCAGTAGTTTCCAACAGTTAAACGAAAATAAAGTCCAATCAAACGAAAAACGAAAAACATCAGTAGCCTAGTTTCCAACAGTTAAACGAAAATAAAGTCCAATCAAACGAAAAGTTAGAACAGTCTCTTACAGAGCATCGTGGAGAAAAAGAATAGCATCCACAGTGGGAGATTTTAACCCAGTCCTCTCTTCTATCACTCTGCGATTTTTCTCTTAATATTCTGCATTATTTGCAAGTGAGGTGAATCGTTGGTTGCGCTGACGGGAAACCTGTGTGTGCGCGTGCTTGCGTGCGTGAGACTGTCATGTCAATCATATGTCAGTGTAATTATAAGATTATGAAAGTTATGAGGTTATTAAATGTCTTTCTATGTTTGTTCTTCTATCGTCGACGTCAACTTCTCATATTTTTTTAATTAATGTCTAAAAATATAAAAAGAAGGATAACCCAAAAAAGGCCCGAGGCCCGGCCCGCATGTGAACTATGACGTGAAAATTGGCCCGAAGCCCGGCCCTAGGGGCGTAAAAAAGTTGGGGCCTGTCGGGCTCGGGCTGAAATGCAGGGCTCTACGTCATGGGCAGCATATCATTTAAACATTATGTCACCACTGCAAACCAACCCAATTTAATGTTAAGGTATTAGCAAAAGAAAGTTGCAGCCAAGTCCTTGATTTGTTCCACAGGGAAAGTGAATGGCTTTCTGATGAAATGTCCAGCAAATTTTAGTTTTACAAAATCTGACGAGAGATTATTTTTTCTTGCATTTGATTGATGGTTGTAATAAAAAAATCTTTCTCTCTGTTGTGTGTCAAGTAAACCCTCACTTCTGTCAGGACCACTATCATAAAATATGACTGACAATTAGCATACAGTTTGGATTGGCGGTATGGTTTTGTTCTTGGCAAGAACTCCCTGCGCATCCATGCAGCCTAGCATGGCTAAGAGCAGCAATAACCCCCCTTAGGGTAAACAGAACAGAACCAACATGAATGTATTGCAGAAATCATTAATTCAAGATTTAAAAGTACACACATAATTCAAGTTTTTTTTTCTGATTCAAGGGAATCAGAATGCCAAATCCTGACTGACGAGAGGAAGAGCTGGGGATGGAGGAGGGTAATTAGCTCCTGAGAAACACAATAGCTGCTGGTAATACTGAAGGAGCTTATATATGTATACGGTGATAGGCGTCGTATTCCTATAGGTAGACGTGGATCAGCTGAGAGTCAGCTGATGCGAGCTTGACTAACGTGACCTGCCAGAACTGACGCTATGCTTGATTCGCGTCATTCAGAAGTGGAAAATTAGTTAAATCGCCATCTTTGAGTTGTGTAGTGTACTATAGCTTCATTTTGAAACATCCTCGCAGTTGCAAGTTCAGCTTGCTTCGGTGAACTGTGATGTATCCGTGATAGAAAAGCTAGATTTGTTTTCCACTCCTTATCTCTCAAGACTGGAAATCTCTCTTCTTCACCAATGTCATCAAGAAAGTAAACTATCACAAGGAGTACAGTCAGAAAACAATTTAAGACTTTCCACTGTGCAGAAGGTGTCTAAAGGCACCATCCAATTCATCCAACTACACAAAAAAATGGCAATACATTAGAGGGTATGCTCAAATGAAGTTGACCACCTTGACCACAGTGTCTATAACCTTCATGAGGTATCCATCAATTAACTTACTGCATAGAGTTTGCTGGTGCACAATACTGTGAAATGCCAACAAGTAAGGGCAGTGTTTTTTGCATTTCAGCAACAAGACCCTTGTGTTTTCCCGTCATTGAGGGGACACCATCAGTAGTGATGGAGGCAACTGAGGATGCCGGTATGTTCATATCTTTGCATGCTTCACTGAGTGCTCTATGAATGCCCTTGCCCCTTGTTCGTTCTTGTTGCAGATTCAATGCCAATAAAACTTCCGTAATCTCAAAAGTTCCTGAATTCACACATCTCAACCAAATGCAAAGCTGAGCAACATATCTGATGTCTGTCAATTCATCTGCAGCCAGAGGAGTCCTGAAGCAGTGGCTAGCTTAGTTTTTAGATCTTCTGTCAAGTGCTCATACATTTCTGAAATTCAACACGTAACTGTGTCTTTACTGAGCTGTAATATTTTTATCCTGCAGATTGTCTAGCTCTTGTTGCTCATATGATCAAAAAGACATTGTGATTCCAGAAAACAGTTTTTAAATAGTTCCCCATCATTGAATAGTCTGCAATGTTTGGCAAGGAGCCACATCATTTTTAATGTTGCAAATGTCACAGCCTGGGACACTTTTAAGCTACCTCGCATTGATTTCAGTTACTTTACTCCGGAGCAAACAGAAAGCCTGCCCTTCCTTCTCATTGACAGCAAACTGATTCTTCCATTCTTCCAATACTCCCCTACCTTCACTGCTGATGCTACAACTCTACTTGTTTGCATGTGTCCCTTCATTGGTATGTTCCTCGTTTAATTTTTCTAATCTAATAACATATTTGTCCATTTTGATCACTAAATTGACAAAAATAATGCCTACTGATGGAATTTTGCCAAATTACGCTTGTAAGTGTTCTTTAACCTGTTAAGCTTCACCAGTGCGTGGGCGCACTGAAGCGTTTTTTTATTTATATAGTTCAAAGTTACTATCAGATTTAATGTTATACCTTGACAAACTATACATCATTAAAAAGATATAATACTCAAGTTTCAGTATTTGACCACTATTGTATTCTGAGAAACTTATAGTGACAGTTATGTCTTAATTTGTGTCAGGAGTTATGAAATGAAAAAATGAGTCGATACCTTTAATATGAATTATGCACGTCAGCCGCTTTCATTCATAAAAAACTCCCGTGCTGTCGTCATGACAGCGATACACAAAACAGCGTCCTTCAGGGCTTTTAGCTCAAAAATGTGCAAACTTGGAGAAATATTGATATATTCTCATAGATTCACGTCATATTTCTAAAGACAGGAATAATATTTATTGAATTTATACCCAAATGCGTCGATGTAATCATTATGATCGCTTCTTACTGAGATGTGCAGTGTTTTCAATCCATACCAACAGCCTGAGGGCGCTATATGCACAAAAAATAATCCATATATGGGACATGAAGAAGAGCCATAATCATGTGACATTCCAGGACGTCACTGCTACACACAAAGCTACAGAGATCCCGCTGTAATATGCATGTTTTGAAGACAATAAACATGTTTGCTATGATATTTGATTTGCCTGTGTTCTTCAAGCCATGCCAGGTATTTTTATAATAATAGATTATATTTATAATGTAATGCTAATCGATATAGACTTTATCATCGTGCATAAAACTATAAATAATGTTTTCTGTCTGATTTTTTTTTTATCTGAAGCCAAATTATATCACAGAAGATTATTTAAAACACTCGATTGCATTATGAAGTAAGTTTGGAGCACAAACATGGTTTTAATCTCATAAATGGTCGTGTATTGATGGTGTGCTAAGCTAACATGCTAGCTAGCCCAGGTGCACCTGCCACCAGGGGTTATTCTTTTATGAATTTTGTTCTAAATAAGAATGCTTACTGATATGTTTTAGTGCATTTGACCACTATTTAGTGCACTTCAAATGTGAAGTGAGAACTTTGATAAAATAAATTAGGGATTGAAACCCTATGAATAGGCTGTGAATAGCCAGTCGTTAGTAACTATAATGCAGACAAAAGAAATGCATATTTCGAGCCATAACCAGTCTGGAGAGGTGTGAATGTGTGCAGGGGGAGACTGAGACTGAATGGGGCTCGTTTGCACCACAAAACAATAGAGACAAAAGTCTGAATGGATGCTTAGAAGACGACTAAACATCAGTAGCATTTTTAGAGTAGCCTAATCAAAATAAAGTCATGACATGATCTTGAAAAACATTTAACTAAATACAGAGTTTTAGACTTATTATCTTCATATTTTAAATATAAAATGTTTAGACATGTGGCTTTAGCTGTAGTGCATTTCTAGATTGCTCCAGTGCCAACTTCAATTTTATTTTCATTAATATGTTTCATAAAAAAAAATTCTAATAACTTTACAAAATTTTGAAGCTATTTAAAAAAAAAAAAATCATTATGACAATAATTAATTCTACATTTACAATAAACTACCAGGTGTCAGCTTTCAAATGAGATCATACTTGTGCTTTTAGTGCAAAGGGTTCATGAACTGTATCTGTTTCAGTTTGGGTATGTCATTTCTGGGGATTTTTCAAAAGTGGGGTTGCAGCTTAACAGGTTAATGGCAAAAGTGCATCAGTACATAGTAGGTCTGCACATGTCTGAAAATAATATATGTAATATGTATATATGCATATGTATGTATGTAAAATTCATAATATGTGAATAATTTTTTTTTTTTTTTTTTTTTTTTTTGGCTCCAGGATTTTCTGTCAATCCTGCATTTCTTTTTTGTCTACCCCTGCCTAGTTAGAATGTCTGATCTGACCTGCCTGGGATCCTGAGGTTCTCTTCTCCTGACCTGGATTTGTTGCCCTGCCTTGTTCCTTTTTCTTGCCCTTGCCTGCCCCGACATCAATACCAGGCTGCCCATTCTAGGTTTTTTTGTCTGTGTGAATTACTTCCTGCTACTCAGCATCTTATTTTTCCTGGCAAAATGTATTTATTTTTTGTTCTGACCCTCTTGGGCCGGATTTTGCTGAGTTTTGCCTATTGCACATAAACCTTTTCTTTTTTACCTGCAATTTGGTTATCTCTTTAAGTTGAGAACCTCTGCTCTAAAGCATATACAGTACTATAAACTAGTGAAGTGTTAGATCAGTAATTGAGACTAAAGCTAAATCCATTAAAGAAGTATGATTGTTTTCATTCTGGTCTTTTGCAGTTTAAACAGTGCCTAAGTCTTTTGCACCGTACCACAGACACACACAGTTTAAGTGATAAGGTACAATAGGTTGTACTGTATTGTAAACAATGTCATGGCTGGTAAGCATGGTGCACAAGTTATTTATTTATTTTTTTAATCAACTGAGCTTAAAAGTATTAACAATCTAATGAAAAATCAAATAACTCTCTTACTGCCCCACTTACTTCAATATCTCCAGAGAGCAGTTTGGATCCTTCAGTTTGTCATTGAGTAGCTTGACTCCTAAATCTCCTGGATGATTGTAGCTCAGATCCAGCTCTCTCAGGTGTGAGGGGTTTGAACTCAGAGCTGAAGACACATAACCACAGCCTTCCTCGGTCACCATACAGCCTGACATCCTACAGACACACACAGTCAGATCATCTACAGACAAACATCAACAGATTGATCATCTAAAGATACACATCAACAGACAGATCGCCTACAGACACATCAACAGACAGATCATCTACAGACACACATCAACAGACAGATCACCTAAAGATACACATCAACAAACTGATCATCTACAGACACACATGAACAGATTGATCATCTACACACATCAACAGACAGATGACCTACAGATACACACTAACAGACTGATCACCTACAGACACATATCAACAGATTGATCATCTACACACATCAACAGACAGATCACCTACAGAAACACATTAACAGACTGATCATCTACAGACACACATCAACATCTACAGACACACATCAACAGATTGATCATCTACAGACACACATCAACAGATTGATCATCTACAGACACACATCAACAGCAGATCAACTACAGACAAAAGAGGAAATATCCAGGATATAACTTCTAATAAAAAACAGACTTAGATCACTCAGTAAGTCTCCTAGTAATACCTCAGTATCTCCAGCTTACACGTTGGAAACTTCAGTCCATCAGAGAGCAGCTTCACCCCTGAATTCTGCAAGTCATTGTTACTCACATCCAGCTCTCTAATGACACAGCTTGATGACTGAAGAGCCGGTAACACGGTTTCACAATGCTGAGTGAGATAACAGCCTGCAAGCCTGTGGGACATAATTAATTACTTTAAATGTTTGTACCACATGATCTCATCAAAGCACTGAACTAAAATATTAAAACAGCATACTAGTTTTGATATGGTAACTAGATACCAATGTGCCTCAACTCACATGGCTTTTGTGCAGTTGATCACAGCTGGTATCAGTCTTCTTCTACCCTCATCTGATGTGTTGTATGTCTTGAGGTCCAGCTTATCCAGCACCTCCTCTGACATCTGAAGCATATAGGCGATTGTTGAGCACTGAGCAGGAGAGAGTTTCTCTTTTGAGTGTTTGTCTGATTTCACAAACTCCTGAATCTCTCTGGACAGAGTCTGATCTTTCACTTCCAGCAGACAGAGGAACAGATTGATGGATCTTTCAGTGGAGAGTCCATGTCCATATTGGATCTTCTCTTTAATGTACTGTGTGGTTCTCCTGATGCTCTCTGAGCTGTTCTCTGTGTGTGTCAGTAGATCCTGTAAGAGCCTCTGATTGGACTCTAGTGAGACTCCAAGCAGGAACCGCAGGAACAAATCCAGGTGTCCATTCTCACTTTCAAGGGCTTTTTCTACTGCTCTTTTCTGTAAATCATGCAGTGAATCTAAACACACTTCTGTATTGCTGCTTATGTGGTAGTAATACACATAGAAAGCAGCGAGAAACTCCTGAACACTCAGATGAATGAAGCAGTATACTTTCCTCTGATGAATCACAGATTCCTCCTTAAAGATTTCAGTGCAAATCCCAGAATACACTGAGGCGTCAGTGACGTCAATGCCGCTCTCTCTCAGGTCCTCCTCATAGAACATCACATTGCCCTTCATCAGCTGTTTGAAAGCCACTTCAGCAAGTTTCACAATCACTTCTCTGTTGGACTGCAGGAGTTTCTCTGGATCTTTCTCTTTATACTTCTGATCCCTCATGTTGATCTGAATCAGCAGGAAGTGGATGTACATTTCAGTCAGTGTCTGAGGGATTTCTGCACTCAGATCTTCTTCCAGGAGCTTCTGAAGCACAGTGGACGAGATCCAGCAGAATACGGGTATGTGGCACATGATGTGGAGGCTTCTTGCTCTTCTGATGTGTGAGATGATTCTGTTGGCTTGATGCTCATCTCTGATTCTCTTCCTGAAATATTCCTCCTTCTGAGGCTCATTGAATCCCTGAATTTCTGTCAGACGGTTGATGTATTTGGAGGGGATCTGATTGGCTGCTGCTGGTCTGGAGGTGATCCAGATGAGAGCAGAGGGAAGCAGATCTCCTTTCATGAGGTTTGACATCAACACACCCACTGATGAAGTCTCGGTCACATCAGAAACTTCCTGAGCCTCTAAAAACATCAGTGCGATTCTGCTTTCATCCAGACCATCCAAGATGAACACAACATTACACTCATATATCTTTGAGTCTAGATCTTGAAGTTCAGGATGAAAGTCCAGCAGAAGTTTGTGAAGACTGTACTGATGATCTCGGATCAAGTTCAGCTCTCGAAATGGAAGCACAAACATGAAATCTACATCCTGATTGGCTTTTCCCTCGGCCCAGTCCAGAATGAACTTCTGCACAGAGACGGTTTTTCCGATTCCAGCGATGCCTTTAGTAAGAACAGTCTTGATTTTGTCTTTATCCTCATATCCTGATTTAGGCAAGGGTTTAAAGATGTCATTGCAGTAGATCGGAGTATCTTGTGAGTGTTGTGTTCTGGGCGTTTTCTCCATTTGTAAAACCTCATGTTCTTCATTCACTCCTTCTCTCTCTCCCTCTATGATGTAGAGATGTGTGTAGATACTGTTTATCAGGGTTTGATTCTCTTGGAGTTTATGTCCCTCAAATATTCTCTCATACTTCTTCATGCTGGTTTTGTGCTGGTCTTTGACTCTCTGCAGGTCTCCAGTCTCCAGTGTGTGTGTCTGCAGGATTGCTTCAGATTTGTTCCGCCTGATGTGGGTCCGATAGTGGGATGTAGAGAACGACACAGATCTGATCAGCTCTTGTTTCTCTTCCATGCTGAGATTAAAAAGCAAAATAGCAAAATTACAATGACTGTTGGAGAGCTTAAGAAATATATCTGTTACCAGTAAATTAGCAACTACAAATACTAACGAAAGGTCAGAGGTCTCTGTTCCTTTACTGAATTTATAAGGTGGCTCCATGGATCTGTTACTCTTCACAGACGCGCAGCTGGGTTCTGGAGACTCTGATTTCCGTTTCCTGATTATACTGAAAAAAGACAAGCAAAACTGCATTTTAGAGTATTAGCTATACTGTGCATGCATATAAAATTTACATTGATTCATTTTTTGACACTGAGTAAATAATGAACTGAATTTTTTTATATTGGGTGAACTCTCTTCAATGTACTATGTTTCCTCTTGAGTAAATAAAAAGAATACCAAAATATAACAACATATCAAAAATAACTTCTTGAAAATGCCAAAGGACATTTTTTGGTAAGACAGTGACTCTTTGCTTCTCTGTAATGTAACATTAGCTGTCACTCATTCACTGTCAGCAGGCTACTGGAAAGTCACTTTGAATACAAATGTCTACTAAATGCAAAATTAGTCTTACCTCAGGTCAGAGGACACTGTTCCATCTATTAATTTAGAGGGATCATTCATCATGGATTGATCACGCTTCATAGACACGGAGCTGGATCCAGTAGATAGAGAACTCATTTTAAAGGCACCGTCCTCCCACTTCCTTTTCTCAAAAAGTGGAGTGATTGATTTCAAATCTTTTATTGGAACCGGAGCAAAAAATAAAATAAAAAAATAATACAATGACGCTGTACTGATGTTACAATTATTTCATTTATAGTATTTTTGGACACTGCAGTACAGATACATTAAACTCTTAATCGTATAAGACATACCAGTCTATTTGCCTTACACATAATGTAAAGTAATTGTAGTATATTCTATTTAGAGACCATACCCTCTTGAAAAACTTGCTGAAATGGTTATGTGAAGGATCAGGGTTACTTATTCATCCCAACTTGTTTTGTGGCCTTCATAAACAATTGCTTTTACTTAAAGGTGCTGTCTGTAAGAATGACAAAATAGGTACTGCAGTCCAAATTAAAACTATTGGAGATCGTTGTTTCCCCCGTCCCCTCCTCCTCAGACTCAACTCGCACGCGGGTTGCCAGTTTGAGGACACGCAAGAGCGCAATTGACAATGAAAGCTGAAAAGACTAACAGACTGTAAGTTAATGAGTTGATTTATCCGCGCTTTAATATGCTCTCGTTCATAGAGATTTTAGATGGATATCAAGGCTTTTTAGGTTGCATGGAATCTGCCATTTTTTACCCAGTTTGTTTGCTCGTATCCAAGGCTGCGATACGCTGTGTTTCCTGCCAACTGGCATCCCAGGGTGTCAAAATACTATTGGGTGAACTGGCAGTGGGCGGAGTCACACAGACCAAAACAAAACCCGACTGACAACACGGAACTTGTAAAATAATTAGTAAAATAACTGGCTGTAGAAGTGTTTTTCAGAGAAACGAGTATGTAAACTTGTGTTTCCTCAATATATGCAAACATATTATGGTATTTTTATGCTTTATTAGAGTAAAACAGCACCTTTAAATGGAGGACATTGTGACTTTGACCTCAACTGTTTATTTCTGCTTATACAGACAATCACATGCACAAACCACATTTGCAAAGAGGAACCGACACAACAAAATGCTAAAATCACATGATTTGTAGAGAGGAACTGACACTGTCACTACATGTTATAAATCCAGGCAGACTGAGACATTAAAAAACATATTCATTTTTTTATTATGGGATCGTTTAAAGTACTACACAGACATTAAAAATCATGGTTCTTTACGTAACCTTATAAAGGGCTCTATTTAACACCAATTGTTCTGCTATTGTTACAAAGAACTGTAATCTGTACCATTTAGAACTATTTTTCTAAACATTAAGAAAGCTTAAGCTAAAGTTCAACTTAAAGTTTAACTTGATGTCATGATCTATAAATATTTGAATATAAAAAAAATACATATTTTTTTTTCATAACTGTTTTTATATTATTATATATAATGATCTGAGGAAATATCAAAAGTAATTTTACTTTAGTCATCCATGTTTTTGACTATGGTCAGAGCATTTCTTTGTCGAAATATAATGATCCATATTTGAAATCCCATGTGAAGAAAAGCAAGAAATCAAACAGCAGCTCATTTTTATATGACAACATGTGTACATAAAGAATAAGTTCTGAACTTACCACAGAATCTACAGCCGTTTAAAAATCCAGTGTAACAGGTTTAAAGCCTCAAAACAGAATAACTTTTCTTTTTTTCCCTTTTATTTCTAGGGGGAAATCCAATCACAGATTGATTCTGTGTGAAGGGGAAGCAACATGAACTGTCATGGTTTGGGTTTTCTTGTCATTGTCATTTTTCTGTGTCTTGTCATGTGATTCCCTGTTTGTCATGTGATCCAGCCATGTGTCTTGTCATTGGTTAATCGTCTGATCATTGTTCACAGGTGTTCCTTGTCTTGTAATTAGTCTATGTATTTAAGCCCTCATGTTTGCCCTGTGTCCTTGTCGAGTATTGTTTGTTCTATTGGAGCCTTCACGTGCTATGGAAAAGATGATATTTTCCACTTGTGAACTGGTATTTACCAGTGTGTTGTGTTCAAGTGCTTTTGTTGTCGTAATGTAGTACCCGCAAGGTCTGTGTCAGTAAAGTATCTTTTTTATCTTTACAAAAAAAAAAAAAAACATAAATGTGGTGCTTTCTGATGATTAAAACATAATTAATAATAAATAAAAAAATAAAACATGACAAAATAATTAAATATGAACCAAGGAAATTGCGGCGAAGTTGAAAATTGAGTGTTAACGCATTATATTACAATTGTTAATGACACAACATTGTATGGGCTACAAAAACTATCCGCTAACAGTATTCACGACTCTTGCGTTGCTCTCCGGCATTTTGAAAAGGTCAAAGGTTATCTCATCTCGGCAACTCGTGCATCAAAATATTCTACGAGCTGCCCAGTGGAAAATACCACATGAGGGGGTGTTCATGTGCATTTTCCAAGTCGGCTTTTGGTATTTACCATAATTACTATAGCACTTGAAGGCTCCATTAGTCCCAGATCCAGTTTCTTGTTTTCTAGTTTAATGCCACGCCATGCTTTTGTTTTATGTTTGATCTTGTTTTTGAATTGTTTTGTAATTTAAGTTGTGTTTAGGCTCTCAACCAGCTTGCCTCCAGTGAATCTTTCATAACAGAATACTCGACCAAAATATGGACCCAGCAAACCGTCTCTTCCGTCTCAGCCAAGGTGACCGCCCTATTGAGAAGTATGTTGATGAATTTTATGAGCTCTGCCATGGGGTTGACTTTAATGAGGGTGTCTTAAAGGACATGTTTCGCTATGGGCTTACGGACATCATTCTTGATTACCTCATGCCTGATAACACCCCTCAATGGACTTTAATCCAATATATTGACCTCGCCCATCAGATAAGCGGCTCCAGGGTTGCCAACTTTGGGACTTTGGCTGGAGTGAGATTCTGTAAAACATCAGTGCGTGCGCGTAACCCTAACCCTAATTTTAAAAACATCCGTCCTTGTTTACTTATATAGCCTAAACCCTGATTTATGGGAAAAAAAGTTTTTTCAAAATGTACAATTAATTTATTGATTGCACTATAAAAAAAATAAAGATAGAGGTGATTAAATAACAAACATGTAAAACAACAACATCAAAACAATAATAGTTACAAATATAATAGTAACACATAATAGTTACTCCACCTCCCCAGTAAACCACAACACAAGTTTCACTCATTAGGCCTGTTGTAGCCTGTGCCACAGTGGCAGTGTTGGCCTGCTTCACTACCTCTGCAGGAGGCTCGTGTCTGAAGCAGGGTTCAATCCCTTCATGAACGTTCATTGCGTCTGTCACATGACAGATGAACGAAAGACTCGGAAAGTAATTATTTATGTTCCCTGTAAATTATTTTTGACGGCATTATAATGATTTCTTAATTCAGAATATGATAAAGACTGCGTAGTTGGATGTGTCCGGGGAATTTGGCTGTTAAAAGTATAACATTTAAAGCCCCTTAAATGAACGAAATGACTCGAAAAAAGATTTGTTAATTTTAATGAACGAGATCGAACAAACGATTGAGTAAAATGATCCGAACTTCCCATCACTCACAGGGTGCCATCAAGTGACAGTCTGTTCCTGATGTCAGTCTTGTTTAGGCCAATAACTGAAAAGGTTCGCTCGGCATCTGCATTTGAGTGTGGCAGGCTCAACACAATCTGGGCAACCTTTGATCATTTTTTTGATCATCACACAAAATGGGGGAAAAAGTTTTTGCACTTTAAAAAAAGCAAAAATGTTTTTCACAATTTTAATCACATTTCCTGACCTTTAGGGACTATGGTGATACAAAATCCAGGAAATAATTAAGTTGATTATAATGATAAATGAATATAGTAGGCTACTAAACTATGTATAAGAAAAATATGTCTTACTTTCTTTATTGTTTAATAGGGGCCAATTGCCAAGACTTGAGAGAATCATTTTATAAAGTCAAAAATGTTCACCGTTAATGTTTTGTGTGCAAATAAAATTTAAATAATGTGAGACTCAATTTCCACTGTAATATAGAAACAACATAAAGACAGTATATTTTAAACAATTGTTTAATGCCATTTTTTTTTATGAATGAAGGCCAGTATCACTGTAGCTACTGATGTCTCCATGAAAATGATTTTTTTTACTTTTGAAAATTATAACAACTTTTAATATAAGTGAACTTTCCTCACATAAACCCAAAAATAAATGTAATATTTACATGTGCCCTTCCTGTGTCCTTCCTGTCTAACAGGTATGAAATATACAGAAATTGAATTAGGTTATCAAACAGTCCGCACTGCATAAATTATGAATTCAATTAGATGAATCCTTATTAAAGCTGCAAGCGTTCTTTAGTCAAGAGCAGTTAGTGATTTTCTCTGTTCCCTTTGTTCTTTGGTTAACTTTACTGACTACAGAATTAGTGGCTGCTGTCACTTTAAAATCTGCCGCTGCTGACAGAATCTTATGCATCTCATTTTCTCATTTACTCTTGTTCATTTAAGACTTTATGTAACTAATTTAAGACTGCTTATTGTTATGAGGATACTCGACAAAATTGACATTTTATTGTTCGTTCGAAGGAGAACTGCCCAGCAAAACTGGGCCGCTGTCTGTGCGCTCGATACTGGCGCGAGTCTTTCTGTGCGTTGTGTGTGCATCAGGACATTCACAGACAGCGCGATACCTGCTCATTATAACTTTCAGTAAGGTATTTTTAGTGTGTGCAAGCGACGTTCCTGGACGCGGCTGCGCGCATTGATGCAGGCAGGCGCTCCGTGTCCTTCTCGGTCCTGCTCCTCTTTGGCGATGACGGCGTGTTAAAAAAATCTTAACAAACTAATTTGAAAGTGTGGGGAGAAGAACGAGATTTAAAAAAGCACCCGTGAGTGAAAGGCACACATTTTGTTATCTGCTTACCTTGATTGTCATCCAAACTTTCAAACGTGCATCAGTGGCTCCGACTCCGAACCTATGCTCTGAACTCTCTCTGAACTTCTCACACGCAACTGATGTATCAGGTGCAAGGTTTTCAGCGAATCAACGATCAGAATATACTGCAGTGAGAACGTTTAAGGCAGATATTACTAGCCTGGATGCCAGCCGAACTTAGCCCCGCCCACAACATTTTTAGGTCGAGAAGTTCGGTCTGGACTCGATCTGTTGAGGAGCTATTATGCCCGAACAAAAATTGTTCGGACCAATCAAATTGTCAGGGCGGGCTTTATACGATGATGGACAGATGAGCAACGTAACGTAATCATCCACGTCACCAACGAGCGCTTGGGTTGAATTCGTTTACAACAAAGATGACTGCCGCTGGAGAATTGTTATTTCACGAGTTCACACTTACAAATAAGCCAGATAGAATAAATGCATATTTGGCGTGTTGTTGGGCTCGGTATTCGGCCCGAACCCAAAGTACTCCCCCCGTATTCCAGGCTGTGGAAGAACAAGCAGAGAGTGAGTGAAGGGATGCTGAAAACTGTCAAGGAATGTTAGGTGAGTTGAGTTGACATAGTGAATATATGCTTCCTCTCATGCTGATATAGTGTAGACTGTAGACGGTAATTGTTTGATGACAAGTTGATTGGATTGATTATTTGAACGTGCTTCTCCCGAACTTTGTTTATGAAACATCATGTGTAGATTCCGCCATCGCGTCTGTTATAGAAGATATCGACAGCGCATTCATTTTAAAAGAGGAACAGAGAACAGCGATCAAGGCATTTGTCGATCGGAAACATGAATGAAAAACATACGTCACTTACTCCGTTGCTCTGATTGGTTGTAGGTCTATCCAATTGAGTGCAGAGGCATTTTCCTTCCTGGTTCGGTTGAAACACGCCCCATAATCAAAGCTCAATGGAGCAGTATCAGACTCACATTCTGACTAGAATCTGAGTATGACAACGTCAGGCTAAGATATTACAGCTGTGGGCCTTAAACTCCTCTCCTGTCATTAATACGCTGTGGTCTAGTCATCAACAGAAAATTAATGGATTGAGAGGGGAGAAAAATGGATTTTGGCGTGACATTTCTTGCGTGTGCGTGAGAGCCTGAGATTGATGCTGAAAGTGTGAGTGTCACACCAGATGCGTGAGAGTTGGCAACCCTGCGGCTCATCCTTTACTGTAGGCTTTGTGGATGAGGGGTCCCACAAGCTCACAGCATCCCCTCAGCCTGAGCTTCTTCACGCCAGCCCTGCTGAGCCTGAGTTTTTTCACGTCACGTCTGCCGAGCCAGAGACTGTTCACGTCACGTCTGCCAAGCTAGTGTCTCCGGACAAGATGGCCGCCGCCAAGCCAGTGTCTCCGGACAAGATGGCTGCCGCCGAGCCAGTGTCTCCGGACAAGATTGTCGCCGCCAAGCCTGAACCTGAGCCCTCACCAGAAATGGTCGCCGCCATGTCTGTTCCTGAGCCGAACCCCATAGCTGCCCAGAAGAAATATATGAGGGTGGGGCAGTGGGTCCCTTGATAGGGCCATGGAAGCCGAGCCTAAATGGTTACCTGGCTATGTCAAGGGTTGGGTTTTCTTGTCATTGTCATGTTTCTGTGTCTTGTCATGTGATTCCCTGTTTGTCATGTGATCCTGCCATGTGTGTTGTCATTGGTTAATCGTCTGATTATTGTTCACAGGTGTTCCTTGTCTTGTAATTAGTCTATGTATTTAAGCCCTCATGTTTGCCCTGTGTCCTTGTCGAGTATTGTTTGTTCCATGTCCTGTTTCCTGTTATGCCATGCCATGCTTTTGTTTTATGTTTGATCTTGTTTTTGAATTGTTTTGTTATTTAAGTTGTGTTTGGGTCCTCAACCAGCTTGCCTCCAGTGACTCTTTCATAACATTAATGGTTGTTCCAGATAAAGAGATAAAGAGATAAAAAGATGAAACAGCTAAATTATAAGGCACAATTGCTCTGAGCCTAGAGATAATGTGTAAATGTCAATGCATTCTGGTATGGCGGGTAGAAAATACTCTAGATACAGGACCTGAATGAAACCATGAGAAATCCACAGGGAAGATGATGCAGTGCTGAGATCCAAAGTGATCGACACTAGAAAGCAAGACAGATATTAATCCATGTTAATAAAAACTTACATTTTATTCTTAGACACAAAAATGTGACTCACTGTAGGTGACGACCATCAAAATCCTCTTCCAAACTGTGAATTTCTTATTGGTCACATGATCAGGAAAATTAATTAGAGAAACAGAAGAAACAGCTTCTCTGGCTTCTGTTTACACTGTCACATTCTACAACATTCCATTCAGAACTGAAATAATACAAGATACAAACTTTTAAGTTAAATGAATATAACATTATGAACTAGGTTCTTGCATGTTCAAAATTCACAACCACAAAATCAGGGTGTCATTAAAAGGTTATGTTTTTCTTGCTATGTGGTTGCTAAGTGGTTGTTAGGGAAAGGGGTGGTTGCTATGAACAGTGTTGTGGGTAACGCGTTACAATGTAACGCGTTAGAGTACTCTAATTACCTTTTTCGTGAAATGTGTAACTTAACGCGTTAGTTTCTTGCGTTAAGTAATCAGTAACTTCGTTATTTTTTTAAAAAAGTAATCCGTTATTTTAAGGAAAGGAAAATCCCGACTGCAGCCTGCTTTTTGTCAGACAGTAGGCTTAGGTCTACTGTGCCACCTGCGGATGTATCAGCGGAGCCGAAGCGCTGTGATCGTAGTCAATGAGTGGCTGTGACACGTCAGTGCCCTGCGCCTGACCGTGTGTGTGTGTGTGTTTTTTTTTTTTTTCGAACTACCGGCAAGATTGCAGAGAGGACAGCGTTTGGATTATGGAAGTACGCACATGATTTTCAATTTGTCAACGAAAAGGAAAAGAACATAACGGTAAAATGCACACTCTGCGTTGGTGAAAAGCTTCTGTCGACCGCCAAAAATTTAATTCGGTTTGTAATCATTTTTGTTTGACAGGCAGCTGTTAATTTCTGTTAGATCGTTGACTGGTTGTTCATTTCTAAATGGATTTAAATCTGCAAGCCTGTTTACCTCAGTTTGTGTTTACAAGTAAGCACACTTGATGCACTTTGATAACTGCATTAGAGTTAAAGAAAAAATCAGGAGTTATCTTGTATGGTGCTCATATACAGTAGCCTAGCCTAGGCTACCCGGGCTGTAGGTGCGAATTTTGATTAATATGTTCTGTGATAATATATAAATAAAACGCCATGTGGAATAATAGCCTATTGCTGACTGTCTTTCCTGTTTACATTTACATTTATTCATTTAGCTGACGCTTTTATCCAAAGCGACTTACAATTGCTATATATATGTCAGAGGTCGCACGCCTCTGGAGCAACTAGGGGTTAAGTGTCTTGCTCAGGGACACATTGGTGTCTCACAGTGGATTCGAACCCGGGTCTCTCACACCAAAGGCATGTGTCTTATCCATTGCGCCACACCACCCCCATTGTTATTGTTATTGTACACCACCCCTCCTGTTATTGTTATCCTGCAGTGTTAATTTAGTCGGATGACTGACGTTATTCATTGTCACTTCTAGGTGCATTTAAAGGGGCCGGGGGCTGTGTCTGTCATGTGTGAGCCGCTGCAAACGGCTTTTAATTTTTGGTAACGCATGAGTACTCTAACGCGTTACTTTTATGAATAGATAACGCTGTAACGTAACTGATTACTTTTAATTGATGGTAACGTTGTAACCTAATTAACTACTTTCCAAAGTAACTATACCCAACACTGGCTATGAAATGCCTAGGTGGCTGCTTTGTCATTACTAAGGCATTCTGAGTGGTTGTTTTGGCTGTTACTAGGAAGTCGCTAAAGTGTTCTGACTGAAAGACGCATTTGACTTTATTCTCCTTTTAAATCACTAGATGGCAAACAATCCAGCTCAGCACTTTTCTTAATATATTTTTTTTTTCTTAATTCATAATTTCTGGATGATGCAAGTGCACGTAGCTGAACCCTGAATAGCAACGCAAAGTTGATTCTGCAATAATTTGATCTAGCTATATATACAGGGATGCTAATTTAACAGTTAACCGTTAATTTGCTGCTTAAAAAATACACTACAAATATTATTGAATTTTTTTGAGAGAGGTAAGTCACGTAGAAGTGGCATTTTATTGCATTATATATTTATTGCATAATACCGGAAAATAAAGCAACATTTTATATTGTTGGCCTACTACAAACGTTATAAACACTACAAACATAGCTAAAGGCTAATTTAGTTCAATTCACTCCACAATAAAATCTTTAAATTTAATGAAATTGTATTCAGAATAGAACAAGAATGAAAAAAATATTAGTAACTATAAACAAGCCAAAAACGAAATCATGTAAAGCGAAACTGAAACTGACGTTGGGCTCACATAGCATTACTCTCTCATTCGAATTCAAATGTTTCCAAATTCTCTGTGTATTTGGATGCTTAACTACTATTTATTATAGGCTTGCATCACTTGCATTCCAATATCAATGGAACAAATCATATTTTTTAACACCTCAAAGTGCATTACGCTTGAATTGTGCATTCAATTCAATTGTGCATTACGCTTGTGCTTACGCTGAATTGCACAAATTGTACTACTGACTATTTAAACTGAGCAGTGTAATTTTTATATATTAGGTTGACTATTTTATTTTGATAATGAACAGGCTGCGATGTCAAGTTTGCAACGCTGTAATATATTGTGTGTGCATGAGGCGCTGGCGCAATCGAACAGAGAATACAAAAACATGCTCAACATGTCATTTTAGTCAAAGAAAAGAGTAGGACAGCATTTGAAACTACAAACTGTAAACTGTGTTTACTTTTATTTGTGTACACTCACAATAAAAGAGATCATAGTGCTTTTAAAAAAATACAGAAAACAAACAGGATGTGATTTCTGTTGTCTCGGTTTCCTTTCCATCAACTTGTTTGTGGAGCTCCGCGCCTCACACAAATGAACCAAACTCAACAGCACACTGTCACAGTTTTTTCTTTCGTTTTGTTAATAGGTTACTTTTTTTTTTTAAATGCATAATTTAAGTCAAATAGAAGCATAGGAGGAAGCAGAATCCACATGCAGCACACTTTATTAAATAAACTCAAAACTTGACAAAATCAGACTCAGAGTAGGGAACAGGACTCAGGAACAGACCAACCAACATACAACATCAAGAACTCAACAAAGACTGAACTAGACACAGGACTTACACAGGCAAACAAGCTGAACAAGATAACAAGGGGGATCAGAGACACCTGGGGAGACTAAGGCCCCATTTACACTGCATGGTTCAAGTGACCCAATTCTGATTTTTTTCCTCTCATGTGGCACAGATCGGATATGAACGGTGAACGTGTAAGCAGGAAAAAAACGCATGGATTCCGATTTTCTCAGATCGGATTCAGGCCTCACTCATATGTGGTAATAAATCGGATATGAATCGGATACATGCATTTGCGTGTGCCATGTAAGCAGACAAATCGGATATTCCCCAGTAAATGCGAGTCATACGTCATTAAAAAAAGTGACGTCAACTCAGGTGGACACCACCAACTGAGATCACATGACTTATTATAGGCGCGATGGAGGTTCAACAAGGGCTCTCCTCTTTTTTCTCCACCGTACGAGACCAATGTTTTGCTGACTTTTTTGCTGACTTTTCAAAATATTATGGAAAGCAAAACAATGGATAATTGTATTTGCATCTTCATCCATTGCATTTCGTGCTGTTTTACTTCCTTTTCCGGGTCAGAACTTCTACATTTGGTAGTTTCGGCAGTATATAATGTAAATGCAAAAATCGGATACGGGTCACTTTTAAAAGATGATGTAAGCGGGTCGTCAAAAAAATCGGATATAGTCAGCAAATCGGATTTGGGCATCAAGACCTGCAGTGTAAATGCAGCCTAATAGACAATCATACCGGGGAACTGCTAAACATCCCAGTCAACACTATGATCTCACAGTGATGTCACCATGTGGTCACAACGTCTGCAATCTGAGTTCACAGTGTTCTAAAAGTGTAACCGCACAGCGCTCTCACTGTGTGCTCAAACTATGACCACAATATGAGCTCATCCCAGCTAGAAATGTTATTGTTCTATGAATGTTTTGAGAGCATTATGTTATATTCTTGTAATATTTTCTGTAGTTAATTTTATTTTTGTAACCAGAATGTTCTCCTAAAAGGTAGGATAACACTCTCTATAAACATTTCAAACATGTTTAGTGATGACATTGATAGAACATTATCCCCCCTAACATTCTTAGACAGTTATAGCGGGAAGTTTCGATGTTTAGAAATTATGTTTAAGAGGTTTACATGTTGAAGTTTGTTTGAAGAGTTTGGTCACCATTGTAGAGGTCAGTGTTTGCTGTAGTTGGGCTCTTTGGTCTTAGGGCTGAGCGCTTTAAATCGCGATATTGTTATGCGCATCTCGTTAGTAAAGCCGGTTCCTTGATTAGTAGTAAATCACCATCACCTGCTTTCAGATGGAGCGGCATTGACTACAAAGAGCTGTAGTTAACTGACAAGCTGAGCCATATCGCACTAATATCGCGGACGTATCGCCAGCGATAATTAATGCGATATGGCTCAGCTTGTCAGTTAACTACGGCTCTTTGTACACAGCAACAACTCCAGTGTTAAATGAACACTCCTGGGAGAGTATGAGTCCACACTCAAGAGTGTCGAAGTTAATGAGATATAATTAAGTGATTAATTTTGTGATGATTGAACATTATTGAAGTCACCTGATGTTAACAAGCAGAATCACTGAAGGAGAAAATCTCAAATTGTAAGTTACCGTTATGATGATCAATGGTTGCTTTAGTTGGGCTCTTGACCCATATATTATTAACTTTAGATTTTGTTTGGCTGTTGTTTCTGAATTATAATCACCAGTTGAACAAAGAATAAAGTGATCTGATGATGTTGATTATGTTATGACAATCATCATTTGAACTTGATCACTGAACTCATTAAAATCCTTCTTTCTGACTTTGATTTATGTTGTTGGTTAGTGAATCTGCATAAATGGCCAGAATTGTTTTATATAATATAAAGGATTTCTTAAAAGTTGTAAAAAAAAAAAAAAAAAATCATTCTTTTAGGCACACACAGATGTCAAGATTCAGTCTATGCATCTCAACAATGGTGAGGAGCAGAATATTCAATTAGGAAAAGTAAATTACATAGACAATTCAGATCATAATTTATTCATACCGCAATGCATGATGGGAGCCATTAATGAGTTGTGATTGGTGGCAGCCACTGCAACATGCTTTATAATTGTCACCAGTGTTGAGATTCACAGGCTGATTATTGATGTCTGTGTTTTAAATGAATTTATCTGAATGTCTATTGATCAGAAAAATGTTTATTAAATATTTTGAATTATAAGTAAAGAATTGATAATCATAGGCTGAAGAATCAGTAAACTGCTGCTAAGTTAAACCAAACTATCTCAATAAGTTTCCTTTTTCAGATCACAGCATGATTATGTCAAAACATAACCAACACTATAATAAACATTTTACTTTGTTCATGTAACTGTTATAAATCAATAACAGCAGACAAACAACAGTAAATGTTAAAGTAAACATATAATGGTCTAGAGCCCAACTAAAGCAAACACCCATCACCTTAATGGTAACTTACAATTTGTGATTTTCTTCTTCAGTGATTCTGCTTGTTAACATCAGGTGTCTTCAATAATGCTCAATCATCACTAAATTAATCAGTTAATTATCTCCTCAGCCCTAAATGCCGCTTCATCTGAAAGCAGGTGATGGAGATTTACTACTAATCAAGGAACCGGCTTTACTGACGAGATGCGCATAACAATATCGCGATTTAAATCGCCCAGCCCTAGTGTCCATAATATGAGCACACAGTGAGTGCACAGTGCGGTTACACTTTTAGCTCACTGTGAACTCACATTGTGGTCATATGGAGAGATCACTGTGAGATAAACGTGTTGGGTGGGATGGCAAGGGACAAGACAGGGGAACACAGACTGGAATCATAACAAATATATTTTGCATATTTGTATTTATTTTATATAGTGAACACAGGTACTGATCAAATAGAAACAGAAAGTCCAAACAAACTGAAATGTGACAGACAATGATTTTATGAAAACAATTTTTTTTTTTTTTTTTTACGTAACTATTTATCTTAAATTATTCTGGCAACACATTTTTTTAAGTCTTGGAAACCTGTGCTTTAGTGTATACATCCTGGTTACATATGTACCAGTGGAAAACATTAAACACACACACACACACACCAAATTTAGCTCATCCCATTACTATTTGTATAATGTATTTTGTGAAGTCAGAGTGTGTCTTTGCAACCACAAAATACACAGCACAGGGAAAACTAAATATAAACCAATAGATATAAAATGTAACATGTCAAGGTAGCAACAACTCAAAACCAAAAATATGAATTGCTCAGAATTGTAGTTAACTATCATCATTTTTCAAAAAAAATTTGTTAACCTTCTAAGGACCAAGGTGTTTTTGACATTTGTGCTTTTTTCAGTTATTTATAAACATGTTAATAAGGTGTAAATTCACTCTATATAGCACAAACAGGGCTACCATAATCTGCGAGCAACGTGTATGTAGATGTTTGTATTTTTAAGAAAATAATGTTTATGCGTGGTTATTGGAAAAAATAAAAATGAAAGTTGCTGAAATAAGACCACAAAACACATACTAAATATGTGTCCACAAGACTTTTGACTAATGGATGTTGTCGCTTCCAGTTCTGGCTTCAAAATTATGTGAAAATAGTCTTGCTTTATCGTTCACAAAAAAAAAATACATTGATTTAAATGGTGTAAAACAGGTTTTGCTTGGAAAGCCAATATGCTAGGGGGGCGGAGTGGTCCCACCCATTATGTGTAATGAGCCATTCATTCAGGTGTGACACTGACTGAGCCACAATGCAAGGACAAAAGATATATTTAGAAGAAGACTTATATTGACCATTTAAGATTTCGCTTACATCTATCTTGTAAATATGTTTTGCTATTTTATTAAAAAGGTTACAATTACAACAATAATTACAATTTCAACAATATTTCAAGTGTACTCTTTCTTTGTAAAAAAAAAAAAAGATTATAGGCCTACATTTTATCATATGTATTCATTAGTTTGAATATAGCCAACATTGGAACATCTAACATCTTAGTCTATGACTTTATTTTTGACAAAAATAGTATTTTATATATATATATATATATATATATATATATATATATATATATATATATATATGAGCAGAAATTGCTAAACAAAAGCTTATTTGATGTGGCAGTATATTCTACAGTAAAAACTGTACCCAAATCTAGTCAACAAAATGTTGTCTTTCATACTTCGCCTGACTGTAACGTTGTTTTTATGAAATATTAGGGCATATAAATGTTAATTTGCAGTTTAATACGTTGCTTATACAAATACATTTTATTTCAACATATTTCAGTCGATTTTTACTCATCTCAGTAGGCTATAGCAAAGCAGTTTCACACACAGTCGCACGATTCATATTTAGGCTAAACAGTCTTCACAAATATGTACCCTTCATTCATCTCACAGAAACGCGTTTCATATTATAGAAACGCGATTCATCTTTTTGCGGTTTACATAGGCCTACACTAACGTTATTCCATAACGTTATTCCACATTAACACTTGAGAAAAGATAACAGCCCTACCTCACTCCTCAGCAGGATCTATTGCTCCTCATATCAGCACTGTTCTGAGGAAACTTTTCTCCATAAGGTAGGTTATATTATGCCTCACTCGCGGCGCTTTGTTTACAGCTGATGTGGGCGTTTCACAGGTCTGAAATGGTTCTCAGAATTTGCATTTGAATAGCACTCGCTCTCCGGGGAGTGGTCACATTACTTTTGAATGAGCTCGTAATGAGCTCGACTGGAATCGCTCTATTTTTATACAGATTACAGAAGCTGAGAATATTTGTTTTTTATATAAATTACTTCATTTAAAAGATGCGATCTCAAGCTTTATGCCCGTGGGTCTGTTTGCCTGTTTGACTGAATTTTCGCGGAGTTATAGATCATTTTCGAACGCGTTTCAAATGGGAGTTTACTGACAGAGAGAAGGCAGAAATCGAATCATGTTAATTTTTCTTTATTTGTCAAAAAGCAAAACACTTTATTTTTATTGTGAGTATACAGAAAAAAAAATAGAAACTGAACAGGATCGATTGATGTATTACACGAAAATGAAAGATCAAAATTAACAGAGCATTTTGTGTTTTGTGTTTGCGCGGGCGCGTTTTTGGTCCCCAGAGGGTTAAACACAGTGTGAGCCAAACATTATAACAAAACACTCTAGAATGCATAATTTTAGTGCTGCAAGACATTGGCATTACAGTTATTATAATAGCAATCATTAAGAGATGATTTTATCATCATAACATATTGAACAGAGAGAAAATACATTGAATAAACAGTAACAGTTCGTGAAAATCCAGCAGTCTGAAACTGAACATGTGGATCCTCTGAAACAGTGATGACATATAGTGTAGCTTTTATAAGAACACACCAAATGAAGTGTTTCTACAAATTCACACACAATAACAGACAAAACCCTAAACGTGTGACCTGCAGTCAGACCCTCCATTCAGAGAAGGGCTGACAAAAAAATGGGACGGCAAAAGATCTCAAAGGTTATGAAATGTTCATTGAACACTTAAATAATACATACAATATAAAGCAGCTTGACTACCTCATATGAATGAACCTCTCCTGTCTATTGGTACGTTTAAGAAGCATTAATCTGTGAGATCAGAACTGCTTATTATGAATGCTGCGTGCATCTTCACATATAACTATGTTAACTATAACTATAAGTAACTCATTCATATAAGCAAAATTACAGATAATTTAACCAATTATATCTATAGCAAGCTGAATAATTCTTAATGTAATGTGTTACTCATTTTCACATAATGAAGTGAAAGTGACTTGAAGGCTAATAAATATGGTAACCTTTAGGCTACGGCCGCCCCACTACAAGTAAGAATTGCAATTACAGATCTCTACATTTGCATTCTTACTAGTAAAACCTTGTATTTAATAGATGCAAAACAGAATTGTATTTACAACTATTCAAAAAATAAAAAGTAATTGCAACATAATTGTGACTCTAGATCTCATAAAATGCTAACTCTAGACCTCAAAATCTGGATTTACATCTCACAGTGAGAGTTTATATCCTTCAGGGTTCCTAACATTTTTCATTTCAAAATTCCATACTTTTCCAGATTGGATTCAGTACTGCATGGGGTCATCAGATACAAAATTCACTTTCACTCCTTTTTTTTTGATCCTCAAAAAGTCTAAACACTCTCAATAATCAAGCCATTTGGATTTTCTGAGCAATATGATGTCATATTGCTCATGCTCCGCCCATGACCGCTGACGGACTGTCCCATGTTAGCATATTTCCTATGCATATTTCCGCCCTCAGCCATTTGTGTACTGTCCGCCAAGGCAGGTTGCCATGACACCCCCCATGGAAGAGGGGTGAGCAGTTTCTCATTATCATTTAAAGAGACATGCACCGAAACGGGTTGCTGTGAACAGAACTGTTTTTGAGGAGGTAAAAAGGGTGTTGTTTTACACAACCATTGAGGAATTTTAACCAAAGTATGTTACAAACTTTACATGAAGACCCTAAAGAATCATAACAACTTGTGGAAAATGGACATTCAATGACCCCTTTAAGTATTTGGGACTCTTACAAAAACTCCCGTTATAATCTATGAAGCTGTCTACACTCAACAATGAATCTCTTATTTACATTGAGTTTATATTTTGTTGTTATATGTAAGGATTTGTGAGTGTGCAGGAATCTATAGTTAGCCAGGTAAGGTAAGATCCTATGGGTTTATGAATGAAACGCTCGTTTTAAAAACTTCACCATCTACTGATATTTGTTATGACATCTGCTTCAAACATTAGAATGCTCATTATAACTTTCATTACCTCTACAATAAGTAAGTTCACTTCAGCAGATAATTACTCTTTGACAGCGATGCTATAGAAATATAGTGAGCTACTGCACAAAATTAAGTTCATAGACAAAATTCTAAATGTCTGCACGCTTGTTCCTCTGGCACACAAGGTCTTAAACTTGAAATTGCATGAAATAGTCACAGTTCTAATATTTAAAGTCACAATTAGATTTTCATTTTTTGCTCTGAAGAAATGGCCTTTCATTTATGTCTTTAAGGTTCCTTACACGAGTTTGTTAAATCTGACACAGAGACACTGAAGAATCACGATAAACCAAAAATCCAGCATAGAGCGGTTCAGTGAATGTGGTGTTAAATGTGTGTAAGTGTGTGAGTGTGTGTGTGTCAGAGACGCTGTAGAAGGACAGAGTGCCGACAGACCAGTCCAGATACACTCCTACTCTGTTAGAGGATGAAGGGCGAGGAATGTTTATGCTCTTATTATCATGCCAGGCAGAGTAAATCGTATCACAACAGTAAATATTCCAGGCCTTGTCATTGAGTCCAAACCGACAGTCACTCCCTCCTTTCCTGCTGATTCCTTTATATGCCACTGCTACATGACCCCATCCAGTCCATTTAATCTCCCAGTAATGGTGTCCAGTCAGACTCTCTCGACACAGAACCTGCTCACAGTTCTCAAATCTCTCTGGATGATCAGGATACAGCTGAGGCTCTCGCTCACATGCTGTTTTTTTGTTCCCTTCTGACAGAGAGAGACGAGTGTGTGCTGTGTTTGGATCCAGAGTGAGATCACAAGCATCTGAACACAGAAAGACAGATCAGAAGAGCTATGGCATTAAATATGCATAGGTGTATGCATGTTTGAGGACTCACATTTCCGCAGTCCTGGTGTGATCCTGAAATTTCCTCCATGTTCCAAACTGAACAGAGACAAAAACATAAAAAAAAAAAAAAAAAAAAAAAAAAAAAATGTAAAAAAAAAAATAACTGATAACTAATTTCCAATTAAATATTTTAACTGTTGTGTAAAATAGATACAGCATCACAGTGGTTTAAGGAAAGATGATTAAATACTGCATTTGAACCTGATAGACCACAACAAAGTGGTAAGAGTAATGTGCAAATTGTGATTTAAACATTTAACCCTTTGATCATTAGGCTCAGGTTTAAATCTTAGTAGTCTGCCTTTCAATGTAAAATGCCCCATTTCAAAAATAAAAAAAATAAATTTGTCTTAATATATTTAATGTCTTGATTTGAGCAATGTTGATATATGCTATCTTTTTCTTAAGTGATTTTTATGGATTCTGCTACATTTTGTCAGAAAAGGCAAGGTTAAAAAATTCATGATACACAAGAACATAAAAACAATTTCTTAACAAAAGATTAGATGACCCCATCACACACTGCCCCACATACTTGAGTATCTGCAGAGAACAGTTTGGATCCTTTAGTTTGTTAAACAGCTGAACTCCAGATTGTCCTGGGTGATTGTAGCTCAGATCCAGCTCTCTCAGGTGTGAGGGGTTTGAACTCAGAGCTGAAGACACATAACCACAGCCTTCCTCTGTCACCATACAGCCAGACAACCTACAGAGAAAGAAGAGTGAGTGTGTGTGTGTGTGTGTGTGTGTGTGTGTGTGTGTGTGTGTGTGTGTGTTTATTTTTTCAGCCACTGGTCATTGTCCATTAATATTAAAAAGAAAATAGCAGCTTGAACATTTTGCAGTTTTTATCTTTTTGTTTTGCACAGAAGCAATAAAGTCATACATGTTAGAAAAAACATGAATTAATAATTAATTTGTTACATTTATAAAGCACTTTTCTGGGTCCTCAAAGCGCTTTACATGGAAGAAGGAATCTCCTCAACCACCACCAATGTGCAGCATCCACTTGGATGATGGGACGGCAGCCATACTGCGCCAGAACACACACCACACATCAGCTTATTGGTGGAGAGGAGACAGTGATGAAGCCAATCAGTATATGGGGATTAGGTGGCCATGATGGACAGGGGCCAATGGGCAAATCTGTCCAGGATGCCGGGGTTACACCCCTACTCTTTTTCGAAGGACATCCTAGGATTTTTAATGATCACAGAAAGTCAGGACCTCGGTTTAACGTCTCATCCGAAGGACGGTGCTCTTTGACAGTACAGTGTCCCCATCACTATACTGGGGCGTTAGGACCCACACAGACCACAGGGTGAGCGCCCCCAACTGGCCTCACTAACACCTCTTCCAGCAGCAACCTGGTTTTTCTCAGGAGGTCTCCCATCCAGGTAGACCAGGCTAACCAGGCTCAGCCCTGCTTAGCTTCTGTGGGCAACCAGTCTTGGGCTACAGGGTGATATGGCTGCTGGCAAAGTGAAGGTGATGTTGTATTCCTCATCTGCGAATCACTTAATATAAAAGTAAATGAGTAAATGTAAACTTCACCCATTTATTACCAAACTGTGCAATAAAGTCACTCCAAGGCTCTCTTTACACCTGGCATTAGAGTGTGTTCTCTATGTTCAGATCTTGACCATATTAAAAGCCAGGCATAAACACTGACACATTGTGATCACTAGGGATGGGCATTATTAATCGACGATCGATAATTGATCGTTAAGAATTTCGTCGATCACGTTTATTTGTTATCGATTAAACTAATGCAGGTTGCGTTGCGTAGTGTGAGTCTTGAAGCAATGGAATTCATTTTAGCGCGGAGGTACCTGTGCATCCCGGCAACGTCAGTCCCCTCAGAGCGGGTGTTTTCGGCGGCTGGACTGGCTTGCGGTCGCATCTGATCCCAGATCATGTCAACATGCTTATCTTTCTCAACAGAAATCAGTAGACTGGTGCAGAAGTTCTATGGGAACTTCATGTGTTTTCTCAGATCGGATAGCTATCTGATTTATCAAAACGATTCCATTTACACCTGGTCACATAAATGTGTTTTTGCAAAACGGATATAAATCCGATCTTGAATTCCCGCGCTATATGCATATTTAAATTGTTGCACGTCACCGAAAGCAACTGATATGAGCTGCATTTTATTGATCATCAGCGAAAATTTCTAAATCAAAGACCGCAACAAGATATTGCGGCAACAGCCCTGGTAAGATCATTTCGGTTCTTTACTTTTAATGAAGATGATTGTGTGTTGATGAATGACTTTCACTTTGATTTGCGATAGTTTGCACGTTGGCTTGATGAATAGATGCTCATCTGTGGTGATGCGTGTTGAAGTAGCGTCGTCATATCTGGCTTTAACATGACATATAGCCTATAACACGCTCTCACACGTTTATTTCTTAGCATTTTTGGGATAAGTCAAATTTACATATGTGGTTTCAACAACCAGATGCATTTACTCTTGTCCAGTTTCGTCTGGAATGCGGCACAGATCTCCTCCTGAAGTGGTTTGAGCGATCGGGTTTAAATCCGTCTCGAATGCGTTTCGGAGGGCATTTACATTTGGTCTTTTCACGATCGGATAGCTATCCGATCACAGAAAACGGATGAAGTGGCCATGGGTCTCTGTTTAAGAACGCCGGCTCGCAGCTGCAGGATCCGCTGTTTTAGAGCACCGCAGGGCATATCTTCAAGTTTACCAAACGTCCAGTTTCACTGCCACAAGTTGATCTTCTTGTAATAAAGATCTCATCGAGGACAAACAAACTGTATTTTTGTATTTTCATTGCATTTTTAATTTATAAAAAGTTAAAGAAATAATGAATTTCAATATAAAAATATTAATGATTAATCGATAGTCGATCGTTAATTCTCCCGACGATCGACTAAGAAAATTTAATCGAATGCCCATCCCTAGTGATCACTTCCCTAAAAGTATATTTGCTGTACTTTCAGGGTGGCCATGGATGTGTTCTGGTCTATTTTAATGAAGTCTGATAGGTGTGTATAAGTTTTGTTGAAAAGTTTCAGGGTAAAAGTGTTTTAAGCCTAATTCTATTGAAGCATTAAAAGAAATGCCGACAGTGACCTTGAAGTGAGATGCACCAATCAGAGTAATTACAGTGCTTACAGAAAGCATTTTATATCTAATAGCTCAATCAACAACAGTTCACAGCACATAGCCTATTTTTCTTGCTTTCTACATACTGGTGCTACTGCTTCAAGTTATGCATATGTTCACTTAAAAATAAAAAAATAGCATATTTTACCAACATAATAACTTATTAATGTATTTCATCATATATTACCTAACTCTTTATATCATGCCAGACTTTGGTTGGTTTGGATTAGATTCCTCATGGCCTGTATTTTTAACAACCCCAATTTATGCATCACCATTATGGAAGTCTTCAATAAAGGATCACAGTGCGCTTTTTGTGTTTGAAAATATTTCTGCAAACAATTAGGTGTTAAAGCAACACTAAGGAAGTTTTCCTCTTCGGTCGCCCTACAGGTTGGAAACGGAATTGTCCATTACTGCTGTCGTAAATAATTTCGCCATCCACAGCCTACTGTCGCACGCACGCTCACTGTTCATCTAGCACCAGCTTTGGAATGAACGATGTCCACAGACAAGGTAGAGTATGTTGCATGATTTCATGAAATTATGATGTATTGCCACATCAGAAACGAAGAAAAACTAAATAATCACTATTGTAACGGTTGACGTAAAGCAAGTCAAATTTGTAGTTTTCTTGTCTCATTCGAACTACAGAAAAGCGACCAGGTTTGGAAAACTTGCATAGTGTGGTTATAGCAGATATAGGGCTGCAAAGCGAATCTAGAAGTGCCTTTCACCCTTTTACGACTTGATGAAACACTGATACGATTTTGGAACCATTATTTTAAGGTAAAAAATGTTCCTTAGTGTTGCTTTAACAGCAGCCAACTATGAGGTAGAGCAGTTAACATCCAAGCTGATCATGAGGAAAGCTGCCTCATGATCAGCTTGCTCCTAAGACTAAGCATCTGTTTTAGACTTCAACAGATATTAGACATGTAAAGCTTTATTACTAAACACCTCCATCAGGAATTAATCAGAGATTAGTAGGGCTGTGTATTGAGTACGATCATTTTAAAGGTTGTATCAGTGATTTCAGGCCCAAAAATAAATGATCATATTCATCTTATCTTTCCTAACAAACCGCTAGCTGCCCGCCCCATAAGCATGTAAAAAAAAAAAAAACGCGTCTCTGTAGGCAGCCTAGGCTCTGAGATCTGCACACAAAAAACTATAGCTTTTACCACCACTCAAAACCAAAATAAATAGTGTTCCAACCAATCACCGACAGGGGTGGGTGTTGTAAGGTTTTCACGTGCAGCCGTCATAGGCAACCGTGCACGAGGGCAAAACCTCACAACACCCACCCCTGTCGGTGATTGGCTGGAACACTATTTATTTTGGTTGAGTGGTTGGTGAAACCATTTGTTTTTGTGTGCAGATCTCAGAGCCTAGGCTGCCTACAGAGACGCGTTTTTTTGACAGCATGCTTATGGGGCGGGCAGCTAGCAGATCGTTAGGAAGATGAATGTGATCATTTATGTTTGGGCCTGAAATCGCCAATACCACCTTAAAGGTACCGATAGAATTGCTTAGATTCTATTGAGTATCGAAAAATGACTTCTTGTTCGGTACCAGATTTCGATTACTAAGGGGTTAACTCGTCAACGTCAGTGAGCCAATAAGCACTAAAAACAATAGTTTACGCGGTTATGACCAGAGACGTGGCTCACGTGAAGTGTGTAAGCATCCCAACCCCCTAATATGAGGCGCCGTCTAGGGCTTAAATCAAACTTCCTTCACGCACACATATATGAAACACTTGCATACACATACAGTATACTAAGTAGTCACACAAACTTGTATACTGCTGAATGCTCAAATAAATACATATGAAATGCACAATGACACACCTAAAGTCACTCTTGCAAATACACGCAAACTCTACACACAAGAGATGCGCGGAACTCTAGGCGCACATACTCATATGAGACGCGCGCGCACACAAACTCTCCACGCACATATGAGACACGAGCACACACACACAAACTCGCGCACATAATTAATGAGACGCGAGCACACACACAAACTTGCGCACATACTCAATGAGACGCGAGCACACACACACAAACTCTCCGAGCACATAGTCATATGAGACACGAGCGCACACACACACACACACACACACACACACACACACACACACACACACAATACCCTAAAGATGTGGAAAAGTTTATCAAAAGTGTGGCTACATTTCTCCAGGCTCGATACCAACAGCATGCGATGCAGTTTTTGCGGTAAAATAATTCCTGCAAAGACCGGTACCATGACAAATATGATAAAGCACTTGACAGTGCACGGAGTAAACATACAGTAAGAGCAGAAAGTTGCTCCGTCTTCGACTGGTAAATGAACAGATACCTTGTTGATCACTCTGACAGTGTTTATATTGCAATAATGACCTACTGAATGTACAAAATTATTGTTCAAAAATGTGTTGGTTAGTCAGAATTTTTTTTCAGTAAGGATGCATTAAAGTGATCAAAAGTGACCTTAAAACATGTGTAATGTTACAAAATATTTCTGTTTCAAATAAATGCTGTTCTTTTGAATTTATTCATCAAAGAATCATGAAAAAATGTATCATAGTTTCCAAAATATTAAGCAGCAAACTGTTTTCATATTTCTGAAGGATCATGTGACACTGAAGTAATGATTTTGAAAATTCAGCTTTGACATCACAAGAATAAATTACATTTTTAAATATATTCAAATAAAATAACAGATTTTAAATTGTAATACTATTTCACAATATTACAAGTTTTACTGTTATTGATCAAACAAATTCAGCTTTGGTGAGCATGAGCTCTTTATAAAAAACATTTTGTTCCTTTGTGCTTTTTTTTTTGTTCCTTTGTGCATGAGGAGCATGAGTCAAAATGAAAAAATAAAACAAAAGTTTTTCTGAGCTAATGTGTTATGTAATCTTGTTAACCCTCTGGGGACCAAAAACGCGCCCGCGCGTTTTGCTCGTTTTTTTTTTTTTTAGCAATGAAAATAAACACTAAATGCTCTGTTAATTTTGATCTTTCATTTTCGTGTAATACATCAATCGATCCTGTTCAGTTTCTATTTTTTTTCTGTATACTCACAATAAAAATAAAGTGTTTTGCTTTTTGACAAATAAAGAAATATTAACATGATGCGATTTCTGCCTTCTCTCTGTCAGTAAACTCCCATTTGAAACGCGTTCGAAAATGATCTATAACTCCGCGAAAATTCAGTCAAACAGGCAAACAGACCCACGGGCATAAAGCTTGAGATCGCAGCTTTTAAATGAAGTAATTTATATAAAAAACAAATATTCTCAGCTTCTGTAATCTGTACAAAAAGAGAGCGACTCCAGTCGAGCTCATTACGAGCCATTCAAAAGTAATTTGACCACTCCCCGGAGAGCGCGTGCTATTCAAATGCAAATTCTGAGAACCATTTCAGTCTGTGAAACGCCCCCACATCAGCTGTAAACAAAGCGCGTCGCAATCGAGTGAGGCATAAGTTTCCTCAGAACAGTGCTGATATGAGGAGCAATATCTCCTGATATGAGGAGCAGATCCCGCTGAGGAGTGAGGTAGGCTGTTTTCTTTTCTCAAGTGTGGAATAACGTTATGGAATAACGTTAGTGTAGGCCTATGCAAACCGCAAAAAGATGAATCGCATTTCTATAATATGACTCGCCTTTCTGTGAGATGAATGAAGGGTACATATTTGTAAAGACTGTTTAGCCTAAATATGAATCGCGCGTCTGTGTGTGAAAGAATAAACTGCTTTGCTATAGCCTACTGAGATGAGTAAAAATCGACTGGAATATGTTGAAATAAAATGTATTTGTATAAGCAACGTATTAAACTGCAAATTAGCATTTATATGCCCTAATATTTCATAAAACCAACGTTACAGTCAGTCACTTGTTGACTAGATTTGGGTACAGTTTTTAGGCTACTGTAGAATATACTGCCACATCAAATAATCTTTTGTTTAGCAATTTCTGCACATATCTAACGTTATATATATATATATATATATATATATAACTATATATAACTATATTATTTATATATATTATATATTTTTATATATATTATATATATTATATATATATATATATATATATTATATATATATATATATATATATATATATATATATATATATATATATATATATATATATATTTGCTATATTCAAACTAATGAATACATATGATAAAATGTAGGCCTATAATCTTTTTTCTTTTTCTTTTTTACAAAGAAAGAGTACACTTGAAATATTGTTGAAATTTTAATTATTGTTGTTATTGTAACATTTTTAATAAAATAGCAAAACATATTTACAAGATAGATGTAAGCGAAATGGTCAATATAAGTCTTCTTCTCAATACATCTTTTGTCCTTGCATTGTGGCTCAGTCAGTGTCACACCTGAATGAATGGCTAATTATGCAGAGTCATTATGCAGAGTGGGTGGGACATTGTAATCTAAGGTGTAAACTACTCCTCCCCCTCGCATATTGGCTTTCCAAGCAAAACCTGTTTTACACCATTTAAATCAATGTATTTTTTTTTTGTGGACCATAAAGCAAGACTATTTTCACATAATTTTGAAGCTAGAACTCAAAGGGACAACATCAATTAGTCAAAAGTCTTGTGGACACATATTTAATATGTGTTTTGTGGTCTTAATTCAGCAACTTTCATTTAATTTTTTTCCAATAACCACGCATAAACATTATTCTCTTAAAAATACAAACATCTACATACACGTTGCTCGCATATTATGGTAGCCCTGTTTGTGCTATATAGAGTGAATTTACACCTTTGCCATTAACATGTTTATAAATAACTGAAAAAAGCACAAATGTCAGAGCATGTCAGAACATCTCAAGGACCCCAAAAACAGCTTGGTCCCCAGAGGGTTAAAATGGATTTCATAAAATTGGTATAGAAAAAAGTATCGTTCAGGAACTGGCATCGAAATCAAGGTATCGGTATCGAAATTCTTTGAATGATACCCAGCCCTAGAGATTAGACATGGAAACATATTACTACAACAAACCTTAATATCTCCAGCTGACAGTTTGGGCTCTTCAGTCCATCAGAGAGCAGCTTCAATCCCGAATCCTGCAGGTCATTGTTGCTCAGATCCAACTCTCTCAAGACACAGTTTGAAGATTGCAGAGCTGATGCCAGACTCTCACAGCACTGCTCCAAGAGATTACAGCCAGCAAGACTATGGGACAAAATATGTAATAAAAGAAGATAACTTCACTTCAGAAAAATGTGTTAATTGTAAATGTACAGAAATTAAACACTCACAAAGCTTTTCTGCAGTTGATCACAGCTGGTATCAGTCTTCTTCTACCCTCATCTGATGTGTTGTATTTCTTGAGGTCCAGCTCATCCAGCACCTCCTCTGACATCTGAAGCATGTAGGCGATTGTTGAGCAGTGAGCACGAGAGAGTTTCTTCTTTGAGTGTTTGTCTGATTTCACAAACTCCTGAATCTCTTTGGATAGAGTCTGATCTTTGACTTCCAGCAGACAGAGGAACAGATTGATGGATCTTTCAGCGGAGAGTCCATGTCCATCTTTGATCTTCTCTTTAATGTACTGTGTGGTTCTCCTGATGCTCTCTGAGCTGTTCTCTGTGTGGGTCAGTAGATCCTGTAAGAGTCTCTGATTGGACTCCAGTGAAACACCCAGCAGGAACCGCAGGAACAGATCCAGCTGTCCGTTCTCACTCTCAAGGGCTTTATCTACTGCTTCCCTTTGCAGACAATGAACTACATCCAAAAACTTAGATGGGTCGACATTTTTCACTACATAAAGGTAAAACAAATAGAAAGCAGCGAGAAACTCCTGGACGCTCAGATGAATGAAACTGTAGACTTTCCTCTGGTGAATCACAGATTCCTCCTTAAAGATATCAGTGCAAATCCCAGAATACACTGAGGCGTCAGTGACGTCTATGCCGCTCTCTCTCAGGTCCTCCTCATAGAACATCACATGGCCCTTCATCAGCTGTTTAAAAGCCACTTCAGCAAGTTTCACAATCACTTCTCTGTTGGACTACATGAGTTTCTCTGGATCTCTCTCTTCATACTTCTGATTCCTCATGTTTATCTGAATCAGCAGGAAGTGGATGTACATTTCAGTCAGAGTTTGAGGGATTTCTGCACTCAGATCTTCTTCCAGGAGCTTCTGAAGCACAGTGGATGAGATCCAGCAGAAGACGGGTATGTGGCACATGATTTTGAGGCTTCTTGCTCTTCTGATGTGTGAGATGATTCTGCTGGCTTGATGCTCGTCACTGATTCTCTTCCTGAAATATTCCTCCTTCCGAGACTCATTGAATCCCTGAATCTCTGTCAGACGGTTTATGTATTTGGAGGGGATCTGATTGGCTGCTGCTGGTCTGGAGGTGATCCAGATGAGAGCAGAGGGAAGCAACTCTCCTTTCATGAGGTTTGACATCAACACCCCCACTGATGAAGTCTCAGTCACATCAGAAACTTTCTGAGTGTCTGAAAACATCAGTGTGATTCTGCTTTCATCCAGACCATCAAAGATGAACACAACTTTACACTCTTCATAAATCTTTGAGTCCAGATCTTGAAGTTCAGGATGAAAGTCCAGCAGAAGTCTGTGAAGACTGTACTGATGATTTTGGATCAAGTTCAGCTCTCGAAATGGAAGCACAAACATGAAATCTACATCCTGATTGGCTTTTCCCTCGGCCCAGTCCAGAATGAACTTCTGCACAGAGACGGTTTTCCCGATTCCAGCGATGCCTTTAGTAAGAACAGTCTTGATTTGGTCTTTCTCCTCACATCCTAGTACAGGTGAGGCTTTAAAGATGTCATTACAATCGATTGCAGTGTCTTGTGAGTGAAGTGTTCTGGCTGTTTTCTCCATCTGTAAAACCTCATGTTCTTCATTCACTCCTTCTCTCTCTCCCTCTATGATGTAGAGCTGTGTGTAGATCCTGTTCAGGAGCGTGTCATTCTCTTGGAGTTTGATTCCCTCAAATAATCTCTCATACTTGTTCTTCATGCTGGTTTTGTGCTGGTCTTTGACTCTCTGCAGCTCTCCAGTCTCCAGAGTGTGTCTCTGCTGGACTGCTTCAGTTTTGTCCTGCCTGATGTGGGTGTCATAGTGGGATGTAGATGACGGTACAGATCTGATCAGCTCCTTTCCCTTGCTGAAAAAGAAAATAACATAACAGCAAAAAGGAATATAGCAGTGACACAAGGACAGCTGACGACATCAGAAATATATTGGTTATTAGAAATAAGTTTTACACCCTTCATCAAGTTGCTCCCCTGTACAGTGTATATGTTACATATTTTGGAGTGCATTTAGTGCTCTTTCATTTAGTTTATTAAATCATTATAAATCTGATATGCAGTACAGTAAATTAGCGAGTAAATGTTTATACTAACAGAGGATCAGAAGACACTGGTTCATCACTTAATCTAGGGGGTTGCTCCATGGATCTGCTACTCTTCACAGACACACCACTGGGTTCTGGAGACTCAAAACTCTGACTCTTCTTCCTGCTGATTCTTACAAAAGACAAACAAAACAGCATTTTAGACAATTTTTAAATGGGTTAGTTCAAAAATAAATATTCTGTCATTCAAAAAATGAATTACTTTCATTAATCTTTAAAACACAAATCAAGATATTTTAATAAAACTGAGAAATTCCATTCAAAGTCCATTACCACCAATTTTTTTTAAAGATCCAAGAGGGTCTCACTAAAGGCTAAATTAAATTTGTTCATCATATAAAGTGATTGTATCTCTTCACAAAACTTGGATTAAATCACTCGATTCATATGGATTTGTTTTATGATGCCATTATGACCATTTTGGATCTTCAATATTTTGTTGGCATGAACTTTCAGCAGAAGGGACAGAAATCTCCCAGGTTTCATTAAAAGTAGGCTGGGTGACAAAATAATAACAAAATTACTGCAATATAATTTTCCTTGATAAAAAGATATCAAGAGTTTGATAAATGTTCGATAATGTTTATGTGCTAAAAGCGGAACGAAACTCATTTGATCAACGCACCACACAGACCATTTATCCACTCAGCTCAAAGTCCAAACAGCAGCGCAGCGTTTACTAGATCAGATGTGTTTACTTGCTGAATGGTCTCGGTCACACAACCACTAAACAGCGCTGTGAGATCCAGTGAGAAGGGCTTGAATTCAGTGAAGAACACAACCGTGCTGACAAGCAGGAAACACTGTGCACAACGATGCAGTCAAAAAAGCTTTTCAATCTACAAATCACATCATTTATCATGAATTTACTGTAGTAACACTAACTGCACCATGGAATTGTGGCAGAAATGTGGGATATTCAGATAGAATTTGATCATATTATTATGTAGACATGTATTACATATAATTACAGTATTTTTTTGTGATAAAGCTATAGTGTTTGTGAATTTATACTAAATGTATTTAGGCTACTATTTTTCATATAAAGTACCATAGAAACCATATAGTTACATTCTACCATGGTATTGAGGTGCTGTACGCGTGGTTTTAACTGTGTTAACTAAATATATTATATTATGGATGACCAATGGTTAATTTTAATAAAACTCAAATAGTCTGAATATTTATATTTTTACCATTTAAAAATGAGGTTGTTAATTTTTACAGATGTGTCTGTTTTTGTTAATGAACATTGTGACATGTGTAGAGGATATGGTGTTCTGTTGTTGTTGTTGTTGTTGTTTTAAGGTCGTCAATCATTATTGTGACGTTTACACCTGAATGGGCGTCCCTATAAAAGTCTGACGCAGACCGGAAGCGCGATAGAGAAAGAAGGAGGGAGCTGATTCTTTTGTTTTGTAACGCTGGGTTGTTGGTGTGTCTCGTTTTTTTTTTAATTATTATTCTTTGTTTACCTTCAATTTTTGAGTTAACAGTTTGTTTTCTCCCGGTGGTTTGTTGTTTTTGTATTAAGTTGAAACTTTGAGTCTTTATTTTTTTGTTTTTGTTTTTGTCTTACAGCCGATCAGGGAGTAGTGACCAGGGAAGTATGTCACGTGACTTCCATTTCGTAAAATCTAGGAAAGCACATTATTAAAGGGTTAGTTCACCCAAAAATGAAAATTCTGTCAGTAATTACTCACCCTCATGTTGTTCCAACCATGTAAGTCTTTCGTTCATCTTCGGAACACAAATTAAGATATTTTTGATGAAATCTGACAGAATTTTGACTCCTCCATAGGCTTCCAGTGTGACCGAAAATCACCGGCCCAGAATAGTTATTAAAACATCGTTAAAATAGTCCAAGTAACTACAGTGGCACTACATTAAGTTTATCATGCGACGACAATACTTTTTGTGCGGAAAAACAACAAAAATAACGACTTTATCCAACTATTAGTGTTCCTCAATGTGGGCCTCTGACGAGAGTTCATGGGAGCGCCAGTGTTGGAGAATTTTCCTTGATTCATGTCTAAGTATGATGTAATGAAAAATGACAAGCATGACAAAAATATGTTGGAGAATTTTCCTTGATTCATGTCTAAGTATGATGTAATGAAAAATGACAAGCATGACAAAATAGGTCTGAGAAAGGATGAGAGAATGGAAAATAACCAGCTTGCATCAGCAATGCAAAGTGTCAAAATATTGAACCAACAGAGCACCATTGTGTGAGGTTTGACCAATAGAGAAGTCATGTCTGGCTGTGCCAAGGTCACCAGGCGTGACAGAGGGGAAGAGATAGATTTGAGGGTGCCCATTGGGCACCTAGCGATAAGAAAAAATATAAGACATGAACACTGGCCATTGTAACTTCAGATGTCCGGATGGCCAGCCGGCTTCTCACTTTGTTGCTTGTCAATAAAGTTAATTCTTCTGACCTGGAACCTCGACTCTGAGAAACTTCTTTGAGACCTGAACCAAAAAGAACTATGAATTCGCCACAACATAATTGTCGAGCCGAGCCAGGAGGGACAAGGGGTCGAGGGGTGACCACGGTGGGCAGGCTGGCAGAGGCCTCACAAAACAAAGGCGCCATAAAAATAAGGTAAGCAAATTTTGCTTATATTTGTTTTGTGCTGCCCCTGGTAAGCTAGCGCCTGGTTGGTGACTGCCTTAAACAAAAGACCCCACCAAAAAGAACCTAAAACTAATAAAAGAAGGGAGGAAAAAGGAGGGTAGGTTCCAGGTTTTGAGAAAAAAGTGCATGCAGTATCTGTTTGTCTGTCCATACGCAGGAGATGCGTATTCCATTCGCATGAGGGTGCATTGTACATGTGTGCGTCACAGTATTTTATGCGAAAAGTGCGTTTGCAAAATGATATGTTGTATTGTCCCTAAACGCAGAAGGTGCGTTTTGACGTGAGAAGCACGTTAATTGAGTACGCGAGAAGGTGCGTACCGACGCGAGAAGCGCGTCCCCAACGCAGAAGACGCGTTGAAGAACGTGAGAAGCATGTTATATACGCAGGTGCGTATTCCATTCGCATGAAGGTGCATTGTACATGTGTGCGTCACAGTATTTTATGCGAAAAGTGCGTTTGCAAATTTATCTGTTTGTCTGTCCATACGCAGGAGATGCGTATTCCATTCGCATGAAGGTGCATTGTACATGTGTGCGTCACAGTATTTTATGCGAAAAGTGCGTTTGCAAAATTATATGTTGTATTGTCCACAACGCAGGAGGTGCGTTGTAACGAGAGAAGCACTTCATTGTTAGTCTTATCTGTTTTATTGTGTGCGCACGTGATCTGTTTTATGTGAGGAGAAAAGTGTTTGTGTTTGTATGTCTAAGTGATTTTTCATCTTAAAAAATAAGGAGGAAGGTCATTTCGGAGAAAATTAGCAAAAGTGACAATAATAATAAAACCTTTTACTTATAATGTTTTTTTCTAAAAACCCAAAGTGATAGAAATTAAAAGTTAGAAATGATATAGCCGTGTTTGAGCAGAATTCATAGAAAGGACGGAGACGCATAGACAAAGTGTTTTTAACTGAGCTCTGTGCTCTGCATGAAATTACATTTGAGCCACTGTCCCGAAATTGTTACAAAGTACAAAACCTTGGCACCGCTCAGTGAGAAAAAAGGGAGTGAGAAAGCTGAGACAGACAAAGGCACATAAAATAAAACTCTCACAAAAATAATTTATTGAATTAGTGTTATTAAATGTTGAATGGATGATAAAACAGAAATTGATGAGAGGAAAATAAAAAAAACCAAGGTATCAAGGAACAAAGAATATTCCCCGAAATTGGCTTTGTCGGCTGTTTGGCCATTCTCCGAACTGTAATCGATGTGATCCGAATAGGGAAACACAGCCCATATTGTCAAAAGTTTGATTGATTGACTTTGTCTTTTCATTTGTTACAAGAAAAATAGGGAAATAAGTGTGTGAGAGCAGCGCTGTGTGAGTGTGGGAGAGCGACTTTGTGTGTGTGTGTGTGAGGTTTTGAAGTGGGTGTGAGAGTGGTTTTGCGTGTGAGGGCAGCTCTGTATGTGTGTGTGACTCTGAGTGTGTGTGTTTCAGAGCGACTTTGCGTGGGTGTGAGTGACTCTGTGCACGGCTGTGCGACAGTGTGTATGAAATCCCGGGTGTATGAGTGTGCGTTATAACAGACTGAAAGTGTTTATGTTGATTTAAAGAAATAAGGAGGGAGAGAAGTGATAGAGATAGAGTTTTTTCACCTTTTGACACCTGAAGAAAAGTACACGTGGTCTAGAGTGAGAGATAATTACGAGGCTAGATTGCGGAAAGAAGAATGATTTTCAAGATGCATTAAAGATACCAAAGGTATTAAGAATCACTTCTGGTTAGAATAGATAATGAAGGGCAGAGACAGGAGTTAACAGACCAAGGGAAGGATGAGCTTTTAAAAAAAATTGACAAGAATAACAAACTTGAACCAGGTTGAACGAGAGTGGCTCTTAGGGGATTGACGTGATGTGATAAAAAACAAATAACTCTTGAAGCTCAGAGACCACACTTGAACAGATTTGACCTTCCCAAAACTACCCTTTTGGATTCCTTGCTGACAAAATCAGAAATAAAGCTAAATCCATTGTACATCCCATACCTGAAAAGAAATGCCTGGTACACTTGGCCTGAGGGTTTGGGAGGAGCCATGATTTTGAGGAACATGTATATGGTAGTAAGCTCAAGGCCAGAAAAATGGGAAAATGACACAATTGTTAAAGTCGGACAGGGAGGAGAAATCAGACCAGCACAGATAGATAATTGGACACTGGAAAAACTGGTGGTAGTGGTAGTTTTGAGGAGCAACACCGACCATACCAGTCATATGTTGGTAGAAATTCATGAAAAAGACAGAAGTGCAGTCAGCTGTCAAAAAAGAGCAGTCAGTAACAACTGAGAATGTTGCAACGATGGACAAATAGGAGGGGCAGGAGAGGAAACGGGGAGACAAATCTTAAACAAACAAACAAAAAAAAATTTAATTAGAAATAATTTGGCTTTGCCTCTTCATTGTTACAAGAAAAAGTAAAATAAAAGTGTGTGCGCGCGCGTAAAATGCACAGATTAGGACTATTTGAAAAATAATGATATTCATTTATAAAGAGAAACTAGAATTATGAAAGAACACTTGTCTCTTTCTCATATAGCAAAAGTAAATGGTGACTGTGATATGAGAAAGAGAGGCAGAAAGGAGGGGCTGCCTCTGACAGAGAGAGGAGGGGCTGCAAGAAGAAAGTGAGACTGCGTGTGTGTATGTGTGTGTGTGAGGAAGGAAAGGAGGGAGACAGAGAGAAAGAGTTCACCTTTCCTAGTTCTGATTAGCTTATAAACCAGAGAGTGAGCAACCATTTCCAACATACACTTTGAACAACACTTTGAGAGATTTTATTTATAACTGTTATCCCCACCAGTGGACCTGTAATAAAGGAACTGCATTTTTAAAATACCTGAGAAAGACTAATCAGATATCTTAATAAATGTCTGACCATCATGCTGAAAACTAGTTAAGAATAGATGCAAGCTGGGGTTAGTAAGGAATACTAAAAAGGAGTGAAACACACTGATAATAATTAAGATTATAATAGCATCAACACCTGTAGAGATACCAAGATCAAAATATTAAACTTGCAGAGATACTATAGAACAACCCTCCAAAAATGGAGAAAGAAGCCAAAAAACAAAATGACCAGCTGAGGGAACATTAGATGTGGCTATGTGCAGAGACACTGAAACATTCATAAATAAATAAATAAATAAAAAGGTATCCAAAACAGTTTACTAAGAGATCAAGTAAGATTGGTGAAATCTGCTAATCCAGTCAAAATTACAAGTAGACTAATTTCACAAATACCAAGAAAACACCAATAAAAATAATTGCTAAGAAATTAACCTGAAAGAAAATATAAAAATTGCTTAAATGTTAGTTGACCGGTCTATGGGGGAATTAAATTAATAAGCAGGCCTAACAGGGATTGATATGGAGGATTGCACAAACTGGTGGCCATCAAAAACACTGGAGTTTTCTCTTTAGTATAAGTGCTTTGTGTAGTTCCCAGAGGAAAATCAAATAATTTATAAAAAGGGTTATAGAAATATCTGACATTTAGAGATAAAATATGTATATATAGAGAGACATGCTAGCTGTGGGTATGACTGAGCTGTTATATAAAGACATGGCCTGTGATGTTTGCATCTTGTTGTCCCTGAGACAGTTTTAAATTTGATCCATTGCAGAAATTGAGATCTTTGGATTGTGTTACTTAAAATAACTTGTGCATTGTGTTGAATGAGCAGGATTGGGTGACCAAGCTAAACAGACATTTTTAACAGCCATACTGTATTATACACATTTCACAGTAATGAGACTCATTGATTTAATCCTAAAATGCTTGAGAGAGTAGGGATCGATATAACAAATGATGAAAATACTATATATGTGACTGAAAATAAGGCAACTCAGACAGACTGAAAGGCTGCTATTTTCTGCATTCTGCAAAGAAGAACTTGCTTTATTAAAATTGCATGGGGAAACTGCTGTTATCAACCAGATGATATTTCTGAAATTTAGGGACAATTGAAATAGATGGTTGAAGAACTTATAAAGGATGAATTTGATTCATGCGGATCTCTGAGTGTTCAATTTCCAGATGACACCAGACAGCTTTTGGGACGGCTGCCTCAACATAAACAACAGCAACTGGACTGTGCAACAAGTGAGAGCAAGAAACATAAGGACACGGCTGCAGAGAAAAGAAGAGGCGGTTGGTTGGTGGGCCTTCATCCACCCTGAAAGAGGAAGCTGAAACTTCTGAGGAGCTGGTATGGACAAAGACTGTGTTGATGAAGAAACAACCAAGAAAACCATCCTGCCATCATGCAAAATTGCCTCCTCCGTGACTTGGCCAAAAGCCAGACTGAGGAGAGGCAGAGAGACAACAGCATCCAGAGTCAAACCACTATGTCCAAACATGACACCAGACCCTTGAATGCCAACAAAGACTGACAGATCAACAGAAATCAAATGCATCAGATGAGGAGGGAAACACTCAGACAGCAGCTCAACCAGTTCAACTGATCGCTGGTCCAAGCAGAAGGGCTTCATCCTTTACTGAGTGTGCACAGGTGATGCGTTTTCAATGATCACTACAGAGATCGCTTCAAATTTTATTGACTGGCCATATTAATTGTATTTTGATTATTCACTGGTCCAACAGCAGTCTCTATATTCTGTGAAGCTGACACTCTCTATTTGCTTTCTTTCAATAGACATTAGTCCAGCTGTAAGCATTAAAAAAATGGGAGGGGAAGTGTTTGCATGACTCAATAACTAACTACAACTGACACTGGACTTAGCATAGTGAGGGACCACTGCGTTAACAAACTAGGGGTAAATAAATAATTAGATGATTGATGATGTTGTCCATTGAACAGAGAGCTTTTGGGCTCTGCCTTCAAGACAGAGCTGATAAGCTTGAGTGATACTGAGCTCTCTATCAGGAAAAAAGAGGACATAAGTATGTTCAATAACAAAAAATATGGATAAGGCTATGGTGCTGGTCACTCCATCTTGGTCAATAGTTAATTTTTTTTTAGGTTTAGAAATAAAAATAGTAACTACACAAATTACAAACATGTGATATCACAAATGCTGTCATTACCAGGGATTGCACGGTGTTAATATTGTTGGTCATGAATTCGAGATTATGCTAACATCTCCAGTCATTTAAAAGAACATCTCATAAGCAACAGAGGAAAATATTTTGAAGAGAAATTAAATTAACAGATGAATGACAAATCAGATAAGAGAAATTGATAATGGTTCTTTCAAACGACAGCATGTCCAGACCTACCAGAAATTTTTATCTATTAGATATTGAAAAATTTGCGGTTTATGACAGCAGTGTTTTAACACAATCAAATGGCAATTGATATCGACCAGCTGTGTTATTCTAAACATTTAGACACTGTCACATGGGGAATGCCACATTGCCTACATTCAGTAGCTTTTGTCATCAGAGTTGTGTTACCAATTTAGAATGCGCACCTTGAAATTTAGAATAGATAATTGCATATAAAATTAAGTCTCTATCATTAGTCAAGAAGGCATAAGCAAAACCCTCAACTTCAGACTATTGGACCAATGAGGTATTAAAAGACAAATAATTACACTAGCAACCCTTTTTACTATTTTAATTTAAGATGCGAATGGTTTTGACCATTGCGCAAGGGGGGAGATTATTAGAATAGTAGAATTAGAAAAAAAAAAAAAAAGACAAAGATTCACAAAATAATGTCAGAAAAGGAACCGCAACTCCAATAGGCTCTATCCCAGTTCTAGAAGGACCCTTCAAACATCTAGTGATGGATTATGTGGACATGATAAAATCAGTAAGAGGAAAAAGATACAGATACAGTTTTCATTTATAGATTTAGCAGATGGGTCGAAGCAGAACCCTCAGCAGACCAAGGAGCAGAAACTGATAGAATTATAACCAAAGAAGTCATCCCAAGATTTGGCATACCATCTCAGATTAGCTCTGACAATCAACAGAACAATTAAGACTAAGATCAAGCAATGGATTCCTTAGGCCATCAGCTAAAATACACCAGCAAAATGACATGGCAAAACAGACAAGCTCTGAATTGGCTACTGGCAGAAAAAGGAGGGGTATGTGTGATGTTTGGAATTGACTGTTGTACCTTTATTCCGAATAACACAGCCTCTGATGGAGTTTTTACTAGGGCCATGAAGAAGCTGAAGGATCTGAGACAAGAAGTTGCTGAAAATGCGGGGAAAGACAGAGACGTTGGATACTGGTTTGACTATATATTTGGGTCTTGGAAAGAATGGTTCATTAAGGTGGGAATAATAATATCTGTGGCTGTTGTCATTTTTCTTTTGTGTTTTGTGTTTTCTTTTCTGCTGTGTTGTGCCTTTTCTAAGATCCATGCTAGCCAACGTGGCCGCCAAACAGATGATTGATGTGTCAGTCAAACCATCGGGAGTTGACATCGGGTGCACAAACACAAGAGTGCACCAAATTGGGCCTGGACTGGATGAACTAGATGACTTCCTGTAAGGAGAACTGGTGAAGGAGTAAGGAATGGGGTGCCTTGTTACTTTTGATTTCTGACAGTTTGATTCTGTTTTTTGATAGAGAGGGAGGTAGTAACATTGTGTATTTTAGTTTTTGGGGTAAAATTAGACAGATCATTAGAACATTAGTAGAGCAGGGAGTTAGCTAGAGGGGTTTTAATTGTTTCTCTGATTTTTATGAAGGACCCCTTCCTGAGTGTTTTCTTTTTTCTTTTTACACTTATAATCCTACTGAGAATATTTTTACATATAATCACACTAACAGTCACAAACATGAATATGTGAATGAGAGGGGACGATACAAGGTTTGAAGCAGGTCATTGCCCGTGGTACAAGGTAATGCAACCAGATATAAAGGGAAAAGATAAGAATGTTTTTTACTATTACTAATCATTTTATTCTTATAACAGAGTACTTCTAATATTTTAAAGTTTTTTATGAATCAAAAGTGAAGTATGTGCATAAGACTACTGGTAGATGTTTCCATGGGGTAAACAGAGAAATTAATAACAAGCGCGGTCGCCAATTGCCGGACCAGCAAGGGCAGACTCAACTGGTGGTTTAAAAACCCACTGTCTGCTCCAACACCAGATAGTGCCCAGGGCACCTCTGGCAACGATGGAGCAACCCAGATAGCACTCCAGGCCACCGGAAGCGCCTGTGCAGTTCCTCTGGCACCGTGGGATAATCCTAACTTTAAGTCTGTACACTGAGATATGCTGATTAAGATGAAAACAATCTTAATTTTGAGTCTATACACTGAAATATGCTGATTATGTTGAAAAATCAAATGTTTGAAATAATCTATCCCTTCAAGACTGAAGATAGAAAAGGAAGGTGGGATCTTTTACTCCACCCTAGTCAAGTGGGGGCGGAGATGTTTGGTCTCACTATTCCTCCAGGGTGTACCTTTGTGAGTGGGCTTATTGATAAGAGAGATGGATGGTCCATATTGGCCATGATTGAAAGATAATGGAGAGAAGCCTGATCATGAAGATACATTCTGGGACAGAAATGAAGGTGGGACTAGGATTAGTCCCAAAGGGGGGATATGTTGGAGAATTTTCCTTGATTCATGTCTAAGTATGATGTAATGAAAAATGACAAGCATGACAAAATAGGTCTGAGAAAGGATGAGAGAATGGAAAATAACCAGCTTGCATCAGCAATGCAAAGTGTCAAAATATTGAACCAACAGAGCACCATTGTGTGAGGTTTGACCAATAGAGAAGTCATGTCTGGCTGTGCCAAGGTCACCAGGCGTGACAGAGGGGAAGAGATAGATTTGAGGGTGCCCATTGGGCACCTAGCGATAAGAAAAAATATAAGACATGAACACTGGCCATTGTAACTTCAGATGTCCGGATGGCCAGCCGGCTTCTCACTTTGTTGCTTGTCAATAAAGTTAATTCTTCTGACCTGGAACCTCGACTCTGAGAAACTTCTTTGAGACCTGAACCAAAAAGAACTATGAATTCGCCACAACACCAGGACGCATGCGCGAGAACTGAGCTTACGGCGTTCTTCTTCTACTACTACTTGTTACTGACTGCTCACTCCTTGGGAGTATTTAAGCTCAGTTCTCGCGCATGCGTCCTGGCGCTCCCGTGAACTATTGTATGTTTTGAGTTTTCTTAAGTAGTATAGATCAGGCAGGGCGTGTTGAACGCTGAAGACTTTATTTTGTTTGTTGCATTTTTTTTTCTTTTCTTGTTGTATTAGTAGTTTATTGGGAAGGCAATGTATTTAGAATGCGGGTTTTGTTTTACTTCTTTTTTTGATTTAGCCCTGCCCAGGTTCCTACTCCCTGTGTGCGGTATTTGTGTTTTTTTAGTCTCTCTCTTTTGAGCACTTTGTTGTGAATAAATACATTCCTTTTCTCAAGTTAAAACGCCCTTTGTTCTTGTGTTCTTTTGCACCAGTGCCTTAATCACCTTACCAGATATTAAACAATCCGGTTATTAATACATTTATTTTGTGTTGTGTCCCCTCATGCCCTTATCCACTTTAGGGATGTTATATCTGCATCTTAACTTAAGATACTTCTACTGTAAACTCACTGTCAAACATGGATTCCCAAGAGACAAAACCTATAAAATGATTAATATTGCAGCCTGCACTGCAAACTGTGCAGCAGATTAATACATCAAAATGATGACATTAAAATAAGGTAACTCAAACCTGTTTCATGACTAGAAACAATATCACACATAAGCACATTTAGAAACAAAAAAATATATTTTTCTATAAATATATTTATTTTAAGGAAAAATGACTGGAAAAGTGTAAAGAATTCAAAAATGTGTGTTTGTCATGTTCCGTCAATAAAGAGTAGGTGAAATTCACAATTAACAATCTGGTTTCTACAACTTTCACTTAGGATAAAAAATTTGCCTTTAAACTTGAAAGAAATAAGGGTTTGACATTTATCATTATAATTACCGATATCGACTGATCTGAACATTTTTATTGTGATAAGTGTTTATGGCCATATCGCCAAGCCCTAATTAAAAGTTTCTTAATTTGTGTTTCAAAGACAAACGAAAGTGTTACAGTTTTGTAGCAACCTGAGGGGAGTAAATTACTTAATTTAATTTTTTGGGGGAACTGTACATTTTAGGCCCATTCACAAAAAGAGCAATAACTATAATGATAACTACATTAGCATCTCCATCAAAAGACTATAATGTTTTGTTTATTTCCAACGCTTGCTAAAGTTTCGTCATCTACTGCTTTAAACGCACAAGCTCTTTAAAACCAATGGATTTTGATTGGCAAAAAGGACTGTGGCAGTGATACAAGGACTAACAACCATAAAAAATAAAGATTATAAATAAGTTTGGCACTCCTCAACAAGTTCCTCCCCTGTGCAATGCATATGTAAGGCCTACATATTTTGGAGTGCATTTAGTGCTCTTTCATTTAGTTTATTATATCATTATTAATCTAAGATGCAGTATAGTAAATTAGCGAGTAAATGTTTATACTAACAGAGGATCAGAAGACACTGGTTCATCACTCAATCTAGGGGGTTGCTCCATGGATCTGCTACTCTTCACAGACACACCACTGGGCTCTGGAGACTCTGGTCTCGATCTCTTCCTCCTGCTGATGCAGAAAACAAAACAGAATTTTAGACAATAATTAAACGGGTTAGTTCAAAAATATATATTCTGTCATTCTAAACATGTAAGAATTTTATTCATCTTTGAAACACAAGTTAAGATATTTTTAATGAACTCTGAAAGATTGCTGTCCTTCTGCTGAAAGTCCATGAAACCAAAATTTTAAAGATCCGTTAAGGGTCTTCCGAAAGGCTAAATTAAATATTTTCATCATACAAAGTGATTGTATCTCTTCACAAGACTAAACCACTTGATTCATATGGATTATATTTACAATACATTTATGAGCCATTTGGATCTTCACATTTTTGATGCCATGGAGTTTCAGCAGAAGGGCACAAGTCTCTCAGGTTTCATTAAAATTTATCTTAATTTGTTATTCGAATATGAACAAAAGTCTTACTGTGCAAAAGGGCATGGTCATTTTATATTTATGTTGTTATTATAGTTTTACATTGTTCCATTCAAGAGTTGAGTTTGCCGAGTGGGCGGGGTTTGAATCGGAAGTCTCGCGAGTTCTGTGAGAATGACGCGAGATCTCACACACGCGGCAATAGAGGAAAGAAAGAAGAGATGTGGGTGCGCGACGAGTTGTTATTGTGAGCAAACGAGACGAGTTAAGGTGCATCAGAAAGCCATAAAGTTATAGATCGATAATATAGCTGGTGAGCAGTTTGGTATTTCATATGTGATGGGCGGCTGATGTTGTGTGATCGCTCTTAAAGTTGTTGGATTTCTGTGGGGAATACTCGCACGTGCGTCATTGCAGACTGTAAGTGATTATCTTATATTTATTTTGTCTAATAATCATTGTTTGATATTATGTTTAATGCATCAATAAGATCTTTATTCAGTTATAAAAGAACAGCTGCTACATTATACATGTATCACAAGTTCAGGGTTCTCAAGTTTTATCAAAAGCTTGGAGTGAGATCACATGCGGTTAGGGGAGGAGCCCTAATGGAGCCCCGCCCCCGCCCGTCCGTCCCCGCCCCCCAATTTTAACCATTGTTCATAATTAACCAGCACAAATTTAAATTATAACAATTGGTAAATCTGATAAATGACAGAGCAATTAATCACATCAAATATAGGCTACTCTTTAATGTTATATTTCAAAATTACAAATATACAAAAATATAACAAATTGCTCCAAACAGTTTGGAAAAACAAATCTTTTTGCATTTTGAATGTGTCTAGTCTAACCCTACCCTATTGTAAACAAATGACATAGTATTAAGGTGTGTGTGTGTGTGTGTGTGTGTGTGTGTGTGTGTGTGTAAGTGTGGCCTGGTAAACCTTACATTATGGGGACAAAATGTCCCCACAAGGATGGCAATATCCGAAATCCTTGTTCGTGTGGGGACATTTTTTGATCCCCATGAGGAAAACGGCTTATAAATCAAAAAAGTTATGTTTTTTTGAAAATGTGAAATTGCAGAAAGTTTTCTGTGATGGGTAGGGTTAGTGTAAGGGAATAGAATATACAGTTTGTACAGTATAAAAATCATTATGTCTATGGAAATTCCCCATAAAAAATTAAAACACTACGTGTGTGTGTGTGTGTGTGTGTACACAAGAGTACACACTGCAGCTTATGAAATGTGTTTTGTGTTGTAAGTGTTTGTTGCACATTTTGACGCCTTGATAACATTGATATATTTAATGTTCTGGCCTAAAAATGTTAGACGAGCTTTCTTAATTCCAACTTACCTTCTCCATCACGACCAGATCACGACGTGTGTTCGCGTGATGTTGTTGGTTACTTAGTAACGAACGTACGGCGGCCGAGAATTTTCCGTCAACTTCCGTGTGTTCGCGCCTATGGTTCGCGCATCTATGTTGCCTAGTAACGAACGCAATCTGGCCGAGATACGTGCTGGCGGCAGGAAGCTTCACTTTGTGTGCCTGCGCCTCGTATACAACGTTATATATAAAGCTTGCAGGACAACTTGGTTGGCATTGCCTTTTCAGCGTGAGAAATACACGGTGTGGCGTGTGAGCGTGTGAACTGGTTGAATTGCGTGTGTCTCACGGCCAATGCGTGAGACTTGAGAACCCTGCAAGTTTGTGATGTCTCTCACGTTCAATCACGTGAAGTGATAATGACGCAGCATTTTTATTGTAAGAGTTGTAACAGAAACTAATTGAGTTTGTTTGTTTTATTATAGAACCACACACACGTTCATCTACATTTGTCCAGCTGACCAAATCACACAAACCCATCACACAAACACACACTGAACATCACAGCACACGAAGCTACAGGCCCTTTTGAGCATCATCATATTAACCCTATCAGGACCAGACGGCATCGCGTCTGAGGACCGACGTTTCTGCACCCTTCTTCCTTTAAGTGGACTTCCTCTGGAATACTTGGGACTTCTTGAAACTGAGTACACTTACTTATTTCCACCACTTAATTGCCCTCTCTTAATATAATTGTATCTTTGAATATAACCACATTGTTTTTATTGTTTGTTTATTTTACGTAAGCCTACGCTGTTTATTGTGATATTTACATTTTGTTGACATTGTGAGAAAATGAATATCAATCAATCAATACAGTGAGTGAATTTGATCTTTGTCTCTGGCTTCTTCAGTCTTCTCCTAGTTACTGGACATTAATTGTGTATTAATACTCTAAGGTGATTTAGAACCGTAATAGCAATCAGTGCATTTTACAGCCTTCAATACACTTACAGTTTTGTAGAAACCTGAGGGGCGTTAATGACTTAATTTAATTTTTTGGGGGAACTGTACATTTTAGGCCCATTCACAAAAAGATCAATAACTATAATGATAACTACATTAGCATCTCCATCAAAAGACTATACTGTTTTGTTTATTTCCAACGCTTGCTAAAGTTTCGTCATCTACTGCTTTAAACGCACAAGCTCTTTAAAACCAATGGATTTTGATTGCCAAAAAGGACTGTGGCAGTGATACAAGGACTAACAACCATAAAAAATAAAGATTATAAATAAGTTTGGCACCCCTCTTCAAGTTGCTCCCCTGTGCAATGCATATGTAAGGCCTACATATGTTGGAGTACATTTAGTGCTATTTCATTTAGTTTATTATATAATTATTAATCTGATATGCAGTATAGTAAATTAGCGAGTAAATGTTTATACTAACAGAGGATCAGAAGACACTGGTTCATCACTCAATCTAGGGGGTTGCTCCATGGATCTGCTACTCTTCACAGACACACCACTGGGTTCTGGAGACTCTGGTCTCTGTCTCTTCCTCCTGCTGATGCAGAAAACAACTGAATTTTAGACAATAATTAAACGGATGAGTTCAAAAATAAATATTCTGTTGTTCTAAACATGTAAGAATTTTATTCATTTTTGAAACACAAGTTAAGATGATTTTATTGTTGATCATCTTTCTGAAAGTTATTTCAATGAAAAAAAAAAATCTCGCTATATTTGTAGTGTGGACTTCACTATTCTCATCAAATTCAAACAATTATTTATCATTATAGTTATTATTAAAATGCAGGCTTTAGGAATGCACTATCAGTCAATGTGGATTAAAAACATCTGACATATGCAAAAATAGCTAATGTGTTACCTGAGGTCAGAGGTCACTGTTGCATCACTGGACGCAGAGGGACGATTCTTCGTGGGTTGACTGTCGCTTGATCCATCAGATGAAGAACTCATTTTAGAGGCAGTGTTCTCCTACTCACATTACTGTGTTGAGAGACTGATTTCAGACCTTACAGATCAGTACAGTTGTGTAGTTCAATGATCCAGTTCAATGCTAAAAATGCTTTAACCACATGTAGACTGGAGTACAGATACATTAAAATATACCCTTAATCCACTGTAACTGCATGACCTACACATATAGAGTACTATTGATCAATTAGGGTATTACAGCTTAAGTCCAGAGCAATACAAATAGCGGAATAAATGCAGAAATTAAATACAATACAGCATAAGTGCACTGAAAAAATTAGTGCAATTAATAAAACTGTCTTTAAAATAACTGATATTTTTTAAAGTAAACAGAACTGCAGTTACAACTTGCAAGCAGCTTTGCTATGCTTCTGATCAGGGTTTGTTATGGTTGGTTTCATATAGGCTACACTCTTGTGACGTCTCAGTTAATTGTTTCAGTTAATTTTTCAGTTCAAACATCAATTTAATAATATTTGCTGCTCAGTTATTTTCGTTTTATTCGGGTACATTCATGTAGCCTCAGATTTAATTCTGAATACAGTAAAATGTACAACAGTTTTAATATAGCAGTTTAAGCACTATTATAGCAACGTGTATGCTGTAGGCTAAACGTTTAGCATAGGCTACATCAGTGTTTTGTTGGCTACTGTGTCGATGTATTTTAGTCATTACAACAATGAGTGAGTCATTACAACGATGAATCAAATAACAGAATCAACAATCGTCAATATTGTACGTACATTAATGCCACATTCGGTCAGATAAAATATAAGTCTCAATAAATAAAGAGCTGTTTGTTTAAACCGTCGAAAGATAAGAAACTCAAAACCAAATAGCAGCTCACTTTGACTAGATGGTTACATGAAGAATAAGTTCTGAACTTACCACACAATATGCAGCCGTTTACATAAAAACGGTGTTTAAAACTAAATCCCAGTGTTAACAGATCCAGTGCTTCCGAATGGCGTAGTTTCCCTCTTTTACTTTCGTTTTTAACTCCAACCACATGTAAAATCGCGCTCCCTCTAGTGGCGCGGAGCATCATCAAATTCTCAGGTTCTTTTTCTTCTTCTTGTTTTAATGGCGATTAACTGAGTAACTCCTTAGGAGCATTTATCCTCGCTACTGTCTGTCTCTGTGTGTGTGTGTGTGTGTGTGTGTGTGTGTGTGTGTGTGTGTTACCTTGCAGTCATGTTCTTCTGTGTTTTTTGTGTGTGTCAGTCAAGGGTGTAGATTTGGTTTGAACATTGGGGGGGTTGAAATTTGGGTCTGCATATTTTTCATGTGATCATGGTATAAATATTGGGGGGGTTGTAATGCATAGATTTAAATATTGGGGGGGTTATCTCCCCCCCAACCCCCCCACAAACTACGCCCCTGGTGTCAGTGTTCTCTCCCTCATGGCTCACAGCGGTCAGATGATCCAGACAGAACAGGGACAGACTCCGCTTATGTCCCACAGAGAGATGACTGTCCTGGACACACAAACTCACAGAGACCCCTGTTAAACTACACATCCATTCAGGACATGAGAGAGGAACCAATGAAGAATGAAAACAGACTGAGAATCAGAAAGACACATGAAATAGAGGAGAGCAGACAGCGTGTGAGTGTGTGACGTCTGCTTTAAATACACACTAATCACAACATCATCTCAATGTTGAGTGTCTGAATCTCTCAGTCCTCAATCTCAACTTTACAGATGTAACATGACACACAGTCAATGTGATTCATTATGTGCAAAGATTTAATGAAGAAAACCACTAACCCAGAGTTACACTGTAGGCTACAGATGTTACAGTAAAGAGATTTTCACCTGTTACTATAACTAATACAACCTTATGAAGTCAGCTTGATTCAGTCATATTCATTTATATTTTGACATTTATTCAACTTGAATTTAGCTTATTAATATTTAGCTTACCTGGCAAAATATTTTGAAAAATCCAAAATACAGGAACAAAAATATAAAAGATATAAAACAGAAAACTTAAAAAATGTAAGAATGCGTCAAGGTGACAAAAAACAAAATCAAACATATGAACTGCTCAGAAATGTAGTTATATAAGAATTTAAAAAAAGAGAATAGTGTTAAACAGAGCGAACAAAAAATGACTGAACAACGAAATTCTTGAATGTATAAATCAGTGCTGCCGAACATTTTCTCATTACAGTCATGATAATATAAATAATTATCATCATCATCTAATTGAACAGAGAGAAAACGCATTGACCTAACAGTAAGAGTTTGTAATAATACAGCAGGATAAAGCTGAGATTGTGGATCCTCTGAAACAGTGACGACATCTACAGTAGCTTTTATAAGATCTTGAATAAACTCAATCTCATGAATATACTCAAGCTTTACTCTAACTAGCTCTAGAAATCATTTAATGTCGACATGCCAGTAGTCAGCAATTTATCTACATCAAAACAGAGAAATGTGTGTATCTGTCTTTGCAAACACAGTCCTTGGATGAACACACACACACACACACACACACTCTGCACTTTAATGGAAATAAGTGTGTGTGTGTGTTTTTTATATGTATTGTGCAATGATGCATCAAATTGAAATATAATTGCATTAGACATACACAAGCAATTAGATGCGCTAAAAGCTAGTTTACAAGTAACAAGTGTGTGTCTCAGGTGTTTCTCACAGCAGGTTGTTAAATCTGACACAGTGACAGTGAGGACTCAAACACACCAAATCCAGCATATATGGGTTCAGTGAATGTGGCTTTAAATGTGTGTAAGTGTGTGAGTGTGTGTGTGTCAGAGACGCTGTAGAAGGACAGAGTGCCGGCCGACACGTCCACATACACTCCTACTCGGTTAGAAAAGGGTGATGGTACAGGTACATTATTGTTCACATTGTTGTGCCAGGAAGTGAATCCATTAGCTGAACAGTACAGACTCCAGGATTTATCACTGCATCCAAACCAAGAGTCATTCCCTCTTTTCCTGCTGAGTTCTTTATACGTCACTGCTATATCTGCCTTAAATCCAGTCCATTCAACCTCCCAGTAACAGCGTCCAGTCAGACTCTCTCCACACAGAACCTGCTCAAAGTCATCAAATCTCTCTGGACGATCAGGATAGGACTGCTCCTCCTTGACATGTGTTGCTTTTCTGTTGTCCTCAGACAGAGAGAGGTTAACATGTGCTGTGTTTGGATCCAGTGTGAGATCACAGGCATCTGAACACAAGAAGAGACATGAGAACAACATGAAGGAGGTTTGTAAATACAATTGAAGTTTATGCAATGTGCCTATTTAGATAGTTAAGTAAATGTTTGTGAGTGAGTGTGTGTGTGTGTGTGTGTGTGTGTGTGTGTGTGAGAGAGAGAGAGAGAGAGAGAGAGAGAGAGAGAGAGAGAGAGAGAGAGAGAGAGAGAGAGAGAGAGAGAGAGAGAGACCTACATTTTCTCATTCCTGGTGTGATTCTAAAGGGGTCTCCATGGTCCACACTTGAGAGAGACAAAAATAAACCACAAATGTTTCATTAAAGGTGTGCAAGAAAATGCAAAAATATCAGTCAGCAGCAACTAAGCTTTATCTAAGCTTTATCTATACAACTATATAGAGTTAAATAGGTCTACCAAGGGTTAGTTTTATTCCAGGAACATACTTTATGCAAGTGTACAAAAGCAAACAAGGATACTTTAAATGTGCAGAAATATGTCTAGTTTCAAGTGATGCCAAACTCAATTAACCTGCCTTACAACTCCCTATGTGGGAGAAACACACGTAACTTCTAGGTTGTGAAGTGAAATGAAACGTGCCTTTCATTCCATCTCTCCTTCACTTTCTCTTTTTTTAGCAGTCCTGAGGTTTCCAGGTCTTCATTCAAAGGATCAACACACATTAGTAAAAGGATGTTTTTTTTGTTTTTTGTTGTGTACAGTTAAACTTTTTGGTGACCTTGATGCATTATATAAGTATTGTCTCTGTAAATAACTGTATTTTTTCCTGTGACTGCATTTTTTTAAATTGCCCAAAACTGCGCAACACTGCCTGAAGGCTTCTTCTCTTGTTCTACATTGCTCTCTCTCTGCTGACACCTACTGTTTGCCTGAGGTAGATTATTCCACAATGAGTGGCATTAAAATACAAAATAAATATATGGTAACACTTTATTTTGATAGTCCAATTTACTCATTCTACTAACTATAAGTAACTTTGCAGCTACATGTCAACTAACTGTCATTAGAGTATTAGTAGACTGTCTGCTTAATATCTGATAACTCTTTATTGTGTTGGTCCCCCAACAGACATTCTACTGACTATAAGTAACTTGGCAACTACTAGTCAACTTATTCTCCTAACCCGAACCCTAACACCTAACCATAAGATAACAGTCTACTGACAGTCTACTACAGTCTACTAATAATCTAATGAGAGTTAGTTGACATGTAGTTGAAAAGTTACTTATAGTTAGTCTAAATATAGGTAACCAAATTAGAGGATGGATACCGGGTTCGGACAGATATTTAGAAATTATGTTCGGGTTCAGGTCAGGCTCAGTCACATCAGCGCGATAAGGTATTGAACATTTTAAATTTAAAACAGCTTATTATGTAGGTAGCCAATGGGCCTGTTTCACTTGATGCAAAGGTTTGTTTTTGTGATTTAAAATAATTTTAAAATATTACCCTAACATCCATCTTCCTGTGTGCGGAAATTTGTTTATGTAGCTGTGACAACGAAACACGTGCATAATGTGCGGGCCTGTGTAAACGTGCGCTTGTTGCCACGTGTGCACTGATGCGCTCATCTGTTGACATTTACGAATGCCTTCAAACAGTTGCTTAATAAAAGCGGGCTTTCCACACAAACAAACGTACATGTGTCATTAGTATGAGAAAAAAATGAGAAAATGAAATCGGGTCGGGCTCGGACATAAATATCTTAATGCCTGTCTGGCTCGGGTCGGATTCGGTTACTGCTCTGTCGGACGTGGGCCGGGCTTGGACAGAAAATGTGGCCCGATCCGCACTCTAAACCAAATATATCAATTTGAATTAATATTTTTTTATCAATATATACATTTGTCAAAATATCAAATTTAGATTTCAAAACATCCCTTTTGTGAATACTGTAATTATCCATTGCTTTTTTTTTATTGCATGAAAAAGGAGTCTGACATTAGACAGTATGATCCACACAGATAACCCATCTCGGTAACACTTTATTTTGATGGTCCCTTTTGAACATTCTGTTGAATATAAGTAACTTTGCAACTACATTTCAACTAACTCTCATTATTAGAGTATTAGTAGACTGTCTGCTTAATATCTGCTAACACTTTATTATGATGGTCCTCAAACAGATATTATACTGACTATAAGTAACTTTGCAACTACATGTCAGCTTATTCTAACCCTAACCCAGTCTATTAATACACTACTAACACTCTAATTAGAGTCAGTAGACATGTAGGTGCAACGTTACTTACAGTCAACAGAATGTGTTAAAGGGACCATCAAAATAAAGTGAAACCCTGATGTCACCATCATTAATCTTGGAATCTTGTGGCAAATTCAAGATGCTGGAAATTTCCTGAAGAACTGCACACAAGTGCAACAATAAGTTGTGGTGTTGTTTTCAAGACAAAGTCGTCACACCAAGATTGGATTCAAATTTTATGTTAATTCTTCATAAATTAATTCTTGATTTCTTATGCAAAGTGCATCATCATTGCTGGTAGTTCAACTAATTTCACCCAACTGAAGTTAAGAGTATTAGTAATCTTCCTTTATACATACTCAAGTGTCTCCAGTGAGCAGTTTGGATCCTTTAGTTTGTCGTTGAGCAGCTGGACTCCTGATTCTCCTGGGTGATTGTAGCTCAGATCCAGCTCTCTCAGGTGTGAGGGGTTTGAACTCAGAGCTGAAGACACATAACCACAGCCTTCCTCTGTCACCATACAGCCTGACAACCTACAGGCACACAGAAATACATACACATTCAGATAAAAACACACATTAACAGTCAGACAACCCACAGAGATATATACTAAATAAGAGATAAGGGAGATATCTGAGTATAAAAATGGAAAGGATCTGATGAAAGACATAATAGGTTCTGGAATTATCAATTAATTTAACAAACGTACAATTCTATACAAACAGTTTAAATCGCCACCCAGAAAGTTCAGACCATCCTCGATCAGTGATCAGCGATAATTTACCCATTTTTATGCTTAAATCACAATTAACACAAAATATTCCTTGCTTGAATAAAAAAGTACTGGGCATCCAAAATATCTACTATCAAATGTTACACACCTCAGTATCTCCAGCTGACAGTTTGGACTCTTCAGTCCATCAGAGAGTAGCTTCACTCCTGTATCCTGGAGGTCATTGTTACTCAGATCCAGCTCTCTCAGGACACAGTTTGAGAATTGTAGAGCCGGTAACACAGTTTCACATTGCTGAGCAGTGAGATTACAGCTAGCAAGACTGAAAAAAACAACAACCTTAACCTGTTTCCATAAGTGGCATTTCAAAAACACCAACATAAACATTAATTCAGATTAAAATGAATGCTAAAACTGAGTAAATTATAAATTATGTAAATGATATATTATATTTACTTGACACAAAAACAGAAACTATAATCCTATTTAGAGATAACTCTTTGTAATTTATGGATTAAACACTCACAGAGCTTTAGTGCAGTTGATCACAGCTGGTATCAGTCTTCTTCTCCCCTCATCTGATGTGTTGTATTTTTTGAGGTCCAGCTCATCCAGCACCTCCTCTGACATCTGAAGCATGTAGGCGATTGTTGAGCACTGAGCAGGAGAGAGTTTCTTCTCTGAGTGTTTGTCTGAAGAGAGTTGCTTCTCTGAGTTTTTGTCTGATTTCACAAACTCCTGAATCTCTCTGGATAGAGTCTGATCTTTGACTTCCAGCAGACAGAGGAACAGATTGATGGATCTTTCAGCGGAGAGTCCATGTCCATCTTTGATCTTCTCTTTAATGTACTGTGTGGTTCTCCTGATGCTCTCTGAGCTGCTCTGTGTGTGTGTCAGTAGATCCTGTAAGAGTCTCTGATTGGACTCCAGTGAAACACCCAGCAGGAACCGCAGGAACAGATCCAGCTGTCCGTTCTCACTCTCAAGGGCTTGATCTACTGCTCCTTTAAGCAAATTTTGTACTGAGGCAAAATTCTTCAGTCTCTCCATGGTAATGCTCACATGGTAGTAAAATGCATAAAAAGCAGCAAGAAACTCCTGAACGCTCAGGTGAACGAAGCTGTAGACTTTCCTCTGATGAATCACAGATTCCTCCTTAAAGATCTCAGTGCAAATCCCATATTGCACTGAGGCGTCAGTGACGTCTATGCCGCTCTCTCTCAGGTCCTCCTCATAGAACATCACATTGCCCTTCATCAGCTGTATGAAAGCCACTTCAGCAAGTTTCACAATCACTTCTCTGTTGGACTTAAGGAGTTTCTCTGGATCTCTCTCTTCATACTTCTGATTCCTCACGTTGATCTGAATCAGCAGGAAGTGGATGTACATTTCAGTCAGAGTTTGAGGGATTTCTGCACTCAGATCTTCTTTCAGGAGCTTTTGAAGCACAGTGGATGAGATCCAGCAGAAGACGGGTATGTGGCACATGATGTGGAGGCTTCTTGCTCTTCTGATGTGTGAGATGATTCTGCTGGCTTGCTGCTCATTACTGATTCTCTTCCTGAAATATTCCTCCTTCTGAGGCTCATTGAACCCCTGAATCTCTGTCAGACGGTGGATGTATTTGGAGGGGATCTGATTGGTTGCTGCTGGTCTGGAGGTGATCCAGATGAGAGCAGAGGGAAGCAGCTCTCCTTTAATGAGGTTTGACATCAACTCACCCACTGATGAAGTCTCAGTCACATCAGAAACTTTCTGAGTGTCTGAAAACATCAGTGTGATTCTGCTTTCATCCAAACCATCAAAGATGAACACAACTTTACACTCTTCATAAATCTTTGAGTCCAGACCTTGAAGTTCAGGATGAAAGTCTACAATAAATCTATGAAGACTGTACTGATGATCTTGGATCAAGTTCAGCTCTCGAAATGGAAGCACAAACACAAAATCTACATCCTGATTGGCTTTTCCCTCAGCCCAGTCCAGAATGAACTTCTGCACAGAGACGGTTTTCCCGATTCCAGCGATGCCTTTAGTAAGAACAATCTTGATTTGGTCTTTCTCCTCACATACTGGTTCAGGTGAGACTTTAAAGATTTCATTGCAGTAGATTGGAGTGTCTTGTGAGTGTTGTGTTCTGGCTGTTTTCTCCATATGTAAAACCTCATGTTCTTCATTCACTCCTTCTCTCTCTCCCTCTATGATGTAGAGCTGTGTGTAGATCCTGTTCAGGAGCATTTCATTCTCTTGGTGTTGTGGTCCCTCAAATAATCTCTCAAAAAAAAAAAATTTGTGCTGGTCTTTGACTCTCTGCAAGTCTCCAGTCTCCAGTGAGTGTTTTTGCAGGACTGCTTCAGATGTAGAGAATGGCACAGATCTGTTCAGATCACGTATCTTACTCCTACTGAAAAAATAAAAAAGCAGCAAAAATGACAATTACAGTAATTACAATGAGCATCAGAAATATCATCAATATATCAGTTACTGGATATGACTTTGGTGTCCCTTTTCGAGTGCATATGTTGTATAATCCATTTTTGGATTACATTTGGTGTTATTTTATTGAGTTTCTTAAATTATAATATTTGTCTGAGATGCACAAAAGTAAATAAGCAAGTTAATGTTTATACTAAAGGAGGGTTAGAGATCACTGGTCCATCACTGAATTCAAGTGGTTGTATCAAGGATGTGTTAGTCTTCAGAGACACACCGCTGGGTTCCGGAGACTCTGATCTCTGTCTATTCCTCCTGCTGATACTGATATATATATATATTAGTCTAGATGGAAATAGGGGTCCACACACACCCCCCGGCTTTTTTTATGTCACCTGATTTTTTAAAATCTTTAAAGTGTCTATTTTCAGAATCTGCCAGGTACCAAGCTGAAATAATGTCCCAAAGGCTTCATTTTTAACCCTTTGCTGCACCCGACCGGAACCCGAAAAATCAAAAAATGATGTAGAAAGTGGCATAACATTTGAAGTAAACAACATACAGAGACAAATGAACACATTTTTCCATACAATTCTGACCCTAGGAATTTAATGGAATGGTTCTATTTTTACATTTGACAACATATTGACCCTATTTCTGGACAAAAATAGCAAAAAATGGCCAAAGATGTGTAGAGGATCAACTATATTTTCGTTTTCTCAAGCACATAGACCTGTTATTTTAAATGATTCAAGTGTCTATTTTAAGATTAAATTGGGTACCAAGCTGAAATAATGTTCAAAATGCTTTATTTTTAACCCTTTGCATCAAACCCGAAAAATCTAAATATGATATAAAGTGGCATAACATTTGATGTAAACAACTCACAGAGACAAATGGACACATTTTTCTATACAATTCTGACCCAGGGAAATTGTTATTTGTTATATTTTACAACATCTTGACCATCTATGGTCAAAAACAACAAAAAAAAAAAAAAAAAAAAGCTAATTTGACAACGTTTTTATTATACTAATAGCAGCCTGAAATGGGGTTTATTTTAACCTTTTACTGCACCTATCCTGAACCTGAAGAAATTGAAAATAGCTTTACTTTTGAAGTAAACAAAACAAAGCAAATTAACTAAAAAAAAAAAAAAAAAATTCCAGAAAGGTCCAAAAAGTTGACTAACTGCCAGTTTGGGAATGTTGGGGTTTTGCAGTTGGCAGTTGGTGGCCGTTGGTTGGTACCTGCAGATCGCCATCTCCCACTGCTCTCTCTTTTGGAACAATTTCAGTAAGTATTTGAAACTATAATTAAGATATACCTTTGTAGTAGGGGTGGAGCCGAACCCGAATACGGTATTTGGAAAGGCACAAATAATGTGTTTTTTACAAATACTTATTTCGAACAAATACTTTAAAAATATTTGTATTCGGGAACAAGAAAAACTTTATATCAAAAAGTTGCGTTTCCTCATGAGACATGGCGACCGGCGGTGCTGCTGATGTGGTGGCTGTAAATCCACTTGTTGATAAGAAAGGAGGAAAGAGCCACATATGGAAATATTTTGGATTAGGCTAATGTCACGTTGTCATAAGGGGCCGACAGATGCCACAAGAGAGCAAGTGCTTGTGGAAAGGAGAAAGCGGTGCGAACTGCGCTCTCCATGATGACGAGGAAGTATCAGCAAAGAATTAATTGACTTCTAGCCCTTGCATTAGCTTTAGATACATTTATGGAGATGAGAAATGAAATAAAAAGCCGTCATTAATATCAGTCCGTCAGAAAAGCAGTTCTAGGCTTATTCTTGGCTGGATAACTCTTAGCGGGTTTAAAAAGACCTTTTAAAATTAAATATGATTGCAGTTTTGGATTAAATAAAAGTACAGTCAAGTCAAATAAAACACATTTTATCTCCTGTATAGTTTGGTAACACTACAATAAGATACCGTTCATTAACATTACTTAATGTGTTATCTAACATCAACGCATTGAGTGAATGTTTGTGAATGTTATTTAATACAAACACTTGATTGGTCATGTTTGTTCACTTCATTCACTGTGCATTAAATAATGTTAACATAAATAATGTTAACTTTTGATTTTAAAAATGTATTTTTAAATTAACCCCAAGGAGAATAATTGCGACAGTATATAACTATTGTTTATTGTTAGGTCATTTTATCTAATGTTATCTAACAAATGGAATCTTATTGTAAAGTGTTTTTAATACTACAGTTTCCATCTTTGTAACCGTGATTTTAATCTAAATTAAAGCTGCCGTCGGCAACATTTTTTTGGTCATATTCAGTGAAATCGACACTATAATCCGACAGAACAACATAAATAAGGAGGTTTTAGAAAAAAAACGGAGCTTCTAACTCCACCTGGAGCGTGTTATTTGTTTTGCAAAAATCCACCGCTCCCGTCTCATCGGGTCCAATCAGCGCAGGGAGGTGTGAGATCTGACTGTCAATCACTGTTCGTGCACACGCCACAGATCCCCCCTCCCTCGCGCAGGCGCGCACATTACAATATCACATGCACACGACATGCCTAAAGTTCGCCTGAAGATTGTACGAAGCGTGATGGCGGAGAGAAAATCTACTAACAAGCTTCCAATTCCTCGGTTATTGCTATCTATGGATAGATTAGCCAGGGCAGCCTACCTCCGAGTCCATGGTGTTGATCGATGCTGAAGAGACGCGCGCGTTCACAGAAAATCAGGTACACATGCACTGACGATGGGCGGGTGCTCGTTGGTAGTGGGGGAGGGGCATGAGAGTTGTAAACATTCAAAATTTTGGCTAAATCCACTCAATCTGCCAGACTTGCCGACTGCAGCTTTAAGCTTTGGTACCGAGAACCGTGGATTTTCACTGGTATTGGTAACGAATACTGAAATTTTGGTACCGTGACAACACTAGTACTGCCCTACAAAGGCAAAAGACCTTAACTCACCAGAGTGTGAAACTGAGAAAAATGACTTTAAAGTTTTTTTGTTGTCCAGCCAATTGTATGATAGGTAGGACACTGAAAATTTGCCAAGTAGTTGTCATAATGAATATATTTATCTACATAAAAAAAAATTGAGCTCAAACTTGACCTTTGACCCTTATTCGGAAGTTACTGCATTCTGCCTTTGCATTATCTGCAAAACAATAATGGCTCATACAAAGGCAAAGTACCTTAACTTCTAATTTACTGACCATTTTGACTTTTATCACTCTATAAAAACATTTCTATGATAACAATGATAGTCTTAAAATAACATTTAGTGAGTTCTGTTTAGAAGGCTTAATATTACATCAAGAATATTACAAAATAAAAAATAATGAGAAGGCTACCTGTACTGGATCGTTTTAAAACTTTATCGGTGTTCTTAATTTAAGTAAAATAACACTTTAAGAAATTAAAGTAACCTTTCACAAATATGAGATGAACACACACACACACACACACAGGCCTCTGTTTTCTGACGTGCTCTCTGCTTGCTGTTGCGGGTTGCGGATTGAGGAACGCGCTGATTAGCCGGTTTCAAATGTTGTGCGTGCAAAGATAAGCACCAGTAAATTTAAAGTATATGCTTAACGGCCCAATGAAAAATAATGAAAACCAGGACATTTTCATCACTTTATTAAAAAAAAAAAAACAGCCACGACGGCCTGGACAAGACGTGAAAACAGGACATGTCCTGGGAAAACAGGACGTTTGGTCACCCTAATTTTAACTGTTTAACCGGACGTCTGCCTACTAATAGCCTACCCACAGCGACACTTAAAATGTCAACCTCCGGACAACTTGCACTTTGATAGATTAGGTATAGCCAGCCGGCACATGATGGATTTAAACAATGGATTGTCTTCTCAGTGGATGTCGTTTTCCATGGATTTTGAGTTTGACCATGTTAAAAAAAGGTAAGCTGCAATCTAAGTTATATCTGCTGGGTTCGTTTGTTTGCGTGGTAATGTTTTCTCCTCCCCTTACTTATCGTGAGGCGTCCCCAACCCACTCGCGTTGTTTTCTGTCAGTGAGTGCATCGACTGTCAGATTGGCTGGATGGATAGTATCCAGGCTTTGATTTATGGTGTCTTACAGCTGACACACCATCTATTATGTAACATTAGGCTATTTTTGGATCAGGAATAGTTAGCCCAAGTTTACATCGCTAGCTAGCTAACTAGGCTACCAGTATCCTAGCTGAATTTCACAAAATCTGAAGTAAGTTAAATTGCATATCTAAAAAAAAAAAATTCTTCATGTATCCATATCATCCTTAACGTTACCTTGATCTTGGTGTTTGCGTTTCAAAGCCATCTCCACCATCATTTTCCCGCGAGGATAGGCCATTCTTAATGCTAGATAAAGTTAAAGAACAACCACTGCAACTATTTTATTTTCACTTTATTTATTTAATGGTTGTGGCAAAAGTGCTTCAATTACATATAGGCATTAACGTTACACCGTAACTTCAGTGCGGCAAAAATTTTACGTTGGTAAAACAAAGGCAGAGTGCCTTAACTCCAACTGTAACTTGATTCCAGCATTCTAGAGTGCAGCGGAACAAAGCTAAAAGACCGTAACTGATGTTAAGGGCTTCTGCCTTTGCTTTACCTCTGCTTTTGGAAGTTATGACAAAAACAACATCTTATTTTTAGCAGAAAAGAACAAAATTGACTCAATATATTTTTCCACATGATAAAACTGATGTCCATTGTTCCAAAAATGGCAATAACTAATTTTGACCAAAATCGAAGTTAAGGTCTTTTGCCTTTGCACGGCAGCGTAGCTCTGTTAGCTCGGTAATTTAGACAATAGGATGTTGACAGATTAACGTTAACGTAGGTAATGGCTGTTATGTTATTTTCTTTTCAATGACGTTCCTTGTTACATGTTCATTGCTGGATTTATGGAAAAACATCAACCAATATTGCATATCCATAATTATTATAATGGATATAATTAATAATACTTACACTATAACGTAAATTAGAAGTGTAATGCAAAAAAACTGGATTTTTACACCTATTTTGAATTTACAAATTCAAATACAAATTCAAATTCAAATACAAATACTTTTCCCCCCTCAACAAATACAGATACAAATACCGGCTGCTTTGCACACCCCTACTTTGTAGTCATAACTAGGTCATAAGTAATTTTTCAACAGTTTTTACTTTAAATTACAGGCTTTCGGAAAGCGAGAAGCTATCATATCTACACAGTATCCGAGATATGAGACTCTGTGAAGCAGCCAGTTCACCATACCACATGATGGATATTTGTGAACAGATTCCATTAACATTAGAGGACTTGCCTTTGGATACAATTTGATATCACCGATACTGCTATAAAAACTTTACAGGGAAAATAGATTGTTTACAAGTGTCAAAGGCTTCTACATCTGGTGAATCATCATCATTAAAAAAGGACTCTCTGCGCCATGTCAAATCTTTGTCAATTCAATCTGAAGGAGCACCAAGAAGGTGTTGCTTCTTGTTTCCCAATCAGTACATTTTCTGTGACAAAAAAAAATCCAAGTTCAAGGGCAAGACTGAAGAGCTTACAAAGTTTCAGGGTTGGAAACACAAGGAACCAGCCTGGAAAGTTATTGAACTTAGGGCACAGGAATTAAAGAAAGAGGCTCTTTATCGCAAGGTGCAGGACAAGGACCTTTTTGCAATGGAAGCTAAGTATCATCTATCATGCAGAAACAAGCAGGCACAGAAGATAGCAGCACATAACAAGTCGTATTGTGTGGTAAAGGATTACATTCTTAGGAATGTGATTGAATACAAAGAGGTTGTCCAGCTAAGACCCATGTGCAACTTGTACATGAAGACATTGGAAAATCAAGGTTCCCTTTCGAGAATGGTCACTTCGTATTGCGTAGCTAATATGCAGTGGGAAACTCCTTTCCTCAAGAATATTGAAGCTAATAATTTAAAATGCAGTGCAGCTGCACAGTGAACACAGAAGAGTGTCTAGCTCGCCCATTGGCTGTGCTATTTTTTAAAGTTAATTTGAACATGCATGTCTGCAAATGCATTACAAGAGTTTTTTTGTTTAGTTTTTTTGTGCGATGCCTTTCTGCTGTGCCCTGTGTAGTAAATTATGTGTAGAATCAGTGCCTTATTGAATGTTTCAGTTAATTTAGCAATGATATAAAGTTGCACTTGCACGTAGTTGCTTGTGCTGCAGTTTATCAGAAGAAGCAGTCCGAAATATATATATATATATATATATATATATATATATATATATATATATATATATATATGTATATATATACAGTGCAATGCATAAGTTAATACACACATGCTAAAGTTGACTAAAAAGAGGAATAAAAAATCATATTTTGGAAATTGAACTTAATGCCTTAATTTAAAAAATTAGGAAAAATCCAACCTTTAAGGACACCAATTTTCTTTGTGAATGAATAATGTATCGTAAATAAATAAATGTTCTTCCTTAAAATACATGGTGCATAAGTGTGTACACCCCTATGTTAAATTCCCATAGAGGCAGGCAGATTTTTATTTTTAAGTATTTTTTTTATTTTATTTTTAGGATACTATGCATCCTGATAAAGTTCCCTTGGCCTTTGGAATTAAAATAGCCCCACATCATCACATAGCCCACCATACCTAGAGATTGGCATGGGGTACTTTCCATAAGATCATCTCTCAATGCAAATCAAACCAGCTATTAGGCTAACTGAAATAAAACCATGCCAATCTCTAGGTATGGTGAATGCTATGTGATGATGTGGGGCTATTTTAATTCCAAAGGCCAAGGGAACTTTATCAGGATGCATAGTATCCTAAAAAAAAAAAAAAAAAAAAAAACTTAAAAAAAAAAATCTGCCTGTCTTTTTTCAAAACGGGATTTTCCCCCAATTTTTTCGTGGGATTGGGATGGGAGAGGTTTGAAAATCCACTCCTGTGTCACCCTCTGTGAACCCAGACACATCAGCGTTTAGCTTTCCGTCATATTTGGGACTTCCACAACAGGTACAAAGCAGCATTAGCAGTTATCTCCAACATGGTTGATGACGGAAAAAATGTCAGAAAGAAATGTTGATGATGTGCGTGAAGACACTCCTCACCGCACAATGTTTTTATTCACGAAAAACAAGAAACATCCTGCGAGTAATCTAGACCGAGTAACGAAATGGGAATATTCACTTTCCCATTGCTTTTGGTGTGCCCACACATAAGTCTGATCAATTAGAAAATATATAGCACACTAAGTTAGAACTGTCTGAAGGTCTAGTCTGAGGGTTAGGGTTAGGGTTAGCAATGTGCTAAATCATGCTAACAACATGTTAATTCATGCTAGCAATGTACTTAATCATGCTAGAAACATGTTAAATCATACTAGCAAAATGCTAAATAATGCCAGCAACATGCTAATCTAGCAAACAACTTGTTAAAGGGGTGATTGATTGTGATTTCACTTTTTTAACTTTAGTTAGTGTGTAATGTTGCTGTTTGAGCATAAACAACATCTGCAAAGTTATGACGCTCAAAGTTCAAAGCAAAGGGAGATATTTGATTTTAAAGAAATTGCTTTTTAAGGACTACAACAAACGGCTGGTAGGGACTACACAAGCTTCCTCCCGGGTTTAGTGACATCACCAACCCTAGAATTTGCATAAACCCCGCCCCCGGGAACGCGATTTATAGATTATCATGACAGAATATGCTAATCAATGACTAGAAGATAACTACACATAAGCTATATAAATTCACCAACTAACCATTCAGAAATGTCCTGTTGCTTCTATATGTTGTCACTTTTTCTTGAGTCTCTCCATCATTGTCTGAATCCGGTTTGAACATAAAAGGCTAAAAGCTTTCTTAAATTTTCAGTGCATGTCTGTGTGTGGTAAAAGGACACGAGCTCTTGAAGATCTGCCCTCTGCGCTTGGAGCAGCAGCTCATTTGCATTTAAAGGAACAGAAACAAAATGGTGCGTTTGTGCTAAAACTTCACATACACACTCTGGGGACACCAAAGACTTAATTTACATATTGTGAAAAAGGGCATTATACCACCCCTTTAAATCATATCAGCAACATGCTAATCATATTAGCAACATGCTAATCATATAAACAACATGCTAATCATATTAACAACATGCTAAATCATGCTAGCAACATGCTAGCAATGTGTGTTAAATCATGCTAGCAACATGATAGACTATTGCCTTCAAAACATTCAAACTTTAAACAACTTTAAACTTCAAACTACTTCAAACCATTTAAAAAACTTTTAAAATGTTCTGGTCTAGATTAACTGAAGTTAATCTAATTTAACAGATTTTTTTTATACAAAGCCATTTAAAGCAAATTACACATTCATTACTAGAAAGAGAGAGAGTTAGTGGTTTAACAGGATTTAGTCAATAGAAGTCTTCATACACATCTTGAAAACTGCAAGCGACTCTGTTTGGGAAAGTTGGGAAGACAGTGACAGTGGAATTTCAGGAAAGTGATTTTGTGCTTCTCTGTGAAGGTACAGTATCAGCACTCACCCACTGCAGGCTTCTGGAATACACTGTAAAACACTTTTAATAAAAGCATCTGTTAATGCTGAAATGGCCAGTGTCTCACCTGGGGTCAGAGGTCACTGCTGCATCACTGAATTTAGGAGGATCTCTAGTCTTGGAATGATCACTCTGCACAGACACACAGCTGGATCCAGGAGATGGAGAACTCGTTTCAGAGGCAGAGTCCTCATCTTCTCTCTCTTTATGAAGACTCATTTTCTCCTTCTCTCATTTGCCAAAAGAGTGAGGAGAGACTGATTTCAGACCTTTATTGTGGAAACACAGAGTTATATTCTGTAGCACAATTATTCAATACAACAAAGTAAAAAGTAAAAAACTACAACGTTAGTACAGTCTTAATCTACATGACATTGCAATCTAACTATTTCCCCCATATTATAATAACATGCAAAAATAGATAAATGTAATATAAGAAAATAATGGTCAAAACTGATTTTCTCATAATAATAGTTCTAATTAGACCCATATCCTCCTGATAAACACATTTATGTTGAAATGGTTCATAAATCTGTGAAAAAAATACTGTGAAAAGTAAATCTAATTTTCTTGAGCTGAATCATCACACAGACTATCAACAATCTCTGCAGGAACATTTGATATTCTTCTTAATATCATTTTACTAACTTTATTAAATTGTTTCCTATCAATTATGCTGCCCTGTCTTTTTTTTTTTTTTTTTTTTTTAACAGAACATGTATTTTATTAAACAGAGCTTGATAAACTTCTTTCCTCTTCTTCACCAAGCAAGTAAACAAAAAAAAACAAAAAAACTTACAATCCATGTTACATGCACTAAATATTTGGTTTATGCATAAAAATGCCTAGTCACATAAACATTAGAGCTATATCTTATGATTTAAACTTTCCGTATACTGTTGTGAAAGGCACTGTCCGTTCATAATACTGTCACGTTTAAAGTCCAAAGATGATGAATATGAAGGCAGGTTATAATAGTAACAAGGTTTATTAACAGAAATGAACAACTCGAGAGTGCAGAGTAAACACCAACAATACCGGACAAAGAATGAGTGAAGATGAAGAACTTAAATACACATGGTGATGAACTAAATGATGAACAGCTCTGATGAACAAATGCATATCCATTGAAACTGATTATGGAAGGGAAAGGATGTAAGGTTTTTTTTTTTTTTTTTTTTTACATCCATGTAAGAATGGAATGGTGTAGTAATATTATGAGGCATTAGAGGGCGCTATATAGGCTCACCTGTTTGACATATAAGGTGAAAAGCTGACATGAAGTCAGTTTGGGTTCAGTGGGAAGAACTTATGTTTCTTGGTAGCTACCTCAAAACTAGTACTTATTGAGAAACAGTTTGGTTGGATATTTAATTCACGTCTTAGGGTGAATTGGGAGGCAAGCATAAGTTAGGATGGGTTAAAAAGGATGCTGTGGCGGAGTGGATTTATTTTATTAATTTTTTTTTCAGACGAAATGGACAATGCTAAAGAAGAGAGAAAAATTTCAATGCACTCAATGTTTTTCTTCATAGCAACATATTTCAGCGCACTCAATGTTTTTCTTCAGGTTGCATAACTTCATGGGACAGAACTTCATCACAGATAAGAACCTTAAGATGTTTTTTTGTGTGTGTGTGAAATCAAAGACAATGTTTTTCTAGTACTTCATTTGAATTATTATTAGAAAATGCCAGCATTGGGGGAATAAAACACCAAAAAAAAAAAAAAAAAAAAAACGGTAGAATGTTGCTCAAGTTCATTAAACAAGGTATTTGATCTATGTGATAAACCCTCATTAGTAGCTAAATCGAAAAACAAAAAGAGAAAAGTTACAAGGAAAACAAAGGAACACAAGAACACAGGTGACTAAACAGACTGATGGAAACCTAAACTAAAACTGAGCATAACTGTGACTAATAACTAATTATTTTGGCCATAATAAACATAATTAATTTTACTTAAACAGAAACAAAGACTTTTCTCATGGATTTCACATGAGAAAACGATCATCTGCAGAGAGAACCCATTCTAAAGACATCAGAGAGGGACTGGAACTAAATTACATTTATTTTATGTTGTTGTTTATTATTTATTCATTTTAAATATTCAGTTATCGTGTATAATTTATGTATCCAGCTTACAGTCCTTTTTAAATGTAAAACCCTAGTAAAGGCTATGTGGCATTACAGAATCAGGTAGATAGAGGGAACAATTAAAAATAAAGTAAATTACTTCAAAAAAAAAAAAAGAAATTATAGCCACCACTAATATTTTATACAGAAATTTGGTTGAAATTACATTATGAAGAACCCTAATCTGCTACTATTAAGAAATATTTATATGTACTTTATATTTAGTTGCATTGGATCTGAATGAGAAGGACAGAAAGCTGTCAGATTTAATCAGATCTTCATTTGTGTTCTGAAGATGAACGAAACGATGAGGGTGAGAAATTACTGACATAATTTTCATTTTTGGATTAACTAACCCTTTAAACACAATAAAGCACAACTGCAGTTCGGCTGTTTCATTTCAAACATTGTGAATTGTTGTTCAGGTATTTTTGTTATACTCAGGTACTTTCATTTACCATTTCCTTATTCTTTTTTTAATGTTTGCTAGAGCAGTGTGTGAATGCAGGAAGTGGAAACTGGACACCGTCTGAAATAAATGTAATAGTGCCCTGTAATGCAATAGGCATTTTGAAACTTAATTTACATTAGTCTTTAGTATTTTGTGAAGTTTAATACTGGTGTGATAATCTGAATGCAGTATTCAGCACTGTTGTTGTGCTGTGTTGAACTTGAACACTTAAACTACAGTATAATATTTAAAACAAACTATTAGTATTATAACTATTGTTATATAAAACTAAACCTATTATTATTATTATTATTATTATTATTATTATTAGGCTAAAACAAAGATCACAGGATATCAAACATAATTTATGGTCGAAATATAATGATTTGTGTTTTAAATTCCACGAAAAAAGAGCAAAAACATAAATAGCAGCTCATTTTAATATCACTACATGGTTGCATGAAGAATGAGTTCTGAACTTACCGCAAAATATGCCACAGTTTAAACATCCAGAGTTAAAGGTTTAAAGCCAGGAATGGCGTCTCTTCTCTTCCTACTCGTTTCCTTTCGTTTCTACCGTGTGTTTTTACCTGGTAAAGGTGTGTCTTTTTGTCACCACTAATATGAAAAACAAACTCACTCCCTCTAGTGGCGCAAAGAGTCATCACAGATTCAACAGGACTGTAATCTGATACCTGTGTGTCTGTGCATGTGTGTGTGTGTGTGTGTGTGTGTGTGTGTGTGTGTGTGTGTGTGTGAGAGAGAGAGAGAGAGAGAGAGAGAGAGAGAGAGAGAGAGAGAGAGAGAGAGAGAGAGAGAGAGAGAGAGAGAGAGAGAGTAGTTTAAATCCTCGGAATGGCATCTCTGTCATCTTTTACTTTCACTTCTAGTCAAATCCACTCTATGAGAAATAAACTCCCTCTAGTGGTGGAGAGCGTCATCACAGTCTCAGGACCCTATTCGGACGGGATTAACTTTGCAAGGGTAGATGGAGTAATGTAATTTTACCACAGGACATCTGTAATATTAATGGCCAATTCGCACGGGATAGTGGGAGGAGTAACTCGATTTGCGCATCGCCGTCACCCTCATGTCGTGTCGTCGTGTGTGTTGCTTTCCTGATATCATGTGCGCAAACAACCTATATTTAAATATATAAAACAGTTATGTCCGGTCGAACGATGTATTAATTAACTTTAGATTGGATTGTGTTGGTATTAAACACTTACGCTAAAAGATGTTTCGTTCCTCTAACAAGTGCTTTCGATCTTCTTTCTGATCTGAATGGTGTGTGGAAAACACTTGAGTTTTGCCACAGACTCGTCCCAGCGTCTAGAACGCAACTGAATGCCTTTTCAAGCGTCTCCATACTTGAAAAAACGCGGGAAAACTACTTTTAAACAGGAAAAGACGAAATATTTACAGCGTGTCTATTCGAACGGGATTAGCATTACCTGAGGTAATTTTTCCGGACCTTTTAGGTAGTTGCCGTAATCTTTACTGACATTGTCCGTAATGATCACTGAGATGCACATTCAGACGGGACTAAAATCACAGAGAAGCTCTGGTAATTATTACTTTACCCCACCTCTCCATGTTAAACTAGTCCCGTCCGAATAGGGCTCTCAGAGTGAAGACAATCAGGAAAGTTTTACATGGTTCAGTGAGGTACATTTGAGCTTTTTATAGTCATTCACCACTCCATTACGGTACAGAAAATATAGTTCATTCGGTATAAACATCATGTCCCGTGACGACATGATGTTTCGGTATAAACATCATGTCGTCTTAGCAGCCCCTAATTTAATAACAAATGATCATTGCGACGGAAGCAAATCAATTAAAACTAACTTTAGATGGAAATAACTTAACTCTGCTGTACAGCCGAAACAATCTCTGTTGCCTTAAATTATACGCTTATCTCTGTAAAGCTGCTTTGAGACAATCTACATTGTTAAAAGCGCTATATAAATGAAGATGACTTGACTTGACATGTCCCAGATAGCAAGCAACCATTGAAACAATGCTAAATCAATGTTTACCACATTGAATCATCATCATCATGCAGGGTTGCCAACTCTCACGCATCTGGCGTGACACTCACGCTTTCAGCATCAATCTCACGCTCTCACGCACGCGCAAGAAATGTCACGCCAAAATCCATCAATCCGTTAATTTTCTGTTGATTACTAGACCACAACGTATTAATGACAGGAGAGAAGTTTAAGGCCCACAGCTGTAATATCTGCCTTCAACGTTCTCACTGCAGTATATTCTGATCGTTGATTCGCTGAAAACCTTGCACCTGATATACGTCAGTCATAGGCGTCGATGACGGGGGGGACGCGTACCCACCAGATTTCGTCATGAGTAATTTTGTACCCATCACTTTTAACTTCCGTCCATATATTAATTTGACTTTTGGTTCGATTTTTTTGACCGTTTTCAGTGGTTGTGAGGAGCAATATGAGAAAGAAATTTGGTAATCATTGTCTGACCCAACAAAAAAACATTATAATATTCATTTTATTTTATTTTCCGTGTTCGCATTTATGAGGGAAAAAACAACGTGTCAGTTCTCGGTTACAGACGTGAGCGCTCTGAAAGCGGTACTAAAAGACTGCTTTAAAACTTTCACAGAGACCTCAAACAGAACAGCTGCCTTTCTTTAAAGTGAATTTCGTTTTGTATTAATTATATCTTAATTTTAATCAATGTTTCATGAACCCATTGCCTGGATTTAATAAATAAGAAGTAGGCCTAAATATAGCAGAATCACGACATGGAGGCGCCGGCGAGTGAACTGGAGTTCGTCTCATAAATGAACCGAAACTCAGCGTATAATGCACATTCACATTCACAGCGTATTTAGACACATTTAGACGCATTCATAATCATTACTTTTACCGTTTTTTTGTGGCAAGCTTTATGCGTGTGGTCGTGCACTTGAGTGCGGCTATATTAGCCTACGTAAGCTCATTATCCTGTAGGCTATATAAGTAATTAAATTAATATAAAGGGGCGATTTGTCCACGAATGACTTAAATGAACAACTAGCCTACTAGTCGACTAGGAAAAAAATTTTAGTCGGAAGCAGCCCTTATTCCACATATTTTCGAACCAGGCAACAGGACATCTGGGTTGAGCGAGCGACCCTGCGGAATGAACGAGCGGAGGGAATATTCAGAAATGCGCTCTCCACTCACGAGCTCTGATCGGAACAAACCCGAACCTCACTGTCTGCTGAACTTGCGCAGAAACATCAAAATATAACCAGCTTTTGAAAATGGTTTTTAAAACTAAACACTATTTTAGCACAAATTATGAGCTTATTGGCGATTTTTTTTTTTATAATTATTGACAAAATTAGAATATAGTAAAAGTTTTTTTTTTTGGTGGGCCTGTTGAAAAGTGGGGCCGTGCCTGAGCTACAGGACATCGTCTTTCAAAACATAACCTGCGCGAAAGAGAAAAAAAAAAAAAGAATGCGTCATTGTACCCAGCACTTCTGAAAATGCACTTCCGAATGCGTCTCTGTCCCCAGCACATTTCAAACCAAACTGACGCCCATGACGTCAGTTGCGTGTGAGAAGTCCAGAGAGAGTTCAGAGCATAGGTTCGGAGTCGGAGCCTACTGATGCACGTTTGAAAGTTTGGATGACAATCAAGGTAAGCAGATAACAAAATGTGTGCCTTTCACTCACGGGCGCTTTTCGAAATCCCGTTCGAAACCACAGTCAAATGCGGATGCTGAGCGAACCTTTTCAGTTATTGGCCTAAACAAGACTGACACCAGGAACAGACTGTCACTTGATGGCACCCTGTGAGTGATGGGAAGTTCGGATCATTTTACTCACTCGTTTGTTCGATCTCGTTCATTAAAATGAACGAATCTTTTTTCGAGTCATTTCGTTCATTTAAGGGGCTTTAAATGTTATACTTTTAACAGCCAAATTCCCTGGACACATCCACCTACGCAGTCTTTATCATATTCTGAATTAAGAAATCATTATAATGCAGTCAAAAATAATTTACAGGGAACATAAATAATTACTTTCCGAGTCTTTCGTTCATTTGTCACGTGACAGACGCCATGAACGGATTGAACCCTGCTTCAGATACGAGCTCCTGCAGAGGTGGTGAAGCAGGCCAACACTGCCACTACAGGCTACAACAGGCCTAATGTGGGGAACTTGTGCTGTGGTTTTCAGGGGAGGTGGAGTAACTATTATGTGTCCCTTTTGTTTTGAGATTTTTTATTATTTTGATGTTGTTGTTTTACATGTTTGTTATTTAATCACCTCTATCTTTATTTTTTTATAGTGCAATCAATAAATGAATTGTACATTTTGAAAAAACTTTTTTTTTTCATAAATCAGGGTTTAGGCTATATAAGTAAACAAGGACTGATGTTTTTAAAATTAGGGTTAGGGTTACACGGACGCACTGATGTTTTACAGAGTCTCACTCCAGCCAAAGTCCCAAAGTTGGCAACCCTGCATCATGTTTGCACCTGCAATTAATGTTGAAAAAATTATTTCATTTCTTTCAAAAAAGGCATTGATTCAATAATACAATGTGATGTTGGTTCAAAACCATTTTTACACTTTAACCTGTTATGTAAACCAATTCAGAAATAAGAATATAACAAAGTGTTTCATCCTAAGTTGGCAGTAACGTGAGTGTTGTAACGCAGACGTTCCAAGATTGATCAGAGGAGTGCAGGCTAGAAATTAAATGAATAAACAGTAAACGAATCAAGTATTTGTTTTAAATAAAATAGAGAAAGTAATTTTTTGTCTCTATGTGATGGTAACATGAGTCTCACTCAGTGTTCAGTACACTGTTGAAGATCAATGCAGTTTCACGAGTTCACACTTACATCATATTAAACTGATTAAAGATTATGCGTGCTCTCCGGGGGAGGAATTTGGCCCGAACCCAAAGAATCTGCTTCTAGTCACAATGTATACATACTGTATATGCGTGACTTTTTTATTTACATTATTTATGACCTCTGTAATATTGTCCATCTCAGACATCTTGAGTTACTTGTGTTCAGAATTTCTGTTTTATTCAGGTACATTTCATGTTCTTCCTATTTACCTATTTTATTTATTCATTTGAAAAAAAAATTTAGATACATATAATGAAATAATTAATGCTAATATTTTTTTTTATATTGCTATTATTAGTATCCATGCATGTAGCCTTCAAATAGTTTTCAAGTCTATTCATCTGCATTTACACTGCAAGTCTAAATGCAAATACAACACACTTCTGATTGGCCATTGCGTCGCTCAACGCTGCAAACACACATATAAGTTCAGCACTGCACTGAATGCATCACACCTGCATTACTGGTAAAAGCGTTCGTTATTTATGTAACAACAACCATTGCGTGCCTCGTTTCTTTGTGCAACAGAAACAACAATCATATGATCACTGATGTTGTGTCTGATTACACTAGAAAATAACTTCTGTGCATTAAAAAGTGTCCTGGTAAAGAAATATCTTGATCTTTTCACCCAGGATCTACACATATCAGGATATAAACCAGCATTTGTTTTTAAAATAAAGGTAAATCTAAATGCATATCAAAATTCAAGTAAACACTTTAATCATGTTTTTGAAAGAGCTATTGAGCTATTTTGGGATTGAAGTTTCATGTAGGCTAATGAAGATAAAACACAAATAGCAGTTCATTTGGATAACTACGTGGTTATATAAATAATTTCTGAACTTACCGCAAGATAAGTAGCTGTTTAATTATCAAATGTTGACCGGTTAAAAGCCTAAAAATTGCGTCTCTTCTTTTCTTCCTCTTTCAGTTGTGATTCTAGTTACCTGGAAACTAGACCCATAAACAAATCCACCCATATGAAAAACACGTGCGCTCTCTCTAGTGGCCCAGACGGTCATCACATTCTCAGTGAGCCTCGGAACTGGTGTGATTTAAAGCTGTTTTTTTTTTATTTTTTTTTTATTTAACTGCTTTAGGCAACTGAACTCACACAGTATGAATAAAAATTAAACACTAATGGAAACTAGACATACATGTTATGTGGTCACCACTCCATTTGACCAACCTGCATTAGAAATGGTGGTAACACTTTATATTACGACCTGCAAACAACTGCGTAAGTAAACCGAAATTACGGTGTACATTTCTGTAATTATAGTGTACTTCCGTGTAGGTATAAGGGAACAATATGTTAAGTTTTGAGTAATAAAGGGGTAACAAGCAGATATACAACCTGCAAAGAACTTCGTAAGTAAACCGAAATTACGGTGTATGTTTCTGTAATTATAGTGTACCTCCGTGTAGGTGTAAGGGAACAATATGTTAAGTTTTGGGTGATAAAGGGGTACAACCAGATATACAAGAAAATCATTTATAATGTAATTATTTTAAAAATGGTACCTATTCTGTTAATATATTCCAGGCAAAAATTGTAGGTCTGTTGTATATAAAAGTTTTTTATCACATTTCTGGCAAAAAATGTTCTTGTGCAATGTAGTTACAGGGTAATTTTGACATCTGTGGGTTGTAAATTAAACTTTGTTGTTTGAGTATAGGCCTACTGTAGAAAAGACAATGCTTTATTAAGATGAAAAAGTGTTTTGAATTTTTTTTGTAAAATAAAAGTCAGAAATTAAATGGGATCCTTTATTGTATATTTACTGCACTTACCCTGTAACTACACAGAACAAGGGGGTAACAAGCGCCACTTTAATTTACAGCCCGCAGGAGTTACACTTACCCTGTAACTACACAGAACGAGGGGGTAACAAGCGGCACTTTAATTTACAGCCCGCAAGAGTTACACTTACCCTGTAAATACACAGAACAAGGGGGTAACAAGCGCCACTTTAATTTACAGCCCGCAAGAGTTACACTTACCCTGTAACTACACAGAACAAGGGGGTAACAAGCGCCACTTTAATTTACAGCCCGCAGGAGTTACACTTACCCTGTAACTACACAGAACGAGGGGGTAACAAGCGCCACTTTAATTTACAGCCCGCAGGAGTTACACTTACCCTGTAACTACACAGAACAAGGGGGTAACAAGCGCCACTTTAATTTACAGCCCGCAGGAGTTACACTTACCCTGTAACTACACAGAACAAGGGGGTAACAAGCGCCACTTTAATTTACAGCCCGCAGGAGTTACACTTACCCTGTAACTACACAGTTGAAACGGGTAACAAACACTACTTACTATGTAACAATACGAAACAACACTATTTGCACAGTAATTACAGAGAAAGGTACTCTTATTAAAAAACAAAAAAACAAAAAAAAACAACTTTTAATTACACAGTATATTTGCCCTGACATTTAAGTGTCATTGCAATACTTACTTGGCTTAACGTAAAGTAGTTTAGTAAAAAAAAAGCCAATAAATAGCATTGCCAATGTTTTTCGAAATCAGCTGTTTATAAAATTGTTTCAGATTCAATTTTTATCATACTGTGCTTACATACAGCCATATATAAGTTTAATTTACAACCCACAGATGTCAAAATTACCCTGTAACTACATTGCATAAGAACATATTTTGCCAGAAATGTGATAAAAACTTTTATATACAACAGACGTACAATTTTTGCCTGGAATAACAGAATAGGTACCTGTTAGTTTTAAAATAATTACATTATAAAAAATTTGCCATTACAAAATACCAATGTAAATCAACAACTAATGACCAAAAGCATACAGAGATGAAAGCTTAGACTACACAACAGAAGAGAATCAAATATCATGAACTGCTCTGAACTGTACTTTGCATAACTGGCCAAACAGGATATTTCGACACAATCACTGAGCACTGCTGGGAATAATAATGAGTCACAAGCAGTTCAGTTCTGGTGAGGAGATATGATACATCACAAAGATATGCAGCACCAGCTTTCAACATCATGATCGTTGTTGTTGACTGCTGAGGAGCAATAGGAAGAACTGTGGGATATTGTGAGATAGATAAAGGATCAATCCTAATCTCAAAGTTTAGATGTAATTTGGTTTGAAATCAGTGATCAACTACTGTGGAAAATGTCTATATTAATAATAATAATAAGAGACGGTTCAACAGAAACTATCACAGATGTTTACACTGTCCCCAGCATTTAGACGCATTCACAACAAGAACAATATTTATGAGTATAACTATAACAATAATTATATTGTTGGCCAAACCAACAGGCAGTGGAACTTGAAACCATAGCTGACTAACACTGTTTTTGGGAAATGCACAACAGAGCGGTTGGATTAGGACCGGATACACTTGGCATTTAATAGTGGCGGTTATGAGGCTTCATTCATCACAGATGTGCGTCGTCACACACCGCCAGCCCAGATCGTCTTCGTGCCTCCTCTCTCTCACACACTCCTGTTGGGAGCCTGGTGAAGTACGGCGATTAAAGGGACATGGTGATGCAAGAATAAAATAAATGTGCATATAAAATTAGACTAAACTCAAGATGCAAGTAGTGAGTGTAAATATTAGCAATGATGACACCTGTCTTTTTCAGGTCACGCCACATTAATGCAGCATAGACCACATCACTTTCTCCAAGATTTAGTTAGACAATTAAGACAGTCCATAACCTTTTGTTTGCTAATGTCTGGGGCATTGCAACAGACCATTATGTCAGTAAATGGACAGCTTGTTAAATGCTTTCCTTTTCATGCACTTCGTCATCGATATTCCACGACAGAATCACTAATATCGACATAATGACACAAACACAGATGATGATCAAGACTCGATGTCTCTCCTTGAAGGATAGCTTCGGTTCAACCGGTTCAAATGGTTCAAACGGTTTAACAGTCAGAGTAACTTTAGCTGGGACGACACGCAGTGGGACAGAAGGCTCTTCTGGGATCACAAATGGAAAGAGTTCCTTCCCAGCAGGCACTCCAGTAATGCTGGCAAAATGGCAATCATTAGAAGTGTCATAAAAACTCACATTCCTCCACCATCCTCCCTTCATGTCATAACAATCCTCTAGCCTCACTCGCACTACTTGGGGATTCGTCACCAGCTTGAAGATTAGTGTTGTGTTCAGGAAATGGTACAAGTATCCATCCCGTCTGAGACCCCAGAAGCCGTTTTCAGGGGTCAGAGGTTGTGTAGGAGGTTTTCCTTCTGATCCAAAACACACTCCTAGTGTCCAGTGGCGACTGTTTCCCATCTCGATTTCCCATGTGTGAACGCCATCACCATATCCAACACTTCCCAACACCATCCGGTTCCTGTGCAGACAAAGAGCTTTGTGCTTGTCCTGCCGATGGAAACATGAGGTCACAGAGGTCAGATCATCGGACACAGAGACGTCTGGTGGAGCAGCGTTTGGGTTCAGGATCACGGGATCTGGAGAGATTAGAAGAAGAGATCATCTGTCAGTCAATTTAAGGAAACACACTACAGGCAAATCTATAGTTTTTAATGCACTTGTCAATTTGAGGATTTTTGGGTTTTGAGTTTTGCTTCCATAACATTTCATAGCTGTTTTGTCTTCTTTCAGACTATTGTGGGAAGAAACCTTAAAAAATGCACATATTCTCATAACACTTTATCTATTTACTTCTGTAGATTTCAATTACAATACATACAATACAGGTCAAAAGTTTGGAAACATTACTATTTTTAATGTTTTTGAAAGAAGTTTCTTCTGCTCATCAAGCCTGCATTTATTTGATAAAAAATACAGAAAAAAGTAATATTGTGATATATTATTACAATTTAAAATAATTGGTTTTCAGTTTATTATACTTTAAATTATCATTTATTTCTGTGATGCAAAGCTGAATTTTCAGGATCATTACTCCAGTCTATCACATGATCCTTTATTAATCATTCTAATATGATGATTCATTATCAAAGTTGGAAACAGTTCTGCTGCTTAATATTTTTTCATAACCTGTGATACTTTTTTTAGGATACTTTGATGAATAAAAAGTCAAAAAATAAAAATAAAAATAATAAAAAAGCATTTAAAAAAAATAGACAATATACACTACTGGTCAGTAATTTTTTTCTTTTATTCAGAAAGAATGTGTTAAATTGATAAAAAGTGATAGTAAAGAATTTTTAATTTATTTTGAATAAATGCAGTTCTTTTTAACCTTTTATTCATCAAATATATTAGGCAGCAGAACTGTTTCCAACACTCATAATAAATCAGAATATCAGAATGATTTCTAAAGGATCATGTGATTGACTGGATGTCACATGTGACACTGAAGACTGGAGTAATGATGCTGAAAATTCAGCTTTGCATCACAGGAATAAATTATTTTTTAAAGTATATTACTATATTACTGTTTTTTTTCTGTATTTTTGATCAAATAAACACAGCCTTGATAAGCATTAGACACTTAATATAAAAAAATGTAATATTTCGTAAAAACGTAAATCTTTAAAAGCTGTTTTCTCAAAATGAGCATGCAGCATGCAGCTATCATAAAAAAAAAAAAGCCAACAGGTAATTTACTACAGGTTCTGTCTGTGATAATAGACAGCATGGCTCATCAACAGGGTATGAATGTGTGTCAAATCCCCTCTTTTTTGCACAATCTCATACATACAGATAGGCCTACAAATCCCCTCTGTAAAAACCTTTAACTTTAGAATGTCAAGAAAACAAACAGGAATTTTGAATCGGCTTTATCCAATTTTCAGATTTCTAATCTGGAAATATATGCAAATAAAATAAAACTGCCTCATTTACAAACTTAAATAGTTTTGTCTTACAAGTCTGAAATGTAATATTTGTCTAATGTACAGTGATTAATCATTTGAGAAAGTATGGTGATATCTATTAGTTATTTTTCTACAAGTCTAGCACTCACAGTAAGGGCAGACGTCCTTCATCTTCTCCCACACTTGGTACTTCAAGTTGCCCAGATGTTTGGGAACATCAATAAGAGCTTCTGAACTCAGTTCTGCATCTGGAAGCGTGTATTTAGCTCTACACACACACACACACACACACACACACACACACACACACACACACAGCTCTCAGAGTAACGACTGGACTCAACTAAACTCTATTATATTTTTTTTACTTAGAAACCAATAAATACCTGTTCATAAGGCTGTTATAATTCTGTGAAAATGCACAGCTAGGTTAGTGACTGTAATAGAATAACAAAAAGTGTGAGTATGTGAAGTGTATTCCCTCCCCCACCTGAAGGAAAGTGATGTTGTCATCCTTCATTCCCTCCTCCACCTCTTGGAGTCTGTCTGAGAGGGAATGTATTCTGCCCTTCCTTCTTTTCTCCATCTTTCCTCTCTTTTGTTTCTCTTCTTCATTTAGAGCTGCTATCCTGCTCTCCTCCTCCTTTTTCAGGAACCGGTGGATTTTCTTAAACTCCTCCCTGATTCTTCTCTCTGTCTGCTGAACTTGAGACTGGGTGGGGGTGGGGGGGGTGTAAGTGTTCATTTTTAATGTAATATTTGAATGTTCTTGTTTGATAACATGACCACCACCCTCCTGAAACTACATTAGAAGCTGTACGTGTCTGTGTGCAAAAAGGGATTTCCACATCTAGATTTAAACTTAATTTGCAATTATGTAAATTAATGTCTAATGATAGACTGTGTATCATCTGAATTGGCAGATTCTCTTGTTTAATTTGTTATATAACATCTGCACAAGCTTCAGTTCTATACGAGTGTATGTAGACCTCTAAGGACTGTTTTAAAGACAGCTCATTATTTCCATTCAGTCCACCCTCTCCCTTCTGGGGTCCTTCCAAAGCCACGCCCCCAAAACACATGAACGCCCGACCGCTGAGCTGGAAGACGCATTATTTACCTGAGACGAGCAGAGAGGAAGGAGCGCAGTGCATGTAGCATCATGTCAGAATCACATGTAATAAAAAAATCTAACTTTATCATTATGAATATAAACAAATAAGATGTATTTTAGTAGCCTACTCACTATCAAGCTATCATATCGATAATGGTAAAGTTTAAAATATATATTTTTTGATTCGCTAACGAGCTAGTTATAACTATAAGGCAAAGCTAAAAACAGGTTGCATTGATACACGTTTTTCCATTTCCATTAGTTGCAGTGTGATGAAGATGAATTTCGTGTAAGATTCATAACATATAACGTTAGGCCTACTAGCTGTTAAACATGTATTTTGTTATGTAAAGTTCCCCCCACAGCGGAGCCTGCCGTGAATGCGCAGGCAAGTAAACATGCAGGGTCACCAATGACGACGGATAAACAGTTATGGCACATTCACTGGTAGGGACGAAATGCTTT